>NC_066890.1:36129698-36474698 GCF_022985175.1 Labeo rohita
GTCCATTTTTCTGTCTATCTTGTGTGTGTATGTGTTAAGAATAACAATTAAGAATAACAAGGGTTCTGACAAAAATCTTTTTAATGCTTTTATATTATTTTATTGGCAAATCGTTTTTGAAAATGATCAATATCGATAACCATGAAAATGCTTAATATCGGTGCCGATAATCGTGAGAGCTGTTAACCCCTATTGTAAAATATTTTCTTAAAAAATAAGTTTTTTTGTAAATATGCTTAATATCAGCACCGATATTGTAAAATATCTTGCAGTGTATGTAGTGTTGATTCCAGGTGAAAACGGTTTATTTTTGTAATTTTTGCATCACTAGTGTGACCACTGTCATTGTCCATTATTGGTCAGTCAAACAGATAGCCATGCCCCAAACTCAGACCATTGGCTGAGCCAATGTTGAAGAGATCAGGATCTTAAAGGAGAAGTTCACTTCCGGAATAAATATTTCCTGTTAATTTACTCACCACCATGTCGTCCAAGATGTCTTTCTTTCTTTAGTCAAAAAGAAATTAAGGTTTTTTGAGCAAGATATTTCAGGATTTTTCTCCACATAGTGGACTTCAATGGGAGCCAATGGGTTGAAGGTCCAAATTGCAGTTTCAATGCAACATCAAAGGGCTCAACATGATCCAAGGAAAAAGAGTCTTATCTAGCAAAACAATTGGCCATTTTCTACTTTTTGCCATAAATGTTCATCTTGCACCAGCCCAACCTCACGCATTACATAATCATGTTGGAAAAGTCATGGGTGGTTAGTTCTTTGTCTATGTACTTTGGTTCAAAAAGGTAGGATTGGGCAAAAAACTCCATTTCATTTTGTCCTCAAACTTTAAAATCTTCCAACATTGTTGTTTTACCTTTTTTGTAAAGTGCGTTTGACTTTCTTTGCACGTTTGCTTTGTAAACTGGGTTGGTACTTCTGCCTACGTCACAAGTGTGTGTGTTTTTTTTATGAATGTGTGAAGCTAGTGCAAAACGAGCATTTGTGGTTAAAAACGTACATACATTTTTATTGTTTTAGGAAAAATTACCAATCGTTTCGCTAGATTAGACCATTATTAATTGGCTGAGATTGTGTAGAGTCTTTTGAAGCTGAATTTTGGACCTGTTGGCCACTATTGAAGTCCACTATATAGAGAACAATCCTGGAATGTTTTCCTCAAAAACCTTAATTTCTCTGCGACTGAAGACAAAGACATGAACATTTCGGATGACATGAGTAAATAATCAGGAAATTTTTATTCTAGAAATGAACTAATCCTTTAAAACAGAGCAATGTTTGGAGCAGAAATGTTTGCATTTCTGTTTGGTGACAGCCCTGTTAGTTGTGCCTGCCTTTAATCCAAGAAAACATGTAGTACTTGTGGACCGTAATACCTTAAAGGCTGACACTGAAAGTTTGTTTCTTTACTTTTGCTGACACTTGGAGAGAATCAGGTCGAAATGTCTTTTTCTATCTGCACAGCACTTGCCTCTAACACACACGCCTTTTTCTGTCCAGATCTCTTTCTGCATTTCTTCTTCACTCTCTCTCATTCCAATAGTGTTTCCTGATGAGCTGGAGGGTCGTAGAGCTGAGCTATTGCTCGCGTTCAGGCTGCGTCTTACGATCGTACATCTACCCTTCACTCAGAAAGACCCGCTGTGCATTCTAAGCCGTCTGCTCTCCGTGGTCCTGAATTCATCTTTCTTAGCTCGCAGCTCTCCATGGTGCTGAACAAGAGTGGCATTTAATGCACCGTCCCGTGCTGTTTTAAAGCACCAAATGCAGTTTCCAACATGCTAACAGTGTCTGTGATGTCATTTCAACTCAAAAGTGCCTTGAGCTAATAGCTGAAATCTTAAACGCTCCGTTAAGAGAGGCAAGCATTCAAGAGTTCAAGCCAAAAGTTCAGCTACAGAGTTTGACTCCAATTTGACCATGCACAAAAGTGCAAAGAAAAATCAAGGTTAAGTAAAAAAGACGATAAATATAAGAATCCTGTGAGGTTGATCTGTGTGCATGTTGTTTATAAAAGCAGATGTTGAATAGTGAGCAATGTTGACTAATTTGTCAGTATGGCTCGCTAATGTTCCAGGCGTCACACTGTGAGAAATGCCTCCTATTATCCCACGGGCTTTCATTTTCACGTGGTTCGCCAGAGCTAACCCTTCTTTTATGGCGTTTTACCGTCGTCAACATCAATCGGTGATCGCCATCAATGAGCAGGTGCACTTATCTCTGAGTGAAATGTGCACAGATTTCACATTCAGAGTATGTGATTTTATCCGAACTCCCGACACCTTATTTTCCAGTTCTTGCATTCATAATGGTTTCTAAGAGGGAAGGTATTTTGATTTCATGTTTGTTCACCTGAGACATTTTCTGAGCTCTGTCCAGCATCAAATAGGACATTTCCGAAGGATTGAAAACTTGAGATGACAGGAAATAAAATGGTGTTTATGTCTAGAGCGTCGGTATATTGGCTTTAAAAAGCTTCTTTTGAAGTGCCTGCGCACGTCACTCGCTTTAATAGCTTTCGTGATTTATCGAGCTTCTCAGGCTTGTTTATCACGGAGTCTCTTATCGACTGTATCCACTTCACTCAGCCCCTTCAAACTCTCGTCTTGACGGCCACGTCCTCGTTCAAGCCTATCCGTACAGACGCTGCCATATCTCCCTGCCTTTGGATTCGGTTATTTTGTTTCTGCCAATATTGGTTTCAAAAGATTCAGAAATGTTACTGCAGAGGTGTAGCAAAGTATGAGAACGAAATTTTTTGAGCCAAAAAAGTGGTTGTAATACATCATCTGCTATTCATCTTTCCTTTTTGATGTCGTTTTTAAGCATTGGATCCAATGAACATAACTGCTCCTCCCCAAAAGACGTTTTAATTCCTCTAAACTTTCTTCTGTTCACTCTCGAGCCGAGGCTCGAGTGCTAAAAGTGACTGTTTTCTCAAAGCGTGCTCTGCCTGTCTCTTTCACTGATTCATTAGGGGAATGTTAGCATTTAATTGGGCAATAATTGCACCTGCACATTAGTTGTCTCCCGTCATTAAAGCTGGTTAATTAGCCTCATTAAGGGAGCAGGCGGAGGGTGTAAGTGGGAACAGATGACTTCAGTAAGCAGAAATCATGATTGGAGATGAATTTTAAATGTCCTTTCCTTGGTTTCTCTCTGCAGTAGGAGCCGGTGGGCGGCCCAGAGGGCAGCAGAAGTTCTGCAGTCTGGATGTGGATGAAGAGAAACGCATGAGTGAGTGTTTTGCCGTTTTTCCATCTCTTTGGAAATTCATATGTGGAAAAAAAAAAAAAAAACACCAGTTTCAACAGTGTTGTGATTTTCACATTGTTGAAAGGTGGCAAAAATATTTCTAATTTGCTTGAAAGACTTATCCTCAGGACCTGTTCAGATATTTCTCCAAGACTTGTATGGCTTAATATAACGTAAATAATGTCTCTCACTGAACTATGTAGTAGAAAACCCATGAAAGATTTACGTTATTTAAAAAATCCATGATTTAAAACATATTTTGGACTATGGGGGGCGCCATTATTTTGACTGCATCAAATGGTTTCAATTTGCGAGCTACTGGTGCTACCCGTTGCTATTTTTATCGCAACACAATTCTGAATACACGACTTTTGTATCAAGACTTGTATGGCTTAATATAATGTAAATGATGTCTCCTACTGAACTATGTAGTAGAAAACCCATGTAAGATGTAAGTTTTTTTTTAAAAAACACATCGTTTAATACATATTTTGGACTATGGGGGCACCATTATTTCGATTTGCTTCAAATGGTTACAATCTGTGAGCTACTGGTGCTACCTGTTGCTATTTTTATCGCAATACACAACTTGTAAAATAAATACTGATACGATGATCACAGCTACTGAAGAGCTTACAGGTGGCGATGGATGTAAGCGTAGGCTTAAACCAAATGCCGTACCATTGAACCACTCTGAGAAACTCATTTAGTGGCTGCCACGTCATGTGTAGTGTCTGCATGTTTACATCCTGCCAGGATGGCATCTAGCGTTTCTTGTCTCTGCCGCCTGTAAGCTCTTTCGGTAGCTGTGGTCTACTAAAAGCCTCAAAGGCATCAGGGCTGAAGTGGAGAGAACAAAGACGCAGGTCTTTAGGGACGTTTTATTCATCCACAGGCATCTTCCCATTTTTTTCTCCTCTTTTTATCATTAGGAAAGCAGTGAAGACTTCTTTGTCTTCTTCGTCTTCTTCGCTTCTCTCGTTGCCCTTCGACTTTGGTTGAAATATCAGTATTTTATTTTCTGAGTTGTGTATTCTGAGTTGTGTTGCGGTAAAAATAGCAACAGGTATCACCAGTAGCTCACCGAGTGCAACCACTTAATGTCATTGAAATAATGGCACCCCCATAGACTAAAATCTGTATAGAACAATGTGTGTGTGTGTGTGTTTTTAAATAACGTAAATCTAAAAAAAAGACGACCTAAAAAAAATATAAAAGAATCCAAGAAACTGGAACAGAATAGCAGTACACAAATAGTGACAGCCCTTGAATTCTGCACTCTTCTGCTTTTTTCCCACCCTATCAGTGAGATCCTGTTACATGTTTTCCACTTGATTGTTGCCTTTGAGCTAGTGCACAATCCACAGTATCCTTAGAGTCTATAGGGGGCACGGTCAGGAAGTTAACACCGTGCCCAGAAGGACAATTTGTAGACAGGCAGTGCAGAGGAAAAGTGAAGGTTGTTGACAACTCTGAAATTGGAGTGTGATGATTCAGTCTGGTGAGGATTATAAACTCACAAACTCCAACACAAAACCTGTGTGGAGTTTTGAAGCATTTTTTTGGGTTGCAGGTTATGCTCTGTTTCGTTCATTTCCATGATGAAGGCAACTCTTCAACTGTTAATGAATGTTTCCCAATGTTAGGAGTACATTTTTTTGTGGTCACCATGTGGTGTTTCTCTGTTGTTTTCCCCCTAGTTTACTGACTTTTACTTTCATCTGTATTTAAGGTTGTAAACAGGGTATTGAAGATACCTTGGGGTTGTACCTAAAGTTTGACTTTTGATTTCTATACCTCGTAACTTCAGTTCTTTCAGTTGGTCTCTCTCTTTCGGTCACTGATTTAACATTTTAAGTGGGGAGATTAGGTTACACCTTAGATCAGGGGTGGGGAACGTTGATCCTCGAGGGCTGGTGTCCCTGCAGAGTTTAGTTCCAACCCTTCAAACACACCTGAACAAGCTAATCAAGGTCTTCAGGATACAGTTTGGTATTTTTTTCAGGGTTGGAGCTCAACTATGCAGGGACCTGCCAAAGCCACTAGAAGGCAAGCCTGCAACCATTAGCCGAAAAAGCGTAACGGCTAAAGCTAACACTTCCGGTCTGGCAGTACATGGGAAAGGAGACCAGAGGCCAATTTCTTTGAATGGATATCAATGGGAGAAAGGCTTCACTTTGCTGAATAAACAGCTTTTTAGAGGAAACGGCTCATCAATTAATTGACAGCCTATCTGCTCATTTTCAACATGTTTTACGTTAAACAATACTTTTGGATTGAACTATTTTTATTTACCACAAAAAAAATCAAGTTTTATAAGAGAAGTCACTGACTTTTTGTGACAGGAGGGATTCAGCTTATGGCACTTCTCATTCATTCCTATGGTATCTGTAAACGGCTATTGAGTGTCGCACAACTCTCAGTAACCCTCTCAGACCCTGTCATCTCCCTACAGTAAGACAATCTCTGGACCTGCCTTAGATTGACCAGGGTGGTAAAACTCTGTCCTGGAGGGCTGGTGTCTTGCAGAGTTGAACTTGAACTTGACCTTGACCTTACTAGGCATACTAGAAACTTCCTGGCAGGTATGTTGAGGCAAGTTGGAGCTAAACTCTGCAGAACTACAGCCCTCCATGACTGAGTTTGGCCACCCCTGGTCTAAACCTTCTGGTATCACTTTCTCTCTTTTTTGACTTTTGTTTTTTATTCACATTATTAGGAGCTTTCGCACCCAGAGAACCTTTTCATAGTTCCTAGAACTATTGGCAGAAGTACCCACTTTTTCTTGTGTTCGCACTGCAGGAACTAGGAACGTTTTTAGTTCTAGGAACTCAGTTTGGGAGAACTTAAGGTGCTTTTTGCACCGCATAGTTCTAGGAGCTAGCCTTTAGGCTGGTTCCTAGACAACCAATTTCCCCCTCAGGGCGTTCTCCTGGTTGTATTTGCACTGGCAGCAGGGACTCTGAACTCTTTATGCGTGGCATTTACAAACATCAACAACTGGTGAATGGAGGATGCTGTGATTGGATTTGTTGTCTGTCGTGGGTTGTGTGATAATGGAGATGGAAATTTACGTGATTAAAAGAGCAAAAAGTTGGGTTAAGCGACAAAATCTCTTATGACAACTTTAGCAGAGTTACATAACTTTGAAGCTGAGAAAAGAACATGACACTGCAATCAGCGTACAACTTACATCACTGATAATTCCTATAAAACTGTTTTAGACTCTACTCTGAAGTAGGAGCTAATTTAGTTTCCACAAACAGAGTTCCTAGAACTTAAAACGTTCCTAGTACCTGCAGTGCGAACACGCCAAAAAAGTGGGTATTTCCGCCAATAGTTCTATGAGCTATGAAAAGGTTCCTCTAGTGCAAAAGCCCCTTAAAAATAGCTCCTACTTCAGGGTACGGTCTAAAACAGTTCTATAGAAACTACGTAAGTGTATGCTTATTGGTTAAACACACACGAAACACCAGTTACCCTGCATTTTTAAAAAGCCATGTGAAAATATTAACTCCATTAACATGGAAAACAGTGATAAAGGCATTTGGCTACCCGTTGTCTGCAGTGTTGTGTTCTTTTCTCAGCCTCGATGATGTGTAACACTGCAAGTCGTCATAGGAGATTTAGTCAGATTTTCATGCTTTCAGTGGCATAAATTGTGTGTTTATATTCTGTCTCTGTTATCACGAAACCCATGACACACAACAAAAACAGCTCCAGTCACGGTGTCCTCCATTCACTGGTTGTTGACGTTTGTAAATTCGGCAAATAAAGATGTTGCAGCTTCAGAGTTCTTGCTGCCAATGCAAATGCAACCAGGAAAATGGCCAAATTGGTTCTGTAGGAACCACCATGATTTCTAGTTACTAGAACTATACGGTGCAAACTACGTGATAGAAGATAACGTAATTTCAATCCAGTTACAGAGAGGTGAATGAATCTTTTGAATGAAAGTTTTCACACCAAAGTTACTTTCTCTGGACATCTGGTTTGTGTAACAACCTGTACGTCTTCCACCAAAGATCCCATGTAACATCCCTTCGAGGAGGGCAAAGTCATGTCTGCTCCACTTTCCAAGAGCTAGTCAGACTAAAACAACTTGATTAGATGATACCACAACCTCAGTATAAGCTGGTGTCAGATGGGAGCAACTTGTTTACTTTTCAGTATGGCTGTAGAAGTTGAGGGACTGCTTTTTGAGGGTACAGACTGAAGAAGGAAGCCAAGATGGACGCTGGAGAAAATGCTTTGCACACTTTACAGTTTCCCAGTGCGTCTCCGGCTCACATTAGCTCCAAGCAGGCAGATTTTTCCCAATCAGAATTTGGGAAGACCCTATTGACAAGATTGTCCCAAATCGACATCTAAGATTGATTTTCTGATTTTCACTGTCTATATTAATTCTCTTTCTTTTACTTTATATTTCCTGAGCACCAAATGGAGTAACTTGTCAAGCTTTTACTGCAGGATGTTATAAATGAAAATTTACAATTCCATCAGCTTTGGCAACTGGTTGATATGATGTTCCTTGTTTTGATAGTTTGCCATTTTTCTTTAGAAAGGGTAAACAATGACACATAATGTATTTGGTAATACAGTAAAAAAAATATTCTCAGGCAAATTTAGATCTTTACAATCAAATTTTCTCCTTGAAATTGTATAAATATCTAAATAATGGAGTCTTTATCTGCTTCAAGTTTGGAAAGGCAATTTGTTCTCAATCTAAGTGTCAACATTTTTTCTGAAAGCAATATTAATATTTTTAAACCGTATTAATATTATTGAATGTTTTAGACTAAACCTGCTTTTAGGATTGTATCATTTCAATCCAGTTACAAAGAGAGATGAAAAAACCTCTAAATTTTACATTTACAAGGTCCTGCACCGAAGGCATTGTAAGTTGCTCTTTCTGGACATCACAGGTTCGTGTAGCATGGACGTTAAAGAAAACTTGCTGGGGGAGGGGCCTCACTTAGCCAATGGAAACACTCGAGGACTGAGCAGAAAACGCCCTTTGGAGGAGGGCAACAAAGGCCACGGCCATTCCAAATTCCGGCCCAAGAAGCGCAGGAAACCACAAGGCCCGATCTTGCCGAAAAATGCTCTAATGCAACTGAACGAAATCAAACCAGGACTGCAGTACAAACTCCTGTCGCAGACGGGGCCGGTACATGCGCCCGTGTTTGTTATGACCGTTGAGGTTAACGGACAGTTATTTGAGGGCTCAGGCCCAACAAAGAAGAAAGCCAAACTGAATGCGGCTGAAAAAGCATTACGCTCTTTCGTTCAGTTTCCCAATGCATCCGAAGCTCACCTTGCGATGGGACGTACGCTAACCGTTAACGCAGACTTCACCTCAGATCAAGCTGATTTCCCAGACATGCTGTTTAATGGATTTGAGACGCCCGCACCACCTGATGACCCCTTCTACTTGAGTCTCGGGAGCAATGGGTCTCTATGCTCCCTAAGCGAATACCCATTGCCCGTGGCGCTGAAAAACAACAACAGATCACATCCTCCTCTCCCACTACCCCCTCCACTCACAACGGCCCCTACAGGCAGTGGCAAAAATGCTGTGATGATCCTAAATGAGCTTCGGCCAGGACTGAAGTATGAGTTTGTGGCTGAGAGTGGCGAAAGCCATGCCAAGAACTTTATAATGGCAGTTACCGTAGATACTCAGATGTTCCAAGGTTCCGGACGGAATAAGAAGCTGGCAAAAGCGAGGGCGGCCCAAGCAGCACTGTCAGGACTTTTTAATATGCAACTGGACCAGACGCCATCCCGACAGCCAATCCCAAGAGAGGGACTTCAGCTACACCTGCCTCAGGTGAGAACTGTGTACCCTAGAGCCCTATATATCTGGGTTTTTCCTTTGTTTCACGAGTCGTTTCCACAAGTAAGACCTTCGTTCATCTTCGGAACATAAATGAAAATATTTTTGATGAATTTCGAGAGCTTTCTGGATAGTATAGACAGCAACACAGCTGACACGTTCAAGGCCCAGAAATGTAGTAAGAACATTTTAACTATGTCCTTTCTGGGCCTTGAATGTGGTAGCATCATTGCCATCTGTGCAGGGTGAGAAAGTTCTGGGATTTCATCAAAAATATCTTAATTTGTGTTCCGAAGATAATGAGTAATTAATGACAGAATTTTCAGTTGTGGATGAACTATCCATTTAACTATGGCCATTGTGTAAGCGGTCATTGTTTGGTCAAAATTACCTCCTATGGTGGGCTACGGTTAGGCCACGATGAACATAACAGACTACGTTATAAATTAATTCAGTTCATTTCTATATGTCTCGCATTTTATCAAGCTTGATATTGAAAAAGCAATTTTAATGCGATTAAATGTTATGCTCCGGTAGCTTTGCTTAACCGTCATTTGTCCTTTATAAAGCTCCTGCCAGTCTTCATTTAACAATTTTAATTAAATCAGAACCTACACACGAATGTTTCAGCTGGATTTCAGATGAACTCAAGCATTAAACCTTTAATCGGTGCTCCAGTGTACACGGCATTATTTACACATTAGTTAATCCTGTTCATAATCCCTCCCATTCCCCCTTGATAACAACCGAAGAGAATAAACAGAATCTTAATTAAAATCAGATACAGGAGCACTTCTTAAACAGAAAAACGCATCACCTTTCTGTTTAAAGAGATCTTTTAGTAAAAGGTCTGCGTCAGTCAAGCAGTTCATTGCTTTTGTGTTCGAGCATTTGCCTTTTTGTCAACCGTTTTCAAATGAATACATGTTATCTCTAAAATGTATCCAGTTACGTACAGTTTGTGCAGTTACAGTTGTGTGTTCCTCAGGTCCTTGCAGACGCTGTCTCTCGTTTAGTTGTGGAAAAGTTCAGCGAGCTGACAGATAACTTCACGTCACCACACGCACGGCGGAAAGTCCTTGCGGGTGTTGTCATGACCACTGGTAAGCACAATGCATGCTCATGAATGTTGAACGTTAAAACAGGAACATGTCCTATTTGGCTAAATCACATTGACCGTTTTATCAGGTACGGATGTGAAGGATGCTCAGGTGATTTGTGTCACCACGGGGACCAAGTGTATAAATGGGGAGTACATGAGTGATCGAGGACTGGCCCTTAACGACTGCCATGCTGAGATCATCGCACGTCGCTCCCTCATCAGATACTTGTACAGTCAGCTGGAATACTTTCTCAGGTAAAAGAAATTCACATATCTCTTACGTCTTATAATACTACAATTATATATTTCCAGTCGTACTGTTTTATATATTTTGCCATTTTTTGTCTTTATTTTGATTGGACAGTTAGTTGACAGGACGTGAACTTGGGGGGCAGGCCGGGGATTGGGGGCAAGGCCATGGATGGGAGGGCAGGACAGGAATGGGGGGCAGGCCGGGGATTGGGGGGGTAGGCCAGAAATAAAAGGCAGGCCAGGGATTGGGGGAGCAGGCCAGGAATGAAAGGCAGGCCTGTAGTGGGGGGCGGCCCGGAATGGGTGGCAGGTTAGGGATGGGAGGCAGGCCAGGGATAGGAGCAAGGGGGGTGGTGGCGTAATTGGGAAAGGTCCACAAGCCGGGACTTGAACTCAGGACAGTTGAAGCGCAGTGGTGCTGTATGTCGGCACGCTGCCCACGAGGCTATCTGATACCTGATTCGGTGATAGCGTTTCTACCACCAACAGTACCCTTACCTTTTTTTTGCCATTTTTGCCTTTATTAAGATAGGACAGATCAGAAATGACAGGAAGAGAAGTGGGAGAGAGATAGGGTTGGGATCGGGAAAGGTCCTTGAGTCGGGATTCGAACTTGGGACGCCCATAGCGCAAATGCGCTATATGGGGTGCGCTGCCCACAACACTACCAGCGCTGACACAGTACCCTTATTTGATAGGTGTGGTGTATGCCAAAAAGTAACGATCAACGTCATTCTCACAGAAAGACAAAAACGCTTAATTCCCCTTGTGTTGTCATCCCCCTTGTAGCATGTGACAATTCTCTGTCAACCAATCAGTGTTCTGCAGTGATTCTAGCTCCACCCTTTAGGTACCTGACTACTGTGCTAGGTACCCCAACAGAAGGGTCCCAAAAACTTGTACTGTACGGTTCCCTATTTTGTTACTAGTCACATTCATTCTGACAATGGAAACGGAAATAACTGGGTACCAAACCTGGGTACCTACTGTACTAAACTGTTCCACTCTGTGGAAAAGAGACATTTATTTTATAATTGTTAAAGGGAACTCTGGGTATTAAGACTTGTATGGCTTAATCTAATGTAAATGATGTGTCTTACTAAAATATGTAGTAGAAAAACCATGAAAAATTTACATTATTTAAAAAATCCACATCGTTTTATACATATTTTGGACTATGGGGGTGCCATTATCTTGATTACGTAGAGCAGTTGCACTCGGTGAGCTACTGGCACTGAGCTACACTATTCCTATCGCAACACAACAACTTGGAAAACCCAGCCCAACACATTGTGAGGCTTTTGATTGTAATTTTAATTCAAAGGGCAACAAGAGAATGATGTAAGTCTTCACTGCTTTTCTTAGTGATATGAAGAGGAGAAAAGAATGGGAAGATGCCTGTGGACAAATAAAACTTCCTGTAGCTCCACGTCTGTGTTCTCTCCACTTTAGCCCTGATGCCTTTTGAGGCTTTTAGTAGAAAATGGCGCCCTCCATCGTCCAAAATATTTATTTTAAATAACGTAAATCTTGAGTCATGGGTTTTCTACTAAATATTTCAGTAAGAGATGTTATATAATTTACGTTACATTAAGCTATACAAGTCTTGACACCCAGGGTTCCCCTTAGGAACTGACAAATCATTCTCATGAGCCTGTGGATATGGAAGATTATTTTTCTATCAATTTCCCAGATGCTGATTAGCATGAATGGACATGGATATGTGTGTGTAATCAATTAGACATGACCTTTATTCACTGTGAAATAATAAATGACACATTTGATGAGATGGGTGTCAGGCCAAGGACCTATTTTCAATTATAAACATTTCAAAGCCCTCCTAATGGTCTGCGTTGACATCGTAGATCTCACAAGAGTGTTTGTGTGTGTTTTTGCTCTAGCGACAGCACTGAGGAACATGAGAAATCCATATTCAGACGGTGTAGTGAACATGGCTACCGGCTAAAAGACAATATTCAGTTCCATCTGTATATCAGCACGTCGCCCTGTGGAGACGCCCGGATCTTCTCCCCTCATGAGGCTGGTGCCGAGGGTATGTAAAATGAGCAAATCCATAACGGATGGATGATTTGCTCATTTTGTTTTTGTATGCCATGGTGGCCAATAAAATACGGATAGATTCTTGAGAAGTAGAAAACTGAATTCTAGCTCGCTCTTTTTAGACCAGGGCGACCGGCATCCAAACCGCAAGGCCCGCGGACAACTGCGAACCAAGATCGAGTCTGGAGAAGGTACAATACCTGTTCGTACGAGTAACACCATTCAGACCTGGGATGGAGTGTTGCAGGGAGAACGACTGCTAACCATGTCGTGTAGTGACAAGATTGCCAGGTATGATGCTGATCAGTAGACGACTTCCTGATAATGTACTCACCCCCATGTCATCCAAGATGTTCACGTCTTTCTTTCTTTAGTCGAAAAGAAATTAAAGTTTTTGAGGAAAACATTCATTTTTCTCCATATGGTGGACTTAAATGGTGGCCAGTGGGTTGAAGGTCCAAATTGCAGTTTCAATGGAGCTTCAAAGGGCTCTACACGATCCCAGCTGAGGAATAAGAGTCTTATCTAGCAAAACGATCAGCCGTTCTCTAAAAAAATTATAATTTGTACACTTTTTAACCACAAATGCTCATCTTGCACTAGCTCTGCAAAGCGCATCCACAACTTCATGGATCACGTTGGAAAAGTCACGTGTGGTTAGTTCTTCGTCTTTGTTGAAAAAGGTAGGGTAGGGCAAAAATCTCATTTTCACCTCCAATTCCAAAATAGCTTGGAATCGTTGGTTTACTTTTTGGAAACGGCGACTTTCTTTGCATATTCGTAAACACTGGGTTGGTACTTCCGCCTACACCACGCTTAACCTTTCAAACATGACTACATAATGTGTGAAGTCGTGAACGCAGAGCTAGTGCGAGATGAGCATTTGTGGTCAAAAAGTATATAAATAACATTTTTCTTAGAACGTTGTAACTGCAATTTGGACCTTCAACCTGTTAATCAACCCACTATATGGAGAAAAATCCTGGAATGTTTTCCTCAAAAACCTTAATTTTTTTTTTAACTGAAGAAAGACATGATGGATGGATGGATGGAAATTTTAATTCTGTATTGAAAATATTTTAAATAAAATGTATTTTCAAATCAGTTTTTCGCAACCATTCTGAATGAAAATAGGTAAATAAGGCAAAACTGACATTTTCTTTTCATTTTGCCTTTGTTTCTTTCTTTTTCTTGTCTTTTCTGTGTAAAACATGGATGAAGCTTTACACTTTTCAACGAAAAAACGCCTGCTGACATCAGGTGGCCCACTTTTGTGGTGACACCTCTCCGTGATCTGCTCGACGTCGAATGCTTCTTATGACCGTCTTGTATTTTTCTTGTGCTCCCCACCCCCCACCTTTAACGAGTCCCCCTCGTTAGCATTCTGTCGTCTGCATCCAGCGGCACTCAGAAAGCAGCTGATTGGCTGTCTTCTTGGCTCTGAAACCCCAATCACTTCAGCTCTCTCCAGAGCGGGGGGCTCCCTGGAAGCAGGGGCATTGGGCCCCTGATTAGGGTTCTGATTATGGTCTCCAAAAAAACAGCCGTCCTGCTGAGGGAAGCCTGCTGCCGCAAACACATCCGCAAGCCTCGCATTGGATGCCAAGAAAGCCACTCCAGTTAAACGCAGTCGTTATAATCCAGCTGTGAGCTGAGGCTTTTCAAGAGCTCAGATCTCATGCATCACCTTTGGAAAAAAACTAATTCTGAAGGCTGCGGAGAAATCATGATGATTGAGATTATAGATCCCAGGTGTTATTTTTCCGATCATTTCAATAGCTGCCGTAAATATGACTGTGTGTGAGCACGCTCTCTTGACATCAGGATGTTGTTTTATTCCTTTGCATTATTGCGGCATAAGTATCGTGCTGCATGTCCGCAGGGGGCGACTCCTTTGTACCGCTTGCATCCTAACGTCAACAAGGTTCACCAGGTGCACACCTGTACTTCTCTTTTTCCTTTCGTAGATGGAACGTGATCGGAGTGCAGGGGTCTCTTCTGAGTTACTTTACAGAGCCCATCTATTTCTCCAGTTTGATTTTGGGAAGTCTGTACCATGCAGACCATCTTTCCAGAGCCATGTACCAGCGCATCGCCGAGATGGACGATCTTCCCAAGTCGTTCGCCCTCAACAGACCTCTTCTTAGTGGTAAACATCTCAAATGAATGACTGATTGTATCAGTTTTCTCAGTTCTTTGCCCAACCATGCCAGTTTCCTCCCTCCTACGCAGGTATTAGTAACACAGAAGCAAGGCAACCTGGAAAAGCTCCTAATTTTAGCGTCAACTGGACAGTTGGAGATCAGGGGTTGGAGATTATTAACGCCACCACAGGAAAGGATGATCTCGGAAGACCGTCTCACCTTTGTAAACACGCCCTCTACACTCGCTGGGTCTGTCTGCATGCCAAGGTAAAGTGTTCTGTAAAGGTGGAACGATAAATGGTTTAATTTTTGATAAATATGCTAATTTGGTATATTAAAAAGCAAATATTCCTTTACCTCTCTCAGCTCAGTGAGACTATGCGGATCCGAGGATCTCGGCCAGGCTCCTACCACGAGACGAAACAAGCGGCAGCAGAGTATCACGCAGCCAAACAGACTCTCTTCAAAGCTTTCTACAAAGCAGGACTTGGAGCGTGGGTTGAAAAACCCATCGAACAAGATCAGTTTTCCCTTACTTCTTAAGATAAACCGAGAGAAAGGGATTGTCGGCAAGAGATCTTTTGTACATTTACATGGAATGCAAGGTTTTAATCTAACCTCCATAGTTGTTATTTTTCGCCTCTGTTATTACTGAAAGTTGCTTGGTTTCTTTTATCTGTAAAAACATGGTTGTGTTCACTCAAAAAAACAAGATTCTAGCTGAAAACTTGGCGCTGGGTAAAACGTAGACAGTACCTTGCGCTGAACCAACTAATCAAGGTGGCTTGTTAATCACTTTGACTATAAAGCTGGTTTATTTTACTTCAGAATGATTTTAAAATACATCTATAATTACCTAAATATTAATTATAAGTTTGGTTTCTACTCTTCTGCGATACCCAACTGTGGACCACTGTCTTCACTCCAGTTAAATAATGTAAGACTACAGAAGTTTTTGTCTCACATTAGTTCACTTCCAGACTAAAAAATTTCATTCATTTGACCCCTACAAGACAACAAGACAAGATGTTCATGTCTTTCTTTCTTCAGAAAAGAAATTAAGTTTTTTTAATAAAAAGGTTCCAGGATTTTTCTCCAAATAGTGGACTTCTTTGGTGGCCAGTGGGTTGAAGGTCCAAGTTGCTGTTTCAGTGCCGCTTTCAAGGGGCTCTACACGATCCCAGGCGAAGAATAAGGGTCTTATCTAGCAAAATGATCAGTCATTTAAAAAAAAAAAAAATTAATCATGCATGCATGACAAAGGCAGAAAGTCAAACGCCCTTTACAAAAAAACAACGTTGGACGATTTTGAAGTTGGTGGAGAAAACGAGATGGAGTTTTTCATACCATATATTTTTTTTTGTGCACAGATGAAGAGCTAACTGTGCATGACCTTTCCAGCGTGATTATGTAATGTGTTAAGTCACAGATGCGCATTGCAGAGCTAGTGCAGGATGAGCATTTGTGGTTAAAAATTATAAAAAATTTTTTTTTTTTTTTTTAGATAAGAACCTTATTCTTTAGGTGGAATCATGTAGATCCCTTTGAAGCTGCACTAAAAAATTCTGTTTTTACGGGCTATAACTCCCTTATAACTCCCGAACTTATAAACCCTTATAACTCCCTGGTCGATCACCAATGCGACTGCCCCCGCACCCCTTGACCCCTAAGTCCCCTGAGACGGGGACAAACTCCACCAAACTCGGGGCAAAGTTTGGGCCTTTAGCCCGTTGGTCCTCATTTAAGTCACTATATGGAAAAAAAACCTGGAATGTTGTTTTTTTTTTTTTTTCAAAAACCTTCATTTCTTTTCGACTGAAAAAAGAAAGACATGAACATCTTGGAAGTGAACCAATTCTTTCATTTCCCCACAGGAAGTTTTCTCTCAGGACAGGAGACAAACTGATATATATTATGGTTGCTTTAAACCAGCAGCTTGGTTGTGCAAGAAATGCACAACATTGTGAAAATAACTTGAGATGCTCAATACAAAATGTGTGTGCTGGTACAGATATCTGTTAAATAAAACATGATAATTGATACCTCTGGGACCAGTGGTGGTACTGTGCCACCTTTTTAAATGCCCTAATATAACATTATGTAACTCAGAGTACAATTAAATAATTTTATCCTCTATAGCATCTTTTTGACATTTAGCTAACTTAAGGTGCTTAAATAACAGTCAAGCTATGATAATAAAAATTAAGTTTAACAGGCCAGAAATGTTTTATTCGTTGCATGAGTTTTGTATTGGCCTGCTTTTTCATAGGACATAATTAGCTGTTTAAATATGTCTAATAACTCCAATAGTTACACATATAGGCAAATATCAGTAATTGACCTATATGTGTAGCTAAAAATAACCCAACAAAATGACCCAACAGGCTCAGCCCAGTTTTAGGTAAAGTCAAAACCAGTGTTTTTTTATTTGTTTGTTTGCTTAATACTTGTAAATGTATTTTTATGTCTAAAACCACATTTCTATTTATAAATTTGATAGTTTTCTGTTTAACCCTCTGGGGTCTGAGGGGGTTTTGGGGCCCTGTAGAAGTTTTGACATGCCCTGACACTATTTTCAGTATCTTAAAAACATATTAATGGCTAAAATCATCAGCACAAACTGGGGAACAATAATGTGGATTATCAAAATTGATCCTATTGATTTTCGTCATCCAGTTTCTTGTTTAATGTTAAGAATGTGATGCCATTTTATTGGAAATAATAAAGACTGAACTGTATCACCAGAAATCTAAATAAATTAGATTTATAATTCGGGAAAAAGTGATTGTACTTATGTAAATACTAATTTACAATGTTACAGATTTCAGAAAACAGCTTTAGATTTCATACTGATTACTTTGGCCTTGCCTCAAATGGCGTTTATGTGGATTTGTGTTCCTGTTTGCATGTGTCCATGAATTACACTAGACCGTAAGGTGTCCCATTTATCATTTTATGATTTAGAAGGGTGCTTTGTAGCCACAGTGTGCACTTTTGCACAGTTGGTTTTCAACCCAAGAGTCTATGCTGCATTACGTCACCAAAGTGTGAAGTCCTCGAGGACTGAGAGCAACATTTGGGACCAGGCTTTTATTATTTGGTTTGACTCAGCTCCGCAGGAGCTCTAGAATCATTGTAAACTCTAGAACTCAACCTAGATATGTCGAGAACTTGTCTTGGAAAATTCCCATGATTCTACTTTGTTCTGCAATTCAGGATGCTCTTTGTTGTCTGAACTAGAGTCCCGCATGGATTCGGTTTGAACTGGTTCTGCCGGGCCGGAATCAGAAGTGCTGCATCTAAGCAAAGACTCGAAGGCTTGCATGAGTTTTCACATGAGAGGAAAAGTATAAAAGGAACTGTACTTGTAAGAAAATAAAACGTCTTTGTGATTTATCGTTCTCTTTGATTTTTAGTCTGTTGAACTTTTGTTTTCAAACAACTTCAAAAGTAACTGCAACGTGCTTCTCCTATAATCCTGAAAGTTGTACTTGTAAACTGTATTTTGTGCAATTGCGCTGACTTCTGAAAGCTTGAAAGTTTTAAATACCCAAACAATTTAATAGACTTGCTGAGGGATTAAAAACACATTATCAGTGTTCTGTGCGTTCTTGAGAACAAAAGAGGTTCAAGTGGATTCGTTTCTGGAATTCTAATTCCCCTAAATTATGACCTTTTGTTTACCCGCAATAGCGACATGCAAAATGAAGCGATTAGCGGTGTGGTAATCGCAGTGACTAGAGTGAAATTGTGTTTATCTGAGCTCACAGGCTCGTTGTGGCGGATTGGTCTTTGAACAATGGCACTTTCGGCTAAAGTGCTTTTATCCGTGACTCCTTTAATTCGCATTCTAGAGTGTTTGCTTTCTTTTTCTCTTTTTACATTACCATTTATCAGTTTTGAGGGCTGTAGCCTTTGTTTCTTTAAAGAATGCAAGAACTTCTAAAAACAAGCTTGTATCCTGTTCCATGTGTTTAGAGACTTAAAAGTTTTAATTAGCAAATTTCCAATACTTTATGATGTTTATGAACACTGATTTTTTTTTTAAATTGTTTAAATTTATATTTTAAAATAATTTCATGAAGATGCAATAAAAGTAATTTCCTAAACATTTAAAGCAGCGCTGTAGTACTTAACTGTAACTAACCATAAAATACCATACTAACCATAAAAAAGTGATACTCACCATCAGTCATTATTAAAAAACAATAGTAAATTAACATATATTAAAAATATACTGTCTTTATGTTGTTTCTACATTAATTTGAAGATTGAATGTGAAATTATTTCAGCATTAAAGTATATTTTAGAACTTTAATGTTAGGTGCGATTAATCACAATTAATCATGATTAATTTCAGAAAAAAATTGTGTGATTAATTTGTTTTTTGTTTTTTTTGTTTTTTAATCAACTGACATAACTAGTAGCTATATTTACTGGTATCTTTTGGGTGGCATTGATTACTCCACCAGACCTTTGTAAGCTTTGTAAGCATATGACAAAATCAACCTGATTACACAAAAGTAAGTTTTAAGCATCAAATGATCTTTTTACAGTCAGGCATTGCAGAGAGCCCAACATGTTGTTTTGGTTGCTATAAATTGGCAAAGCGAGATAAGACTATTTGAAATGTGGGGAAAAAAACATCAGGAGCTTTTGGATGAAAGCATTTTACCTCAAAGAAAATTGACTCAAGTACCAACCAGTGATACTCACCTTCAGTCATAATTAATATTTTTTTAACGAATTATTAAAAATATACTGTCTTTATGTTGTCTACATTAATTTGAAGATTGAACCAGAAATTATTGCAGTATTAAATTATATTTAAAAACTTTTTTAAAAAATATTTTAAAAATGTTAGGTGCGATTAATTGCGATTAATCGTCAAATCATCTTTTTACAGTCAGGCATTGTGTGAGGGCACAACATGTCGGTTGTTTTGTTTGCTTCAAATTGCCAAAGCGAGATGATTTGAAATGTGAGGGGGGAAAAAAACATCAGGAAATTTTGGATGAAAGCATTTCACCTCAAAGAAAATTGACTCGGGTACTTATGATTGATCAGTGATACCATCAGTCATAAAAAAAAAATTTAACAAAATATTAAAAATATACTTTCTGTTGTTTCTATGTTAATTTGAAGATTGAATGAGAAATTATTGCAGCATAAAAGTATATTTTAGATTTTTAATGTTAGGTGGGATTAATTGCAATTAATCACAATTAAGTTCAGAAAATAAAATTGTGATTAATTATTTTTTTTAATCGATTGACAGCACTAGTAACTGTATTGACTGTATCTTTTGGTGGGCATTTATTACTCCACCAGACCGTTGTAGGGTGGTGTCAACAATATTATTTCATACGACTTAACCTGATTACACAAAAGTAAGTTTTAAGCGTCAAATCATCTTTTTACAGTCTGGAATTGTGTGAGAGCACAACATGTTGGTTGTTTTGTTTGCTCCAAATTGCCAAAACAAGATAAGACGTGAAATGTGGGAAAAAACATCAGGAGCTTTTGGATGAAGGCATTTTACTTCAAAGAATATTGACTCAAGTACTTACAGCCGAAATCTCGGGCATCAGTAATACTGGTATCAGTGATACTCGACTTCAGTCATTAAAAATAGACTATCTTTATGTTGTGAATGTGAAATTATTGCAGTATAAAAGTATATTTTAGAACTTGAATGTCAGGTGGGATTATTCACAATTAATCCCGATTAATTTTAGAAAAAATATGTGTGATTATTTATTTATTTATTTTTTTAATCGATTGACAGCACTACTAGCTGTATTGACTGTATCTTTTGGGGGGCATTTATTACTCCACCAGACCTTTGTAGGGTGGTGTCAACAACATTATTTAATTTGACTTAACCTGATTACATGAAAGTAAGTTTTAAGTGTCAAATCATCTTTTTACAGTCAGGCATTGCGTGAGAGCGCAACATGTCAGTTGTTTTGGTTGCTTCAAATGGCCAAACTGAGATAAGTTGATCTGAATGTGGGAAAAAAAATGTCAGGAGCTTTTGTATGAAAGCATTTTACCTAAAAAAAAATTGACTCAAGTACTTACAACTTTCGGACATTAGTAATATGGTGATCAGTGATACTCACCTTCAGTCATAAAGACAATAATAACAAATAAAAAATATATATACTGTCTTTCTGTAATTTCTACATTAACTTGAAGATTTGAAATTATTGCAATATAAAGGTACATTTAAAAACTTTAATGTTAGGTAGGATTATTCTCTAATAATCGTGATTAATTTCAGAAAAAATGTGTGATTAGTTATTTTTTATTGACTGACTGCACTAGTAGCTATATTCACTGGTATCTTTTGGGGGGGCAGTGATTACTCCACCTGACCTTTGTGGGTGGGTGACAAAATCAACCTGATTACATGAAAGTAAGTTTTAAACGTAATTACGCTTAACACTCGAGTACTTATGACCAAAATCTCAGACATCAGTAATATCAGTAATATCAGTGATACTCAGTCAAAAAACATATATTAAAAATATTCTGTCTTTATGTTGTTTCTACATTAATTTGAAGATAAAATGTGAAATTATTTCAGTATAAAAGTATATTTCAGAACCTTAATGTTAAGTGCGATTAATCACGATTAATTTCAGAAAAAATGTGCGATTTATTAGTTGTTTTTTTTTCAACCGACTGTATCTTAAAGTTCAGACAAGATTTCTCAGAGGAATATTCTCAAGCAATTCGTTTCTTTCTTCTCCCATTCGTATGAAAGTACAGAAAAGGTTTCTGATAATCTGTGCAAACCTGTGGCTTCCCTCTCACGGCTGTCCCGCTTCTTCCCATGGTGCATCTGGAGCATGTGGGTTTGGGCCATATCAGCTCTCCACACCTGTGCAAGGTGAGAGAACATAAGATAATCCCGGCACGGATTTACCTCATCTCTGTGCTTCACAGAAACCTGAACAAACAAAATAAAGTAACCTTATCGGCCATCAAAACTTTAAAAACTTTCACCATCTGTCTGCACCATCTTTAACTTCAGAGAACTTCCAGTGCGAGAAGAAGAAAAAGCAGCCCGGTGTTGTGCGAAACCGCACGGATGTATTTACAGTTTAGGGAAGAAACGAGAGATTTGCGGATGATTTTCAGAGTTCGATCAGACTCAAGGTGAGGCAGGATTAGCGTTAGACGCCTTTCATGGTTTTCCGGCTTCAACCTTTATCTCCAAATTGCCTTTCAGAAGGTGAAGTGTGTAAAAAGAGAAAAGCGGCGCTCTTTCTGCCCTTGTCGTTGGAGTCATAGATGTGCGTCTCACTCCACTTAAACTGTTTTTGTTAAGCGTAATTTCAAGGCATTGTGTGAGGGCGCAACACGTTGGTTGTTTTGGTTGCTTCAAATTGCCAAAGCGAGATAAGATGATTTGAAATGTGGGGAAAAAAAACATCAGCAGCTTTTGGATGAAAGCATTTTACCTCACAGAAAATTGACTCAAGTACTTAAAACCGAAATCTCGGACAAAGCACACAAAGTTCAATTTTTGATGGACATCTTGTAATTTTTGTTCCTTTTACCTCAAGTAAACAAGCAACTGTTCAGTCACAGGACTAAACTGATGCTAGTTAAAATTCAGTTACATTTATAATAGCTTTCATTATTTCATTAGAACACAACAAATCAAGTTCAAATATAAATTCTGGTTAGAAACGTAAAACTTGGAGCTACAGCGTATAAAACGAATTGGTTGCATTCAAGTTCCTGGCCTTAGTCGAGCTCTAGATGTGTAACACCGAATCAATGCTGAATGAGTTGGCCTACACTGTTGTGATAACATATTGATTCACCAGTGTCTTTAATCCAGAAACCTCTGCACCTCGTTTCATTTGTCACAGCTCGTTTATTCGTTCGATTTGCAGCCATTAAACTACTTAATGGACCTTCCGGGGCTTTTAACGTCAACAGATGGGAGAACAGACACCAGAGCATCTTACCTGAGTTAACAGAGCATCAGTGTGAATCTTTCACCTGGTGCCGAAAACGTGAACTACCTGCTCAACGGGATGAAGAAACGTGCTTCTTTCTAAGAATGTACAATCCAACATGAGTAGCAGAGTCTAAGAAATACTCATCATGTCAGGAACTGTGAATGTAAAAAAATAATAAATTATCATCAAATAATGAATTAGTAAATTAATGAATAATGCAAAAACAGTACTTAAAATATGACATAACAACAACGATTTTTACATTCACCGTTTTAAGGAGACTTGATATTAATTATTATTTTATATTATCGTTATAATTGTAATAACTTTGGCACTGTTGACAATAGTCTACCTATAGACCTATTTCGCCTCAGGAAAGACGACTTTCGCCTCAGGGATTGCGATATGGTATGTTTTTTTTTGTTGAGATAATTGTATTTATCAATTTTTTAATCTTATAATCTTTTATAATCATACTTCTTATTCAGAAACGCTGTTTTACTCACATTTCCCGCCCATTTTAATCGTGTAGTAGGCTACAAGTAGTTCTGCAATTTGTGGGTGTGGCTTTACAGTCAATGAATAATCTTTTAAATACATGAAAAACACATAAAATTTAAAAACAAATGTAAGAATGCAACAATAATTATTACAAATTAATTAGTAAATTAACAAATAATACAAAAATAGTACTTAAAATAGCACATAACCACAGTTTTTATATTCACTGTTTGAAGGAGACCTGATATTAATTCATTATGATTTTACATTATCATTATAATTGTAATAACGTTGGCACTGTTGACGATAGTCTGGTTATTTTCAGAGGCAAGACCTATTTCGCCTCGGGGATTGTGATATGGTCTGTTTCTCTTGTTTAAAAAATCATATTTTTAATTGGATAATCTTTTATGTAGTGTATAATCATATTTCTTCTTCAGAAACAGTATTTACTCAGGTTTCCCACCCATTGTCGTCGTGTAGTACAAGTAGCTTCGCAATTTGTGGGTGTGGCTTCATCGTCAGTTAAGGCAAAAGGCGGAAACATCACTGCAAATCACAACTAAATGATTCGTGGTGACAATTTCAGTTTTTAAGCTTTATCGTGAATTAATAATCTTTTAAATACATGAAAAAAAAAACATTAAATGTAGAAACAAACGTAAGAATACAAAAGTAACTATTATAAAGGAAAGACAAACTTCACCTCAGGGATTGCAATATGGTATGTTTTTCTTGTTGAGAAAATCATATCATATTTTTAGCCGGATAATATTTTATAATTATTCAGAAACAGACAACGTTCGCCTCAGGGATTGCGATATGCTACGTTTTTCTGGCTGTGAAAAATCATATTTATCATATATCGGATATTGTTTTATAATCATATTTCTTTTTCAGAAACACTGCTTTACTCACATTTCCCGCCCATTTTCGTCATGTAGTAGGCTGAAAGTAGCTCTGCAATTTGTGGGTATGGCTTCATAGTCAATGAATAATGTTTTAAATACATGAAAAAACACAAAATGTAGAAACAAATGTAAGAATACAACAAAAAGTAATATTTTTAATTGGATAATCTTTTATATAGCCTATGATTACATTTCTTATTCAAAAACAGTGTTTTACTCACGTTTCCCGCCCATTGTTGTCGTGCAGTAGCTCCGAAATGTGTGGGTGTGGCTTCATCGTCAATAAATAATCTTTTAAATACACGAAGAAACACATAAAATGTAGAAACAAATGCAAGAATACATTAATAATTATTACAAATGAGTAAATGAATTAGTAAATTAACAAATAATACAAAAATATACTTAAAATAGTACATAACAACAGTTTTTACATTCACTGTCTGAGGGAGACCTGATGTTAGTTCATTATGATTTTACATGATCCTTTTAATTGTAATAACTTTCGCACTGTTGACGATAGTCTGGTTATTATTAGAGGCAAGACTATTTCGCCTCAGGAAAGACGACTTTCGCCTCAGGGATTGCGATATGGTATGTTTTTCTTGTTGAGATCATCGTATTTATCAATTTTTTAATCTGATAATTTTTTATAATCATATTTCTTATTCAGAAACACTGTTTTACTCACATTTCCCGCCCATTTTCGTCGTGTGGTAGGCTACAAGTAGCTCTGCAAATTGTAAGTGTGTTTTTATCGTGAATGAATAATCTTTCAGAGGCAAGACCTATTTCACCTATTTTCGCCTCAGGGTTTGCGATATGGAACGTTTCTCTTGTTGAAAAAAGATCATAATCTTTTATATAGCGTATAATCACATTTCTTATCCAGAAACAGTGTTTAACTCAGGTTTCCCGCCCACTGTGGTCGTGTAGTACAAGTAGCTTCGCAATTTGTGGGTGTGGCTTCATCGTCAATGAATAATCTTTTAAATACATGAAAAAAAAAAAAAAAAAAAAAAAAAAAAAACATGAACTGTAGAAACTACAAAAGTAACTATTACATGTTTCTTGTTGAGAAAATCATGTTTATCATAGTTTTAATTGGATAATCTTCTATAATCATATTTCTTATTCAGAAACACAGCTTTACTCACATTTCCCGCCCATTTTCGTCATGTTGTAGGCTGCAAGTAGTTCTGCAATTTGTGGGTATGGCTTCATAGTCAATGAATAATCTTTTAAATACATGAAAAAACACAAAATGTAGAAACAAATTGTAAGAATACAACAAAAAGTAATATTTTTAACTGGATAATCTTTTAGCCTATAATTACATTTCTTTTCCAGAAACAGTGTTTAACTCACGTTTCCCGCCCACTGTGGTCATGTAGTACAAGTAGCTTCCCAATTTGTGGGTGTGGCTTCATCGTCAATAAATAATCTTTTAAATACATGAAAAAACAAACAAACAAACAAACAAACAAACAAACAAACAAAAAAAGAACTGTAGAAACTACAAAAGTAACTATTACAAATAAATGAATAAATAAGTACATCAACACATAAAACAAAATAGTACTTAAAATAGGACACAATAGTTTTTGCATTCATTACTTGATGGTGACCTGATATTAATTCATTTTGATTTTACATTATCGTTATAAATGTAATAACGTTGGCACTGCTTACGATAGTGTTTTTTTCAGAGGCAAGACCTATTTTGCCTCAGGAAAGACAATTTTCGCCTCAGGGATTGTGATATGGTACATGTTTCTTGTTGAGAAAATCATGTTTATCATAGTTTTAATTGGATAATCTTCTATAATCATATTTTTTATTCAGTAACAGTGTTTAACTCAGGTTTCCCGCCCATTGTCGTCGTGTAGGTCAGCTTCGCAATTTGTGGGCGTGGCTTCATCGTCAATGACGCAACCAAGGCAGCGCAACTAAATTTTTAAACTTTATACGTTGTTAACTATATATTTATGCTTGTCGATATTTTATCTTTTATTTTTTGCTTTATTTCATATGCAGATTTTTAAAAAACGTTTTTCATATTTCATAAATGAAAATGAAACAAAATTCATTGTTATTTTACATATGTACAAATATTTGTCGAGTCATTTTCCTCAGTATAGTGATGATTAGTGATGATAAACTAATTATTGATTGGAAGTTTTTATTTTTATGTTTGTTTAATCATACAGTTGCACACTTTAGGGTAGGTTTCTGGATATTATAAAATGAGGTAAAATTTTTGTTTACAGAAACGAATACTTCAAACAGATGCTCAAAGCGATCGCTCTCCCTGTTTCCTTTTCTTTTTCAGATAGTGGTTTGATTTGCATGCTGACCTTCATCTAAAGGCGAGTTTGCCCTTTCCAAATCAAGGCTGCACAAGCAAAAACAGAAACAGGAAATGCCACAGAATCTGTGATTTTAGAAACGCAGTGCCTGTGAAGTGAGATTAGAGCCCCAATAAATGCAGCCTGTATAAACGGACGCAAATGTTGGTTTAAAAGATTATGAAACTGATCTGTTGAGGTTGTTTGCAACCTGATATTAATTCATTTTGATTTTACATTATCGTTATAAATTGCATATTATTTTTTGTATTCTACAGTAAATGGCAACTGCTTCTTTTATTAAATATTATTTTAAAGTATTAATAAATATAAACATTATTGCTGCATATTTTACAATGTATTAACATAATACAAAATACTTTATTTTAAATTACTACGTTGTCCATATTCAAAAGCTCAGGCTCTGCAGCCATCTAGTGGCCACTAAATAGCACCACTACAAAAAAACAAGTGTTTTTAGGAGGGAAACGTCAGTACAGAGGCGCAAACTACGTGATGGGCGTGGCTTGCTCATTCTGTCCTCCTATTGGTCCAAATCCGGGAAGCGTTTCGTCCGTGTCAGTTTCCGCTGTTATTTGAAACAATAAACAGACTTGGGTTTGTCGGTTTATAAAATGATAAATTGACGGTTTGATAGGATAGTAATTCATAAACATTAATCTTCAGTGCTTTAAGGTATGGTGTAAATGACTTTTGCTTGAAACATTTTACGTAAATTACGGTACATCCAAGCCGGATTTGTTTTGCAGTGTTTCCTTACTGTTTATATTTTGTGTGTACTATGATAATACCATGTTTTTAGACATTTTACAATTGTACCAATACCATGTTTCGACATTTTTTTCTTTTTTTAGAATAGTACTATCTTATTTTACTTCCCAGAATACCATAGTAAAGTAGCATTGTTGACGTTTGTATTCATTTGAACACGGTACTATCATAAGTTTTAGTTCACATATAGCATGCTAATACCATGGTATTCTCTAAAGTACCTAGGATAAGTATTTAAATACCATATTTTACACAAAAACCTGTCAATTGCTTGTCACTTAAATCAGTGAATGCCTATGCAAGTGCATTTCCAGAAACGATATAATATATACATGTATCTGTTTTCTTACAGGCTCTCAGATCAGGATGGAGCAGGTGAGCTGTCGCTCTTTCCATCATGTGAAGCTGTTTGTAATTGTTCTTTCAGATAGGAGGGATAGTAATCCGATCTGTGTCGGTTCTCTCCACCTGCTGTGGATGGATAGAGGGGGTTTGCAGAGCCGATCAGGTGGAAGACCTGAGATGCTGCTTAAAATAGTGTTGTAGCTCATAGTTTGTGTAATTGGAATAGATAAAGATGGATAGAAAAGCGTTGACTGCTGCATTGCAGTCCAGAGACAAAACATATGTGTTTTTGTGGACCTACAGTCAGTTTCAGGTAGCAAAATTAAAGAGAGTCTGGTATTTTTGCAGTTATTTCTTATGTTTCGGCATGCATTTGTTTATACACGAGATTCCAGTTGGTAATGCATGTGATTATAACTTATTTTATGCTTTTTCAGCAGGAGCAGAGGGAGTGGGACGCTGTTAACAGGTTACTGCAACATCATGGGTTCAAACCTGTCAACTTTGCAGATCCAACAGAAAACAAAAACCTTGCAGGTAATGCATCACTGATATTTCTTCTTTCAAATCTTTTAAAAATAGTCATTGTAACAATGTTTTTTTGGAGCCCTTATTTTTTTTATTATTTAGAATTATTTAGAATGTTTACATTTTTTAAAATAATGTGCAAATCACTCTCTGTATTTATTATTAATATTTTAATGTTATTTTATTTTTTTATTGTTGCAGTTAATTAATTTATTATATTAAAATGTATTTATTTTTTGGGAAGTTTTATTTTTGTCTTTAATTATTATTTTTAAGTATCTCTATCCATCATCATTTTGGTTAAAAAAAAAAAAAATTTTTGGTTTACAGTATTGATCGATATTTCTGTGTCTGTGCATTTATACTGATGTTGTTTGTTTGTTGTATGTAGAGCTGGTTTTGTTGGAGCGCAAGTCTGCGTCTGACGTACGGCTGATGTTGAAGACTATGCTGTCTGATTCTGAGAGGAGACAAGGTCTCATTCAAGAGCTCATTCAGTCCAACAGCCAGCTAAAGTGAGTCTAGCTTTCGTAAATTCACAACTGATGTGCTTTAATACATCTCTAATGCTGTCTTTATTATATTCATTTCTCACAGTAAAGTTAAAATTACAAATTCTGTGCTTCATAAAGAAAATGAGATTTTATGTTTTTTTTGCTCTTTAATTGCATTATAAAAAAGACCAAGGAGTATAATAAAAAATTAGATTTAACATCATTTTGGTTATTTACTGTATGCATAAAATAACTAATAAAAAGAGTTAATAATTAAAAGCAGTTTTGTAAAAAGAAACTCGCATTATAAAATTGTTAAAGATTTGTACATGATGGTTGTACTAAATTGAATTTTTGTCGATTTTAATGTTAAAAATGTAAGGATTAATTTTTTTTTTTTCCCATTGTGATTATTTTTATGAAAATGAAACACATTTTCTCTAATTCACTTTACTAAACTGGCAAAATCTAGTTATCTATAATATAATATATTTTTAAAAATAAAATAAAATACCTTATTTTAATAACATTTTAAGATAAAATATTTTGCAAAAAGAAAATGAAGCCCATTTTAAGATTTTTTTGAATTGTGATATAGTTTTTATGACAATTCATTTGAGAGAATGCAGCAAAAGACTAAGTATCATTTTTTATATATATATATATATATATATATATATATAATATTATTATTATTATTATTTTTTTTTTAAATCACAAAAGAAGAGTATGATGATAAAAAAGAAAGTATAATAAAAAATATTATCAATCATCATTTTGGTTATTGACAGTAGGCATAAAAAATTAGGAGAATTAAATAAGTAGAAGAATAATTAAAAAAAAATATGCACCATAAAATATATTACATAATTGAATATTTTTTGCATATAATTTGCATGTATGTTTATTTTAAAAAATGATGAACCAACAAGTAATGATTGCAGTAATGAGAATTTCAGAGAAAATTGTGTTTATTTGTCATGAAAAAATAATGTCACAATAAAAAAACATCCTAAAAAAATCCTTAAAACTACTCTTTGTTTTCTTTATGCAAAATAATATTTTTTTTTTTTTTTTTTTGTCTTATTTTGGTATGAAATGTGTCACGTTTTTCTTTATTGGTATTTCAGCATAGATATTCAAATGACTCTTTAATATTTGAATTGTTTAGCACTTGTGGTTTCTCCAGGGACGCCTCCTGGACATGTCTCTTCTGTCAGCACATGCTCAATAATGTAAACCCCTCGTGTGCGGCAGCGGTGCTGCCCATCTGCTCTAGTGTAATCCAATGCAGGATGAGTGGAAGATGAGATCAGCTGACAGGACAGATGTGTTCCCTGCTCATTCCACAACACAGCTAGTGTAAAAAGCACGTAAAGATGCCTTCATCCTTTTCAGAGAGGAAGTGCAGCAGCATCAGACGCGAGCCGCCCGTCAGTCTCAGAGGGCTGCTGAGCTGGAAGGCATCCTGGATGGGGTGAAGCTCAAAGTTCAAGACCTGGAGGACTCGTACATCGGTAAAGCGGCCCAACAGCACAGCCAGTTTCAGCAGCTGCAGCAGGACAAGAGAGATGCTGAGGTATTTCAGGCATTAAATGCATTGAATGATTTGCTTTCTAGATATCCTTATCAGTGATATTGGCTGTGTATTTGCAGAAGCGCTGTCAGTCTCTGGAGCAGAAGCTGTCTCAGGAGAAGGAGCAGGCGTCTCAGCTGCAGAAGAAGCTCCAGTACGCCGTGAGGGAGGAGGAGAGACGCGTGGCCCGACAGAACCAGGCCTTCCAGCAGATCCACCGCAGATCAGCCCGACTTAACTCCACCACAGACCAGCAGTGAGTGACGGGGAGGATCAAGGGATCGTGAATTATAATCGGCGGTTTCTACACATGCTGTTTTATTTGTATAAATGCATGTTTAAGTCATGGAAATGAGTACAAGAAAATTGTAGAAAATTTTCTATTGAATGTTATTGTTTTAATTTATTATATTTATTATTTATTTATTTAATTATTTTTATTATGTAATTTTTCTATTTCTTTAAAATCTTTAAATAGATGCTTTGGGTGATTGTATTATTATTATAGTTATTATTATTATTATTATTATTATTATTATTTTAAATGATTTCACCAGTCACTGTTTAATATTTTTATTAATACTTCAAAACTTAAAAATCTCATGTATAATATATGTATTACAATAATATTATCTACTGTAATATTTATTAATATAATAGTATTCTATAATAGTTTATTACATTATACTTATTTGTTGTATTTATATTTATTATATTTGGATTTTACCCCAAAAATTGTAAACAAAAAAAAAAAAAAAAACATTTATATATGATTTAAGGTAATGTAAGCTTTTATTTTTTTGTAAGTTTTTTTTTTGCTGTTTACAATTTTTATATTTATTACTTAAATATTTATATTAATTAGAATTTTTTTAATTAATTAAAAAAAATTCTAAATCTCACTAAAAAATAATGATAAATCTGTTAATTGTGTTATTACGGATTTAATTAGTTTTTTGTATATATAATTTTTTTTTTCTTTTTTTTTTTTAGAATGAATTAGAATTGGAAAAATGTAAAATCTCACTATTATTATATGTAGTATTTTCTGTGTTTACATTTATTAATTGTTATCTATTATATTTGTTTTTTTTTCCCCAAAAATTTCAAAAATCATTTAATTATTTAGAAATGTTTTAAATCCACTGCTCAAAATGTAAATAAGTTTTAGATGGTCTAATATTTATACAAATTATTTATAAATCTCTTAGTTGTTTTTTTACTATTTTTTTTTTTTTTTGTATTTATTCAGTATTTTTATGAATTAGAATTTTTTAAAATTAGAATTAGAAAAATATAAATATCTCACTATTATATGATTACTTTGTGTATTTATATTTATTATTTGTTATATTTATAAAAAAATCATTTATTTAATTTTATGTTTTAATAACCTTTTTTATTGACTGTAGGTTTTTTTCTGTATGTTCAAGTCATTTTGAATTATTTTTATATATATTTATTTTTTTTATGTATCATTATTATTATTATTATTATTTAAATTTTCATCCAGTAATTGTGGACAACTAAAGAGAGCATTTCTTACTGTGCTTGTATTCTCTGTTTTTGTTCCTCTGAAGGATTTTGGACATCATTGACATGTACGAGTCCCAAATGCAACAGCTACGAAATGAACTAAAGTAAGTGTATGAATGATTTAAATTGTAACTATTCATAGAAATTCCTCAAACATCAGCATCATCTTGTCCTACAGATTATATAAAAGCAGCTCAGGAGAGAATGACTCCTCAAACTCCCAGAAGAACAAATCCACAGTGGAGAAAGACGCCACCGACACGTCTTCCAACTACAAGGCTCTTTTAAAGGTATCTTCAGTGACAAATGTTTGATTTCAGTTCTCAGTCTTGACATGTAAACATGACTATGTTTGTCTCCAGTCATACCAGGAGCAGCTGAAAGACACCAAAGCTCAGCGAGAAGAACTCAGGACCGAAATCCAGCGGTTAAAAGAAGATCTGGAGTCCAGGTTGATACCTTTTTTGGAGCCATTTCTATTGGTTTATAATTTCAGTTGGTTACATTTTTAATGTTACATATTGTAGACCCACCATAAAAGAACTGAAGACCTGCAAACAGCAGTTGAAACGCCTGGATCGAATCATTCAGCAGAGCAATATCAGGTAAGATCTGCAATGAGCCAACACAGTTTTTCTTATGAATCAGGTTAATGAATTACTTGTTAAACAGATCATCTCAGGATTCGGCAGAGATGCTAAACACGGATAACATCCAGCACCTGGACGCTTCTACCTGCAAGAGACTTATTATGGTACGTGAAGATGCTTTAAATCAGAGAAATAATACTTTACTAAAACTAAAACATGCATGGTCTGATGTTTCTGGTTGTCTTTTAGGATGTTTGTAAGGAACTCAAAGTGCAAGATATCAATCATCTGACTTCTGAACTAAAAGTTCAACGTAAACAAGCTGAATCTGCCTTCAAGCTGGAGAAGGTGATATTTCTCACAGTTTGGAGTAGCATGCTACTTTTTGGTATATTTATATACAAATACAGTATGAACTAAGAAACATAATACTGCAAATTTTCCTCTATATGGAACGTGACAAATGAGCTACAAATAAAGACTCGTTATTTGATTGGACTGACCAAAAAAATGTGACACAATAAATTCCGCAACTTAAACTTGATGTAATGAGCTTATGATGTAATGACAGTTCCATTTGGAATGTATCGGATGCCTTTCTGACATCATCACAATCTGATTTTCCCGGCAGATCCTACATGACATCACTGCAATGCTGACCAATCCCAGGGCTCCGTTGGGTTTGCTGAGGCAGCGTGCGCAAACCAAACTAGAGCTCAGCAGGGAGGCGGAGTTTGAGCTGATTGTTCCCACCCTAGAGGTTTGGAGCCGACAACTAACCTCGCTAGCAGTGAGTCAAATCTTTGAGGAAAAAAACGGTCACATTTACCACTGTTTGGCAAATTTTCATCATTTCAATATGAATCTACACAAGCGGAGCTTTGCTTACGGTTTTGCAACTGGTGTAAGTTGATAACGCAGATTCACCACATTAGCTGGGTTTCCATCCAGAGTTGTGAATTTAACTTTCATTTAGCGCAAAATAGGAATATTGCATAAAACATTTGTGAATAAGCACCGTTTCCACTCAGCGAGTTGAAGAGAACAAAATCGTCACTTCCCGATGAACTCGCACTAAATATTACTAATAAAAGTGGAAGAAGCCACTGAATATAATCATTTTCATATATAATAAATTGCTTGCACCTCATTGCGAGCAGACGAAATGCAAAAAATGCGGTCATTGTTTTTGGAGGTGGATGCCTGATGTTTGGGAACGCAGTTGTGTAAGACAATTTTACAGAAATACTTTGACAGCAGACTTTAACCCTTTAACTGTCACCACCCCTCTGTGGGACGCCTAAGTTTACTTCACCATATTACAAATAAATGACCAACTATACATCGTTGGAAAGGTCTAAGACTATTTTACCATATTTTCGTGTTACAAATTATGTAGGAAAAGTAATAGATTAATATATGTCAAGAGTGCAACTTAAAAAAAATCCACATTATAACGTGATTTCTGACCTTTTTCACAAAAGACTTTCTTCGTTGCCACATTTTAGAAATCATAAGAAATTATGTATCAGTTCCAAACTTAAAATCTCAAAATTCATCCTTTGAAAGGCATTTTAAAGTCAGACATTGCATTACCACAGAAAATGTACATTAAAATCATATTACAAAATGTTTTCTATCATGAATTATAAAAATGTAAGTCTGGATAGTGCATATTTATGTCTGTGTTAAAAAATGGGAGTGACAGTTAAAGGGTTAAGAACGACCATAACAGCATTTCAGATGCTGTTCAACAAGATCGTTCCACTGGTTAGTCAGGTTTTGCCGTCGCATTGTGCAACACATGACTTTTTTTGATGCGCCTGGAGAAATGTATTTGGCAAATGTGTTTCCATCTCCTATTATTTGCATTAACTCTTTTTCCCACAAGTCAAAAACCACCTCATGTGAGTGCAAATTTTTTTGCGAATTATGTTTTTTTTTTTTTTTTTTTTTGAAGTGCTGTTTTTAACAATCGTTTCTGATGTGATACTTCAAAATGCAAACATGTGGAAATATGTGATGGAAATATGGCTATTGACCAAACAGAGGCTGGTAAGTTTGGAAAGTTGTGCATTTAGCGTTGGTCGGTTATTTTTTGTGGGCAAATTTTTGTAATTTTAATAGGAATCTATGCAATTTTTTTTTTTATGTGAGGGTGAAAGAAATTCCCCACACAAATTTCACAACTGGTTTGCACACTGACTAACAGAAATCTGTTTAGTTTGAAAGTGACTCTGCTCCATATAGAGAGTTTTCACAACGCGTCATCAATCAGCCATATTGGCGGCACTGAGCGTAAACAATGCCACTGAGCCGAACGAAAATTCATATTTTGCTGATTATTGCTGCTGAAAATAGTAAATTGAATGAGAAGTCCACTTCCAGAACAACAATTCACAAATAATTTACTCACCCCCTTGTCATCCAAGATGTTCATGTCTTTCTGTCTTCAGTTGTGAAGAAATTCTGTTTCTTGAGGAAAACATTTAAGGATTTTTCTCCATATAAAGGACTTCATTGATGCCCTGATTTTGAACTTTCAAAATGTAGTTTAAATGCAGCTTCAAAGGACTCTAAATGATCCCAGCTGAGGAGGAATCTAGCAAAATGATCCATAAATTTTTTTTTTTTGAAAAATAAAAATTTTTTATACTTTTTAAGCACATAAGCTTGTGTAGCACAGGGTCTGGGATGCGCGTCCACAACACTACGTACTGTTGAATGATGTCGAAAGATCGTAGGCAGAACTACAGACCCAGTGTTTACAAAGCAAACATACAAAGACTTAGGAAGTGCAAGTAAGTTTGTAAACGCTTACTCAAAAAACCCAAAGACTCGAAACAGGTGAACTAATTCCAGTACAGAACCTAATGGAATGTTGCGCATGCGCGACTGAACGAATCACTCCCCGAGACGACTCGTTCTTCCCGAGTCACATTAAAGATTCGTTCAAAATGAAAGAATCGTTCAAGAACGACCCATCACTAATTCATAGCATCGTGGACGCACATCCCAGAGCCTGTGCTACACGAGCTTTTGTGCTTAAAAAGTATACAAATTTTGATTTTCCGAAGAAAATGACAGATCGTTTCACTAGATAAGACCCTTCTTCCTCAGCTGGTATCGTTTAGATCCTTTGAAGCTGCATTTAAACTACATTTTGGAAGTTTAAAATCGGGGCACCAATGAAGTCCATTATATGGAGAAAAATCCTGAAATGTTTTCCTCAAAAACCGTAATTTTTTACGACTGAAGACAGAAAGTAAGTATGAGTAAGTATGAGTAAATTATTTGTGAATTGTTGTTCTGGAAGTGGACTTCTCCTTTAAGAGCAAAAATCTGCCTTTAAGCTTGAAAAAAAATAAAGATATGTGAGTTATCGTGATAATTATTGATATCGACTGATATGAAAAATTTTATCTTGATTTTATTTTAATTATTTAGATAATTTTGGCCCAGCCCTAGTTGAAATAGTGAGTAAAATCTGTTTAATCTTTGGGCAGCGAATTTAACTAAAGTTGCACTCACTTGTACCATTGTTTGCCAAATTTTTGTCAGCGAAATTTAGTAGTTTCAGTAGGAATATTTGGATCGGGAACAATTGAATTTGTTGCAAAATCTGCATGGGGAAATGTTTCACCCTCAGTTGAAGTTCCCAATTGGGTTCCTACTAAAATGCCTGAATTTTGCCCACAATTCACAGAACAACAGCAGATGACCACATCATTTTTTTTTCTTTTAAGTTATATTTTTGGGCTTTTTTGTGCCTTTAATGGACAGGGCAGTAGAGAGATGACAGGAAAGTACTGGGCGGAGAGAGGAGAGCGGGAGCGGGAGCTGCAAAGGACCTCGTGATGGGATTCGAACTCGGGTCACCGCGAGCACAGTTGTGCTGTATGTCGACGCACTAACCACAAGCCTATTGGCATCAACAGATGACCACATCCTTAGTTAAATTCAGATTTCAATGAATTTTCATGGGCGAAATTCAGTCATTTCAATCGTAATCTGCGTCAACAGGAATTTGCAGTGGGTTCAAACATTCCAGATCAAATAGATTACTATTGTTTTGCCCACAAAATTTTGCCGAAATTCGAAAAATTGTATAATGACAATAGTTGTAGCAATAGATGAAGCAAAGCTCATGTTTAGTGAAATTTCAGCTGACCACACCTTAATTCCTAAAGGAAATCATTGAATTTCAATGTGATTTGTGTGCTTCACTAGGATCTCCATCGTGCCCTCATTCCGATTGGAGAAGAGGTTATCGCCGTGGCAGCCGGAGCGCAGCATCACCGCTCCTTCAGATCCCGTGCGGGTGGAAGACTTGTTGCTGATTGTCGACACGCTACTCGACGAGACGGCATCAGAAGACAAGGTACTTCTTCTGAAAACAACATTCCCCTTAATGTCCTTCACAATCCATCAGCTGAAGATGCTCACAATGTTCCTCAGGTTCTGCGGAGCCCCACTAGACACACCCTGGAGTCCATGGTCGCCCACTTCCAGAAACTCTTTGACGCTCCATCGCTGACGGGAATCTATCCTCGCATGAACGAGGTCTACACCAGGCTGGGCGAGATGAACAACGCCATGAGGAACCTCAGAGATGTTCTGGACATGGGTATTGAGATTGAGATGTCTCAGCATATCTGTATAACACATGCAACCTTCTCTGAACTGATGTTGTTATCTAGATGACAAAGCGCCCCCTAGTGAGGTCGTCAACAAGGTAGCCGCAATCGTGTCGCAGTCAGGAAACGCCGCGGGTCAGGAGCTCCACAGCCTTTTGGAAAGCAGCGACATTGACAGGTACGTCTTTAAGCTCAGATGTCTATAAAACTGCTCTAGAACATTTTATATTAAGGTTCATTTCACTAACTTTTCCCAAACTTTTTGTCAACTGTTTTTCGTTTACTCTGACCTACATATTTATTATAATCCCCCTCAGATTTTTTTTTTTTTTTTTTTTCTTCAATAATTTAATAACACCCACAGTTTAGTTAATAGTCAAATGACCAAATGTAGGTAAACATAAATTTGTATTATTTTTATTAAAAAAAAAAAAAAAAAAGTTTTTTTCTTTTATAGGTTTTTTAATATTTTATGCCTAATAGGAGTATTTTTTTTGTTTGTTTTTTACACTACCAGTCAAAAGCTTTTGAACAATAGGATTTTTAATGTTTTAAAATTTTAATTTTTAAAGAAGTCTCTTCTGCTCATCAAGCTTGCGTTTATTTAATCCAAAATACAGCAAAAACTGTAACATTTTGAAATATTTTTACTATTTAAAATAACTGTTTTCTATTTGAATATATTTCAAAATATAATTTATTCCTGTGATTTCGAAGCTGAATTTTTAGCATCTTTTCTCCAGTCACATGATCCTTCAGAAATCATTCAAATTTCTGATTTGCTGCTCAAAAACATTTATTATCATTATTATGTTGAAAACAGCTGAGTAGATTTTTTTTTTCAGGTTTCTTTGATGAATAGGAAGTTCAGAAGAACAGCATTTATCTGAAATATAAATATTTTGTAACATTATAAATGTCTTTATCATCACTTTTGATTAATGTAAAGCATCCTTGCTAAATAAAAGTATTTTTTTTTTTAGTTTTTAGTAAGGATGCTTTAAATTGATCAAAAAATTAAACTGACCCCAAGGTTTTGAATGGTATAGTGTAAATGTTAAGCTTTGTTTTTTTTTGTTTTTGTTTTTTTTAAATGTATTCAACTGTTTTAAAAATTGGTAATTATACTAAAATGTTTCTTGAACAGCAAATCAGCATGTTGCAAAGATTTCTGAAGGGTCATGTGACACTGAAGACTGGAGTAAATATGCTTAAATTAAGCTTTGATCACAGGAATAAGTTACATTTTAAAATAGATTCAAATAGAAAACAGTTATTATAAATAGTATAAATATTTCATAATTGTACAGTTTTTGCTGTACTTTGGATGCATTTGCAGGCTTGGTGAACAGAAGAGACATTTTTATAAAAAAAACTTTAAAAATCTTACTGTTCACAGACTTTTGACTGGTAGTGTACATGTTGAATTAAGTTTATGATACATTCCCTTAAGTACATTTTTTTCATATAGTCATCTATCAGAAAATAATAATCATGTTTAATTAATTAACATTAGTTGATCCCATAAGTATCATGAGCTAACAATGAACATTAGTTTACCAGCATTTACTCATCTAAGCTGATGTTAATTTAGACTTTTACTTGCATCGTTTCATTGTTAAATCATATTATTTCATAATGAAGTTATACAGCATGAAATGTTAAAAGTGTACACTGCCGTTTGACTTGTAGTGACTTGTAATTAAGTCTTTTCTGCTCATCAAGGCTGCATTTATTTGATCCAAAATACAGAAATATTGTGAAATATTATTACAGTCTAAAATAACGTTTTTTTCTATTTTAATTAATTATTTTATTATACAATAAAATTTATTTCTGTGATGCAAAGCTGAATTTTCAGCATCATTACACCAGTCTTCAGTGTCACATGATCCTTATATAAGTCTTTACTATCACTTTTTATCAATATAACACATCCTTGCTGAATAAAAGTTGTGAATAAAAGAATAAAACAGCACAACTGTTTCCAACATTGATAAATCAGCTTATTAGAATGATTTCTGAAGGATCATGTGACACTAAAAACTGGTGTAATGATGCTGAAAATTCAGCTTTGCAATCACAGGAATAAATTACATTTTAATGTATATTAAATTTAAAAAAAAAAAAAAAGTATTTTACATCATAATAATATTTCACAATATTACCTTTTTTTTCCTGTATTTTTGATCAAATAAATGCAGCTTTGATGAGCAGAAGAAACTTCTTTAAAACGCATTAAAAATTGTACTGTTCACAAACTTTTCAACGGCAAACTGACATGTAGACATTTCGCTCATTATTTTGATATCTAGTACATTAATTCTTATGAATTGTACGCTTTAATGTAATTTGACTTGTTCAGTTCAATGCTATTTTTATGTAAGAATTTTATGTTATATAAAAAAATGAAAGCATTAATTTTCACATTTAATTCGTCAGTTAAAATAATAATGTTGAATTTAACATTAGTTAATACATTAGAAATCATGAACTGATAATGAACAGTAAGTTTTAATAGCATTTGCTAATCTAACTTCATTTATAAATGCACTTTTGTTCATTATGTAATTTCCTTTCATAATACATTTGTGAAATTTTAATGTATATAAAAATGTTAATGAGTTGAACCTTATTGTAAAGTGTGACCAACTCCTGATGTAAATTCACACTTAATTTATTGCTTGAGTTTATGTACACTACCAGTCAAATGATTTTAATGTTTTTTAAAGAAGCCTCTTCTCACCAAACCTGCATTTATTTGATCCAAAGCTCATTAATATTGTGAAATATTTTTATTTAAAATAACTGTTTTCTATTTGAATATATAAAATTTTTATTTTTGTGATTTCAAAGCTGAATTTTCAGCATCGTTACTCCAGTCTTGGGTGTCACATGATCCTGCAGAAATCATTCTAATATGCTGATTTGATATTCAAGAAACTATATTATTATTAATATTATTATTATTATTGTTATTGTTATTGTTATTGTTATCAATATTTAGAACAGTTGAGTGCATTTTTTGTCAGGATTTTTGATGAATAGAAAGAATCCAACTTATTTATCTGAAGTAAAGAGCTTTTGTAACATTATACACTATATCATTCAAAATCTTGGGAGTCAGTATAATTTTTTTTTTTGTTTGTTTTTGGAAAAGAAATTATAGAAATGTATATTTTTATTTAGTAAGGATGCTTTAAATTGATCAAAAGTGATAAAGACATTTATCATTTTTATTTCAGATAGATTCTGTTCTTCTGAACTTACTTGAAATGACTTATCACGAAACCTGAAAAAATTCAACTTAGCTGTTTTCAAATAATGTTTTTCAAAGCATCAAATCAGCATGTTATAATGATTTCTGAAGGATCACGTGACACTGAAGACTGGAGTAATGATGCTGAAAATCAGCTTTGAAATCACAGGAATAAATTACATTTTAAAATGTATTCAATATAGAAAGCAGTTATTTTAAATAGCAAACATATTTCAGTTTTTTGCTGTATTTTGGATCAAATAAATACAGACTTGTTGAGCAGAAGAGACCTTCAAAAAAAAAATCAAAAAATTAACTGTTCAAAAACATTACTGGTAGTGTTCGTTTGTTCATTGTTATGTCATTTATTTATAAAATTAAGATGGTATTAGTTTTTTTTTTTTTTTTTTTTTTAATAAACCATACATATATGTGACCCTGGACCACAAAACCAGTCATAAGGGTCCATTTTTCAAAACTGAGATTTATACATCAATATTTGGCCGAGATACAACTATTTGAATATATTGAATCTAAGGGTGCAAAAAAAAATGTAAATATTGAGAAAATCACCTTTAAAGTTGTCCAAATGAAGTTCTTAATAATGCATATTAAAAATCAAAAATTAAGTTTTAATGTATTTACAGTAGAAAATTTACGAAATATCTTCATGGAACATGATCTTTATTTAATATCCTAATGTTTTTTGGCTTAAAAGAAAACTCTGTCATTTTGACCCATATAATGTATTTTTGGCTACCTAAAACTGGTTTTGTGGTCCAGGGTCACATATAATATATAGATGTATGGTTTATTTATAAAAAAAAAATTAAGTCCATCTATCAAAATAATAGTTATCATAGACCTTTTACAGCATTTAATCATCTTAGTAAATTAAAAATATCACAGCATGAATTTTTGCATTTAATGTCAGCTATCAATAACATTGTTTTACATTACATTTTATCTAATTGAATCATTTTTTTATAGCATTTACTTATAGCCAAGTTAATGCTGATTTGTATATATAATGTTGTTCATTGTTAAATCATGGAGAAGTTATAAAACTGTATTGATACTGATGTATTGATTTATTGGTTCAGTTCATCGAAGAATGGCTTTGTCAAGTTTAATGTCAAGTTGCAAGAAGAAATTTACACAAAAGCCTTCATTCATTTGGAAACTGCTGTTGATTTCACAGTATCATCGTAAAGCTGAAGGAACATGAGGAATTCTTTCCGGTTTTCCACTCGTTCATTCTGGAACTTCTGCAAACTCTGGGTGAGAATAAACTTTATTCACATTTAACAAGACAGAAATCAGTCAAACTGACATTACAAGTTGATCCATTAGTATTCTAGTGCACTAAAATCATAAAGCACAGTTGATTTGTTCTCCTAAAATATTGTTGTGGCACTAGTTGAGTCGCATTTCCTCTCTTTCAGACGTCCCGACTCTAGATGACGTTTTACCGACAGTACGTTCTCTCAAAGGCTGCTGATGTTTTGTAAAGCACCATGTGGTTTGTTTCACCCCTGAACTTGAATGTGTGTATTTTATTGTTTATATTTTATAAATAAATATGCATTTTTGCCGTGTGTGTCTCTAAATCATCACAGCAGCTCGTTTTGTAACATTACAACCAGCAAGTTTGTATTCAAAAATCAAGAAACAGTACTTTTTTTGGTATGCAAATGTCCATCAGTTTTTGTCCTCTGAGGTGCCTGAGTGTCCTTGAAGTTTCTCCATGATCAGACTGTTGGAAGGTGCATTAGTGATGAGCGTTAAGACAAACGTGGACGTCCCCTTGAAGACGTGCCGTATGAGCGTACATGAGGCCAGGTCCTCGATGTGAAAGCCAGCGTGACGCTCAGCGTCCTGCTGGAGAATAGACTCCGGCGTCTGATCGCCAAAAAACTGCAAGAGAAACCACTTGTAAATGTTTTTATTCACTACATTTAATGGTTTTTTAAAAAGCTCTGAGCCTCAAGGTACTTACAGCTTTTCCTGATAGTGGATTGATGAAATCGGCCCAGTATCCTCCTCTCCACAGCGTGAAGCAGATTTCTTTAGCACCACTGACAAACTGTAATGAGACATTAGCATGTAAATATATATACATAAAAAAAAATGTTTTCAATAAAGGATGCATTAAATTGATTGAAAATGACAGGAAACACATTTTATAATGTTACAAAAGACTTCTGTTTCATACAAACACTGTTCTAAAATATGAAATGTTTCAACAAGAAATATTAAGCATCACAACTGATTTCAATATTAATGTTTTTAAGCAGCAAATCAGCATATTAGTTGATTTCTGACAGATCATGTGACACTGGAGTAATGATAATGAATATTCAGCTTTACCATCACAGTAATATAATATAATCTTAAATAAATAAATGATTAAATATAATCATATAATAATCTTTGATAATTTTACTGTATTTGCGATCAAATGTAGACATACAAAATTATTACAATGCAATATAATATACTAACAATTTATAATAAAGTATATACAATTTATAAATATAAGAATTAATAATTTGTAATTAAGTAATTTATAAATATAAGAATTAATCAGATTAAATATATACCATTTATTTAGTAATAATATAAAACAAAAATAAAAAAGTGTATCAGATGCAACATGCATATACATATAATTTATAAATATGATAATGTTAATTATTCAATATATAAAATGAATATAATTATAAAAATATATATAATTTATGCTTAAAACATATTTACATTATAATTTGTTATAAAATATATACAATTCCTAAATATCAATTATTTATTTATTATTAAGTAATAAATAATTTATAAATATAATATAAATAGTTATAATTAAATTATTCAATAATAACTATAATTATTCACCAGATGCAATTAGTATAAATATTTATTTAATAATAATAAAGTATATACAATTTATAAATATAATAACTAGTAATAAGCAATAATTTATAAATACAAATTATTTACATTTTCTCTATATATAAATGTATCATGATGCAGTTAGTATAAATATATAATTTATTTAACAATATAATGTATATGCAAATACAAAATGTATCAGTATGCAATTAATATCATTTGTAATGTATATATAATAAACATTTTATAAAGATATAATTTAATTCAAAATAAAAATGGATCACAATGCAATTAATCTAAATATACGGTTCAATAATAATTAATTACTAACAATAACGTATATACATTCAATTTTACATTGTTTTGTATTTTTTATATTACTGATGATCCTCGTAATGCAATTTTGTTCAATTGAGAACTGCATTTAAAATATTTAAAGTATAAAAGCAATATAATAAATATAATTGATATGTAATATAAAATATATAATTTATATTTATGATCATTTGTAATGTATATATAAACAATATGTAATTTAATTAAAATAAATAAAACTAAAATCAATGCAATTTATGATTTTATGACAAAAACTGCATTAACAATATAATTTATGATCATTTGTAATAGTATACAATTTATAAAAGAATGACGACTATATAATTATTATACATAACACTATAATAAGGTGTCATTTAACATTAGTTAATTAACTAACATGAACGAGCAATGAACAATACATTTATAATTTCTGTTAATGTTAGTTAATAAAAATACTTTTGTTCATTGTTAATGTTAGTTCACAGTGCATTAACTAATGTTAACAAACACAACTTGTGATTTTAATAATGCATTAGTAAATGCTCAAATTAACATTAATATTAATAAATGCTGTAGAAGTATTATTCAAGTATAGTTCATGTTAACTAATGTAATATGTTAACCTTATTTATAAAGTGTTACCATAATATTTAATAATTAATAATGTGTCAGTGAATTGTCCAGTCAGACTTACATGATCTAATAGTTCCTGTTGATTTTTGCTCTGATCTTCTGCGCCCGTTTTCTGGTTTTTCTGTGTTACGGTGACGACAGTGATGGGACTCGCAGGCAGCACTGGGAAAAACAGCTCTAACTCTGTCAAAAAAAAAAAAAAAAAAAAAAAAAAAGATGATTTAATTAAAAAACTGAATCTTTGAAGATGTTTGACATATTATGTGAGGTAAAGTACCTTTCTTAAGCAGCTCTGGGCAGGAATGCATTGAACACTCCACATCTGACTGACTGAAGTAGTGTTCAGCTTTACTGACTCTCTGTGCCGTCAGCGATGTTTCTTTACCCTGAACACACAAAACACCTCACACACTGGAAGATTCAACAACACAACTGAACAAACAAGTGATTTCTGAACAGATTTTTACCTGGTATTCATTAACAAACTGAGCGAGGATGAACTCGTGTCTCTCTGTGCTGGATGGGGCGGTTAAAACGTCCGGGACCGTCCGGTGAACCGGCCCTTTCATCTGTAACCCGGTACCCTTCAGGTGACAGTCGAAACCCACGTTGCCTGGCAACTGGAACCGCTGATCTTGTGGCCCAAACGGACCCATGGCCTCATCTGGCCACACTGTTCTAGGACCTGTCAGACAGACCATTACATAAACTAAGATTAATTATAATTAAATGTTAGTTAAATACTTTTTGTAGATTTTAAACTGTAGCCATATACATACGATAAGTAATATATGAATGGATGAAGGTAATGCATAATATAATATAATAAACGAATATTAAGAAATTATAATCTTCACAAAAAAAAATATATATATATAAAACACTTTCAAATATATAATTTTATATTATGTTATCATTTTAATAAATGCTATAAAATGTAACATTTGTACAATTTTTATATGTATAATTAAAATGTTGATATTTTTCAATAATTGTTTTAATTGAACAATAATAAATAAATTGTTATATAAAAGTAACATGTTTTAACATGAATATATAAATAATAACATTAAAATTATATTTCTATTAAATTTATATTAAATTATATAATTATAATTATATTAAAATTTATTATTTTACAATATTAAACAAAATGGAAAATAATAAATAAAATGTTACCCTATGATAAACAAATCTGATATTAAACAAACATTTTATAATACATTAAAATAAATTATTTTATACTATATGCTGTAACATTTAACATTTGTTATATATATTAATAAATTACGTTGATTATTTTTAAATTATGTATTTAATGTTAATAAAATGAAATACATAATATAATATTAAATACATTTAATAACACTTTACAGTGTATAAATGTATATTTAAATAGAAACATTAAAATATTTATATTTTTTACAGTATGACATTAAGCAAAATATTAATAAATAAAATATGTAAACATTTTCATAATTTCTAATATTAATATGATAAATACATTCTACAATGATACATTAATGTTGCATTAACATTAAACATTCTTTAATTTTTTATTTTAATACATTATAATCTATTAAAATATTAAAAATTATTACAATATACAAAAATTACAATTAATACTAAATATTAAAAAAAAACTTTAATTTGCTGTAAAGTTGCTTTGCAACAATATGTATTGTGAAAAGCACTATACAAATAAATTTGAATTGAATTATTAAAATATTACAAAAATTAACAATATACTTAAAAGACAAATAAAGTTTCATATTATTTGTAATGTTAATATTATGAACACATCATACAAAAATATTTACGTCAACATTAAATGCATATTTAAAACCTACTAAAATATTACATATATTAAAATATATATTAAATTATTAGACATATTACAATATATTTAAAAAACTACATGAAAACAAATTTATATCATTTAATAGTTATAAACTATAATATTAAACAATTCTCAATAACTATATTATATATTATAATATAAATATATATTAATAAATAAAATTATTTTTAAATTAACTTTTCAATGTTAATAAAATGAATAAATCAATCAACTTAACATTTTAAAACACTTTTAGTAATAAAATGCACATATAAATAATAACATTAAAATATGTTATGTTTTACACTAAAATATTAAACAATTATAAAATAAAAATATGAATAAATAAAATGATATTTCTAATGTTAATTATAAATACACTACAATATTTACATTAACATTAAACACTTAAAATCTATCCAAATATGACATTAAATATTACAAAACACAAAAAATACATTAAAATATTAGAATATACTTAAAAAATAATAAATACAATTTTCATATTATTTCTAATGTTAATATTTTGAATGCATTATACAAAAATATTTACATTAACATTAAATGCACATCTAAATTCTACTAAAATATATTAAATTATTAGAAAATACTACAATACATTCAAATATTATAATATATATACACACACACACACTTTCCCTCTTTAAAAGCATGTTTATGTTACAGAAACATTTATAATGTATATTACACACCTGAGTTTTGAGATGGTACAGCTATATATGGCTCATCTGATCCAGACGAACCCGCGGCTGAAAAACCTCTGACGGCCACGATCCTCTGAGCCAGTGTGTGAACCACAGACGACTGACTCACCTGTCTGACCCTCCTGCACAGCACCTGCATTATTAAAAACACACACCGTGTTACAGCACATACAGACTGTACAAACACATGAAGAACTTGAGCCGTGATCAGTGTAACACTCACACTCGCCATAATGTGTGCACAGCTCCACCTCTCTGAACCCTACAACAAACAAACAAACAAACAAATCAGACACACATTTTAAACACTGAACCCATTTACTTTATAGAACAAATATAGTAATAAATATAACAATGAACAATACACAACATATTATACAACATAAACCCCAATATAAATGATTAAAATGTGACTACAAATAAAAATAAACGTAAAAAAAATACAAGTATGGATTTGTTAATTAAAATGTTTGTTACAGTAGACGTACATTCTTAGAGCCAGTGATTCGATGCGTTAGATTCGTTTAAAATATTATTTTAATCAATAAAAAACTATACATAACAGCCCTTGTTTAGTGCTTTTAAAGACACAGTTTTCCTAAACCGACTAAATAAATCTATAACAACACGTTAAAATCTGTCATATCCACATTTATGTGTACAAATATTCATGGCTGAGGTAAATGATGTTTTTCTTTACAGCACGAACAGTTTTTAATGATCTCAAACCCACACAAACACTCACTGTTATGATCCAACACTGACTCACTTTCACTTCCAACACGACTAAAGGACGATTAAAACGCGACTTTAACACCAAACTGTGCTCGACAAGCTCTTCTGGTGTCGTAGACGAACATGTCACAGGTTTAATCGCGATTTGTTTGTTATTTTAAAGTGTTTTTAAGGTAAAGGACAGCGTGTTCCACAACACTCACCCTGCTGTCTTGACAAGATTCTGCTGATCACGTTCGCACGCCGAGCGTCATGACGTCACGACGGAGCGTCGCAGAGAACACAAAAGCCGCGAAAAATGTAAAATGTTGAGTGATTAAATAAAAAAGGGGGCAAAAGGCCGCGAAAAAAAAGAAAAATAAACAAATGAATACTATTTTAAATGTTAACAATATTATTAAATTACATATAAATGTATATTCATTAACATTATTAACACATGTATTTAATTCATCATATATATATATATAGTACATATTGAATTATATTATATTATAAATAGTATATACAATATGTTTAAATGTTTAATATATTAAAAATGTTAATATATATAATATATAATTGTTTCTATATATATAGTATAAATATACATATACTATATAGTTTTATATATAGTAACAATTACTTGAAATATGTATATATTTAAAAAAAATTAAAAATACATTAGTTGTTACATTTAATGTTAAACACACACACAAATATATATATATATATATATATATATAAAACATTAAATATATTAAGTATAGTAAAACTGTCAGTACAGCGAAATATTACATTATTTATTTAATTTTTATATGTATTTAATTGAAATATGTATTACCATATATGTTACTATATATACTACATATTGAATTATATGTAGTATATACAATGTTTTAGACTATATAGAGTGTGTATATATATATTATATATAGTGTATAAATAATACACATAATATATATTTGTTTCTATATATAGTGTGCGTGTATATATATATATATACACACTATATTTTAATGTATAGTAACAATTACTCGAAACATGTATATATTTAAAAAAAAATTAAAAATACATTAGTTATTACATTTATTGTTAAACACACACACAAATATATATATATATATATACATAAAAGATTAAATATATTAAGTATAGTAAAACTGTCAGTACAGCGAAATATTACATTATTTATATAATTTATATATGTATTTAATTGAAATATGTATTACTATATATGCATGTTACTATATATATACCATATATATTGAATTATATGTAGTATATATAATGTTTTGAGTATATAGTGTGTGTGTATATATATATATATATATATTATATATGGTGTATAAATAATATACATAATATATATGTTTCAATATATAATATACATATAAAACATATATACTATATACTTTAATATTGTATATAGTAACAATACATATATCAATTAAACACATAATGTTATTTGCATGTGTATTTAATTGAAATATGTATATATTTAGAATTTTTTATAAACATAATATAAATATTATATATATATATATATATATATATATATATATTAAAGTACATTTAATTATTACATTTAATGTTAAACATTTATATATTAACAAATATATTAATAGATCTAGTAAAAATATGTCAGTACAGCTATGCAATATTACTATATATATATATATATATAGATATATATATATACATATATACATATATATGTATATACACACACACACACACACACACACACACATATATATATATATATATATATATATATATATATATGTATATATATATATATATATATATATATATATAAAAGCCGCGAAAAAGTTATGAATATATATATTCATAACTTGTCACACTACTTTTATAGTGTCTACAATACATTAGGTGTTTATTATAAAAATTTAAGTATATTTACAGTTAGATCGTCTTTATATTCAGTACACTGAAAAGAAATTATAATCATTATAAATAATATTATAATTATTATTATTTTTCATTATCCGTTACTGATTTCCTCTGTCAGTCTTCAGCAGTGATGTGAAATCGCATGGGTTGATTGCGTCACAATCACGCATGCGTTGACAGCCACCGTCCGCTAGGTGTCAGCAAAAGCAAACGCGTCCTAATCTGCAGCAGTGCCTCTGATTTATAATAGAGAATATTATTACATAGATCAGTGAGCTCTGATAAAAATGTAATTTTAATGCTACTAAGTAATTGAACACAAAAACAACAGGAAACAACAACGGATCAAAAGAGAAAGAAGCAGCAGTGGAAGAGCGGGAAGCTGTCGTTTGAGGTGAACGTCGCTGCACAGAAGGTTAGACAGGGCGAATGTGTCAGCAGGCCAGAAAAAAGCCAGTTTGATGGGCAGCGCGTCTCCCTGAAGACTGACGCGTCCTCACAGCACAGCTGAAATGGAGTGAGTGAGGTTTGTGCCAGAGGCTTTTGCGCTCTCGATCTCCACAAACACTCACATATTCACTCCCGCATCTGCAGCACTAGCGGCCGCGCGCCATCTGGCATGTGGATGCGGGGACGAACAGGTCAGCGGGTCTTCGAGACGGGTGGGTCGCACGGGAGCGCGCCGCCGCGTCCTGCTGCGTGATCATCGCTCGGCAACGCACGAGCACGCGAAAAGCATTTGTGAATTTACATTGGCTAGAAACTTCAAACGAGCTGAGAGATTAAGAAGCGTTTAATTTGAAAACACATTTACGAGGAAATAATATTTACAGTTGGCAAACAAGATGTTTTGAAGAGTTTTTAATTTTTGTAGAGATCCAGTCAAACTACTTGTGTGTACTTTATTTGGGCATACAATTCATGAGGAAGAAACGACGAAAGGGTAAACAGTCCGTTATCTACATTTGTATGAATAAATTATCATTTCTAATAATAATTAAAATAGTTTTTGGTTTTGGTCGTTAAGTATTCTACAGAAAATGTGGTTTCAGTTGTTTCAGTTTCTTGCTAAGGTGTTTTGAGTGGTTTCGGTTGGGTTGATATGTGGTTTCTAAGGCATTCAAACGATTTTAGGTGTGTTGCTATGTGGTTGCTAAGGTATTTTAAGTGGTTTTAGGGGTATTATATGGTTGCTAAGTTGTTTCAAGTGGTTTCGGTTGTGTTGCTATGTTGCTAAGGCATTCAAACGATTTTAGGTGTTATGTGGTTGCTAGGGTGTTTTGAGTGGTTTTAGATAAGTTCTTTAGCTGCTGCTGTAGTTAACTGGTTTTAAGTGTGTTATATAGTTGCTTAGGTGTTTTAAGCTGTTTTAAGTGGTTTTATGTGCTTTCTGTAGTTGCTAAGGTGTTTTAAGTAGTTTTAAGTGTGTTGTATAGTTGCTAAGGTGTTTTAAGTGGTTTTAGGCGCTTTCTATACACTGTGTGCAGAATTATTAGGCATGTTGATATTCTGGTCATATTTTTTTTCCAAACACATTTTACCAATTCCAAACCACATCAGTCTTAATAACTACTGTTAATTTTGTGTTTAATCATTTATATGTGATGTATAATTGTCCGTGAAGGCTGGAAGTGAAAAACTCCTTATATTCAGGTGTGCAGAATTATTAGGCATGTTTTCGTTTACAGCTAAAATGAGCCAAAAAAGATATTTAACCCAGACTGAAAAGTCCAAATTATTAAATGCCCATGAGAAGAATGCAATACTAATGCATTACAAGAATTTGCAAAGTTAAGGCTTGACCATTGGACAGTGAAATGCTTGTTGAGTCTGCATGGTCAGAAAAAACAGGTGGAGAAGAAAAGATGCATGTTAACTGCAAAAGAATTAGGAATTAAGGTGAAGAATTAGGTGTGACACCATCAGGAACCGTTTCCAGTTCTCCAGCGCCACCATTTTCCAGAACTGCAACCTACCTGGAGTCTTCAGAAGTACAATGTGTCAGGTTCTCAGAGACTTTGCTTGGTAAAAAATCCTAAAAAATGCCCCTGACTTAATAAGAATAACAAGCTGACGTCTTGTGAAATACATGAAGACAGTTTTTTTATATGCTTTAGAGACAGATAAGTTGAGAGTGACTCTTGAAGGACAAGCATCACATCCTCTTGTACCTCTGATTCAAGAATTTATCTTCTAAAATCTGGCAGTAAGTTTTGGGAGTTCATTTTAGTCCATCTCTGCGTCAGACTTTTCAGGATAAGAGACTAAACATGAACTCCCAAAACTTACTGCCAGATTTTGGAAGATAAATTCTTGAATCAGAGGCACAAGAGGATGTGATGCTTGTCCTTCAAGAGTCACTCTCAACTTATCTGTCTCTAAAGCATATAAAAAAACTGTCTTCATGTATTTCACAACACGTCAGCTTGTTATTCTTATTAAGTCAGGGGCATTTTTTAGGATTTTTTACCAAGCAAAGTCTCTGAGAACCTGACACATTGCACTTCTGAAGACTCCAGGTAGGTTGCAGTTCTGGAAAATGGTGGCGCTGGAGACTAAACGGTTCCTGATGGTGTCACACCTAATTCTTCACCGTAATTCCTAATTCTTTTGCAGTTAACATGCATCTTTTCTTCTCCACCTGTTTTTTCTGACCATGCAGACTCAACAAGCATTTCACTGTCCAATGGTCAAGCCTTAACTTTGCAAATTCTTGTAATGCATTAGTATTGCATTCTTATGGGCATTTAATAATTTGGACTTTTCAGTCTGGGTTAAATATCTTTTTTGGCTCATTTTAGCTGTAAACGAAAACATGCCTAATAATCCTGCACACCTGAATATAAGGAGTTTTTCACTTCCAGCCTTCACGGACAATTATACATCACATATAAATGATTAAATACAAAATTAACAGTAGTTACTAAGACTGATGTGGTTTGGAATTGGTAAAATGTGTTTGGAAAAAAAATATGACCAGAATATCAACATGCCTAATAATTCTGCACACAGTGTAGTTGCAAAGCTGTTTTTAAGCAGTTTTAGGTGCGTTCTGTAGTTGCTAAGGTTTTTTAGTTGTTTAAGGTGCGTTCTCTAGTTGCTAAAGTGTTTTAAGCTGTTTTAAGTAGTTTTATGTGCATTCTGTAGTTGCTAAGGTGTTTTAAGTGGTTTTAGGTGCGTTCTGTAGTTGCTAAGATGTTCTAAGTTCTAAGTTTTAGATGTGTTCTGTAATTGCTAAGGTGTTTTAAGGTGTTTTAGTTGGTTTTAGGTGCCCTCTGTAGTTGCTAAGGTGTTTTAAGTGGTTTTAGGGGTATTATATGGTTGCTAAGTTGTTTCAAGTGGTTTCGGTTGTGTTGCTATGTTGCTAAGGCATTCAAACGATTTTAGGTGTTATGTGGTTGCTAGGGTGTCTTGAGTGGTTTTAGATAAGTTCTTTAGCTGCTGCTGTAGTTAACTGGTTTTAAGTGTGTTATATAGTTGCTTAGGTGTTTTAAGCTGTTTTAAGTGGTTTTATGTGTGTTCTGTAGTTGCCAAGATGTTTTAAGTGTGTTGTATAGTTGCTAAGGTGTTTTAAGCTGTTTTAAGTGGTTTTAGGCGCTTTCTATAGTTGCAAAGCTGTTTTTAAGCAGTTTTAGGTGCGTTCTGTAGTTGCTAAGGTTTTTTAGTGGTTTAAGGTGCGTTCTCTAGTTGCTAAAGTGTTTTAAGTTGTTTTAAGTGGTTTTAGGTGCGTTCTGTAATTGCTAAGGTGTTTTAGTTGGTTTTTGGTGTGTTCTGTAGTTGCTAAGGTGTTTTAAGCTGTTTTAAGTGGTTTTATGTGCATTCTGTAGTTGCTAAGATGTTCTAAGTTCTAAGTTTCAGATGTGTTCTGTAATTGCTAAGGTGTTTTAAGGTGTTTTAGTTGGTTTTAGGTGCCCTCTGTAGTTGCTAAGGTGTTTTTAATGGTTTTAAGTGTGTTATATAGTTGCTAAGGTGTTTAAAGTGGTTTTAGGTGCGTTCTCTAGTTGCTAAGGTGTTTTAAGTGGTTTTATGTACATTCTGTAGTTGCTAAGGTTGTTTAGTGGTTTTAGGTGTGTTAGTTGCTAAGGTGTTTTAAACTGTTTTAAGTGGTATTATGTACATTCTGTAGTTGCTAAGGTGTCTTAAGTAGTTTTATGTGCGTTCTGTAATTGCTAAGGTGTTTTAGTTGGTTTTAGGTGCGTACTGTAGTTGCTAAGGTGTTTTCTTAAGTGATTTTAGGTTCATTCTGTAGTTTCTAAGGTGTTTTAAGCGGTTTTAACAGTGTTCTGTCGTTGCTAAGATATATTAAGTTGTTTTAGGTGCGTTCTGAAATTGCTAAGGTGTTGTAATTAGTTTTAGGAGCGTTATGTAGTTTTAGGAGTGTTATGTGTTTGCTAAGGTGTTTTAAATGGTTTTTGGTGTGTTATGTGGTTTTAGGTGCGTTATGTTGTTGCTAAGGTGTTTTAAGTGGTTTTAGGTGCGTTCTGTAGTTTCTAAGGTATTTTTTGTGGTTTTAGGCATGTTCTATATTTAGCTACATTCTGTAGTTGCTAAGGTGTTTTTGTAAGTGATTGTAGGTGCGTTATGTTGTTTTAAATGGTTTTCGGTGTGTTATGTGGTTTTAGGTGCGTTATGTTGTTGCTAAGGTGTTTCAAGTGGTTTTACATGCGCTCTGTAGTTTCTAAGGTGTTTCATGTGGTTTTAGGTGTGTTCTGTAGTTGCTTAGGTGTTTAAGCGGTTTTATGTGCGTTCGGTAGTTTCTAAGGTGTTTTAAGTGGTTTTAACTGCATTCTGTAGTTGCTAAGGTGTTTTAAGTTGTTTTAGGTGCGTTATGTGGTTTTAAGTGGTTTTAGGAGTGTTATGTGTTTGCTAAGGTGTTTTAAATGGTTGTAGGTGTGTTATGTGGTTTTAAGTGGTTTTAGGGGGGTTATGTGGTTTTAGGTGCGTTATGTGGTTTTAAGTGGTTTTAGGAGTGTTATGTGTTTGCTATGGTGTTTTAAATGGTTTTAGGTGTGTTGTGTGGTTTTAAGTGGTTTTAGGTGGGTTATGTGGTTTTAAGTGGTTTTAGGTGTGTTATGTGGTTTTAAGTTGTTTTAAGTGCGTTATGTGGTTTTAAGTGGTTTTAGGAGTGTTATGTGTTTGCTAAGGTGTTTTAAATTGTTTTAGGTGTGTTATGTGGTTTTAAGTGGTTTTACGTGGGTTATGTGGTTTTAGGTGCCTTATGTGGTTTTAAGTGGTTTTAGGAGTGTTATGTGTTTGCTAAGGTGTTTTAAATGGTTTTAGGTGTGTTGTGTGGTTTTAAGTGGTTTTAGGTGGGTTATGTGGTTTTAAGTGGTTTTAGGTGCGTTACGTGGTTTTAAGTGGTTTTGGGAGTGTTATGTGTTTGCTAAGGTGTTTTAAATGGTTTTAGGTGTGTTATGTGGTTTTAAGTGGTTTTAGGTGGGTTATGTGGTTGCTAAGATGTTTTAAGTGTTTTTCCCCTCATAGAAAGACCTGAGGAATATTTTTGAGCCCAATGTTTCAATTAATAGTTTGGTAAAATGAACAAACTGATTCTCCCAAATAAATCTGGAATGCCAACTTCTATCATCCATGGGCTACTTTTTATTAATATTATTATTTATTTCTAATTTTTTGAGAAAAAAAAAAAGCAACAAATTATTACAAAAGATGATTACCAAGGCCAGATATTTCAGAGCTCAAAACACGGGCGATATAAACAGGAGTGTGTAGAAGAATCCTAATTCAGAGCCGTCGCCTGCTGTGCTCGAGTCTCAGAAAATGCGACATGGGAGCGGCGCTAGTTCAAATCTGAATCGTGTTCAGAATCTTAATTACTTGGCATTTGTCTGCGGCAGATATTAAACTGTATATGATTATATCTTCTTTTCATCAAGCCAGAAACTGGAGTCCGAAGGACATTTTTAAGCTGTAGGACACGCAGAATGTAAAACAAATAATGGATTTAGCTGCTCCACTGTGCATTTGTGCCGAAAATAGGAGTAGGAGATAACAGACGGCTTTCCCACATAATCAAAACAAATCAGGGCTTGATGGATAGCACTAAAATGCTTGCGTTCTCCACCACAATTATCCAATTTTATGCAAAAATATGTCAAATAACAGTAATAAAATGAGCATTTAGCACTTCCATTTCCAGACCATATGGATAACATTAAAATGCCCACATTCTCCACCACAATTCTCCAGTTTTATGCACAAAAAGTCACATTACGGTAGTAAAATGGCCATTTAACCTGTCCATTTCCAGACCAGAGTATGTATTGAGCTCACTAATAGTTTGGACTTCAAACTCCCCGTATTTCTGGTCCGTAGCAGAAACGTATGAGTCAGATCTGGGCCTTTTATTGCTGCGCTGTCAAGCTCAGAGAGCCCCAGTGCCAAGAATCAGCACTTTTCCGGGGCTGTTTCATTTCTCGTCCTCCCTCTCTTTTTCTCTCAGGAGAGATGGTAGGGGGCTGTTGGAGCCTCATTAACTCGCCTGATTTGATTTTGCAGGCCTCAGAGGAGCGCGATGGTCGCTCGCTGAGAGAACCGACTGCATCTGTCGCCGTAAAAACTCTCTTTCCTCCTGGAGAACGTTCGGGACGAGCCTGATGTTGGTTTCACAAGGCTGAAAAACCAACTTTCCATGTCATTACAGGTAAACGGTGCAATTCTAATTCCTATTCGCCCCATGCAAATAAAAGCGTAACCGCAGCGGGTCTTTGAACCAAAGCTGACTGACAGGAAACGAGTCTTTACTATAATCTCTCCCTTCAGCAACATGTGCTTCGCTGATGAAAGGATGAAAAGAAAAAGAGCCACATTCCACACTCTCTTTCCACACCCTGACTCGTTTAACCCTTGACAAGAGACTCTTGCGCTCTCGAGGAGATTTAATAGGTGTTTGTGTGATGTGCGAAGAGCCGGTTGAAGGTTCGCAGCTGACGAAAGTTTACGTTTTGCGATCTGGTCACCTCTGGACGGAAATATGCAGCTGCCTGTCTGAGCCAGGCGACTGAATGCCATGAGTTCTTGGAGTTCAAGTTTGACATTCTTCTTTCAAAGATTAATAAATTATCTGATGACACACTGGCTTAAAAGACAGCATTTTTGGATTGAACTCTTAAGTTATTCTGCCTAAAGCATTGCATGGATTTGCAAGGAATTTAGTTATTCCAGTTACAAAAAAAAAAAAAAAAATGCAAATAATTTTTGAATATATTTTTAACAAATTAACAATTCTTTCAAAACAGTCTTTTATATATATATATATATATATACATTTTTTTTTCTCATTTTAAATATTTAAATTTTTGTAACAATGGCAAAATTCAAAATGACAGAACTCGTAATGTGCATTTTTAATGACATAATGTCATGAAAAGTGAGTGACTAATTAAAAATGTTTATTTTTACAGTGTACAGACTTTGATATACAAAATGGTAACAAACACTGGTCGTGCTAAATGTTTTTGATTCATTAGAAAGAATCAAGGATCGAGGCTTTCAGGATCTGATCTACACTGGTTGCACTGTTTATTTCTGATTTATTTCTGTTCATTTCTAATTTACAAAATTCAAAAGGTGGATTTGTTCAAAAATGAATTACACTGGTCGTGCATGTGTGTTTGATTCATTAAAATAAACCATTTCATAAGAGTTATTCATTCGAGAGTCAGACTGCTGCGTCGCTAAAAAGAACCAGTTATTTTTGTTTGATTCATGAGACTCCTAAGAGTTATTTTGTTCGGGATCAGGTTCGGGTACACTGGTCATGCTGTTTATTTTTGATTTGCAATATTGGCTCAGAAGACAAATTAATTCAGAATTGAACTACACTGATTGCGCTTTATGTTTTTGATTCATTAAAAAAGAACCAATTCACACAAGTCATTTGTTCATGAGTTGGACTACACTAGCTGCGCTCCTCTTTTTGATTTATTAAAAAGAACCGATTCATGAGAGTGATTCTTTTGGGAATTAAACTACACTGGTAGTGCTATGTGATTCACTAAAGAGACGACTCATAAGAGTCATTTTGCTAGGGATCCAGACTACAATGCCTTGTTTGGGAATCAAACTACACTGGTAGTGCTACGTGATTCACTAAAGAGACGACTCATAAGAGTCATTTTGCTAGGGATCCAGACTACAATGCCTTGCTTAGGAATCAAACTACACTGGTAGTGCTACGTGATTCACTAAAGAGACGACTCATAAGAGTCATTTTGTTAGGGATCCAGACTACAGTGCTTTGTTCGGGAATTAAACTACACTGGTTGTGCAATGTGATACACTAAAGAGTTGACTCATAAGAGTCATTTTGTTCGGGATCGGGTTCGGGTACACTGGTCATGCTGTTTATTTTTGATTTGCAATATTGGCTCAAAAGACAAATTAATTCAGAATTGAACTACACTGATTGCGCTTTATGTTTTTTTTTGATTCATTAAAAAAGAACCAATTCACACAAGTCATTTGTTCATGAATTGGACTACACTAGCTGCGCTCCATCTTTTTGATTCATTAAAAATAACTGATTTATGAGAGTGATTCTTTTGGGAATCAAACTACACTGGTAGTGTTATGTGATTCACTAAAGAGTTGACTCATAAGAGTCATTTAGGGATCCAGACTACAATGCGTTGTTTGGGAATCAAACTACACTGGTTGTGCTATGTGATTCACTAAAGAGTTGACTCATAAGAGTTATTTTGTTTGGGTTTGGGTACACTGGTCATGCTGTTTATTTTTGATTTGCAATATTGGCTCAAAAGACACATTCATTCAGAATTGAACTACATTGATTGTGCTTTATGTCAACTACACTGGTTGTGCTACGTGATTCACTAAAGAGACAACTCATAAGATTTATTTCGTTCGGGATCTGGTCTACCCTGATCACACTGTTTATTTTTGATTTACAAAAATTACCCAAAAGACAGATTAGTTCAAAATTGAATTGTACTGGTCATGCTATGTGTGTTTGATTCATCAAAAATAACTGATTCATAAGAGTCATTTGTTCTAAAAAGAGCTAGTTCATAAGAGTTATTCATTCGAAAAACAAACTGGTTGTTTTATGAGTATGTGATTCGCTAAAAAGAGCCAACTCATAAGAGTCATTTAATTCAGAATCTAGACTATACTGGTTGCACTGTATATTTCTGATTTACAAAACTGGCTCAAAAGATGTATTAATTTGGAATTGGAATATAATGGTCACGCTACTTTTTTTTGGATTCAATAAAAATCCAGTTGTTGTAGTTGTTCATTCAAGAATGAAACTACACTATCTATCTATGAAACTAACTATACGCTCTCTGTTTCATGCTGTAGATTTAGAAGCAGCGTCACTTCGCCACTGAATAGTAGTGCATCTACTATTTTAGTATGAGTAAACACCATTGAAAACACAATAAAAGAGTGTTTTTCTCAGTATAAACAGCCTAGGCAAATAGCTCCACATAACACAATTCTATGCTAGTCAGGACTTTATACTTTCTGTGGAAAAAAAAAACTGCTGTCAGTTCAATTTGTGCAGAGCGCAGCATAGCTGCTCCAGGGGTTGTCAGTTCAGCCGGTACCCAGAAGACCCCTCTCTGTCCCGGGGAACACAGCCCTCTGATCTGTGTGTGCTGGGTTTTGTTCTTCCCCCTGCTTTGATTTTGGAAGAAAAGAAACGAGTATTTAATTTGAATACTCTTAACAGCCAGGAACAGAAGAGATATATAGCATGAGAGGAGGTGGGGAAGTGTGAGAGAACTTTGAAAAGAAATAGTTTGCATGTAATTATGACTGATTCACTGCCCTCATTCTGAGAGTGTTGAAATATTGTTGTTAACTCAGTCCAATCTGGGAAAAACTCATTCAGAATGAAAACGTGAAAGGAACAGAAAATTAAAAAATGAAAATTTATGCAACGCATACAATGCATTATTCCGCTGTCACCTGCTTTCTGCTCTAATCACAAGTTTTTCTATGTGCTGGCAGGTTTGTGTGTGTACATCTGTGTGTGGAAGAATTGCCGCCAGCCAAATCTCTACCTTTCGCTTTCCACACACACACACACACACGTAGAGATGTGTTGAGGGAAAGAGAGCAGAACGGTGACATTTTGTAAGGCTGAAATCATTGTCACACTAAAGCATTCTGTCACTTTATGTCACACCAGCACAGAAAGAGAGCTAGACTGCAGAGAATAAATTGTTTTTCACAGATGGACGTTTACAAGGTTAGCCAGAACAAGAGAAAACAGAAATAAACTATTATTGACTCAAATGCTACTAGTAGACATCTAGGAATGCTGCACATTTTTGACATAAATTAACCCACATTCAGTACACTTGTTTGTACTTCGTTCGCCACTATGATACACAAAATATTGACTTTAACAATTTTGGTTGGCTCGAATAAAGCAATTCTCACTATTAACTAGTTGCTTAAAGTGACAGTTCACCCAAAAATGAAACCTGCATCATGATTTACTCACCTTTTGTAGGTGTATTCAAATGAATACAATCAGAGTTATATAAAAAAATGTCCTGGCTCTTCCAAGCTTTATAATGGCAGCGAATAGGTGTTGAGATTTTGAAGACCAATAAAGTGCATCCATCTATCATAAAACGTGCTCCATATGGCTCTGGGGGGGTTAAAGGAGAAGTCCACTTCCAAAACAAAGATTCACATATAATGTATTCATCCTTTGTCATCCAAGATGTTCATGTCTTTCTTTCATCAGCTGTAAAGAAATTATGTTTTTTGAGGAAAACATTTCAGCATTTTTCTTCATATAATGGACTGATATTAAGAAATGTTCACATTTATTGTGTTGTATCTACTCGCTCTGAGGTGCAAGTGATTTATTATATATGAAAATGACTATATTTAGTGGCTTCTCCTACTTTTCTTAGTAATATATAGTGTCAGTTTATCAGAAAGTGATTATTTTGTTCTCTTTGACTAGTTGGATGGATATGGATGCTTATTTGCAAATGTTTTATGCAATATTCCAATTTTTGTGAATAGGTTAAATTCGCAACTTTGGATGGAAACCCGGCTTATTACTTTCTTCTTTCAGACAAATACCATTGGAGTTATATTAAAAAATATCCTGGCTCTTCCAAGCTTTATTTTTATTTATTTATTTATGTTATATTTTTGGGGTTTTTTTGTGACTTTAATGGACAGAACAGTAAAGAGATGACAGGAAATTACTGAGCGGAGAGAGGCGAGCTGGATCAGCAAAGGACCTCAAGATGGGATTCGTATTCAGGTCGCCACGAGCACAGTTGTGCTATATGTCTGTGCACTAACCACAAGGCTATTGGTGCCAACTCTTCCAAGCTTTATAATGACAGTGAATGGCTGTTGATTTTAAAGTCCAATAAAATGTGTCCATCCATCATAAAAAGTACTCCACACAGCTCCAGGGGGTTAACAAAGACATTCTGAAGCTAATTTATGTGTTTGTGTGAGAAAAATATACCTATTTAAAACTATAAATTGTAATCTCTAGCTTGTGCTAACTGACATACACGCGTTCACGAGAGAATGACATTCCAGCGGATGACGTAGGATGAAGGATGAAGTAGAACACGGAAGTGGAGAGGAATGAGCAAAACAAAACACCGGTCAGGAAGTTAAAGTACAAAACGAGGATTTGTAAAGAAAAATATCGTAGGATTTTGATGACTGATTTTCCTTTGCTGTAAACAAAAATTGGTTCTTGATGAGCGTTTGACATTAAAAAGTATATAAATTGTATTATTTTTATTATTTATTCGCTAGATAAGACCCTTCTTCCTCTCGCATTTGGGATCGTTTGAAGCCGCGTTTAAACTGCATTTTAGAAGTTCAAACTCTGGGCACCATATCAGTCCATTATATGGAGAAAAATTCTGAAATGTTTTCCTCAAAAAACATAATTTCTTTACGACTGAAGAAAGAAAGACATGAACATCTTGGATGACAAGGGGGTGAGTACATTATATGTGAATCTTTGTTTTGGAAATGGACTTATTCTTTAATAAAGGCCTTTTGAAGCAAATCGATGCATTTTTGTTAGAAAATATCCATATTAAAAACTTTAAATACACGTTCCTGTAGATGATGTAGGACACAGGCATATAATAAGCTAGTCTCGCGAGAACCAATTTTTGTTTACAGCAAAGGAAAATCAGTCATCAAAATCCTTGTTTTCTACTTTCATTTCCTGACCGGTGTTTTGTTTTCCTCATTCCTCTCCACTTCCATGTTCTACTTCGTCCTTCATCCTACGTCATCCGCTGGAACGTCACTCTCTCGTGAACGCGTGTACGTCAGTTAGCTAGAGATTACAATTTATAGTTTTAAATAGGTATATTTTTCTTACACAAACACATCAATTAGCTTCAGAAGGCCTTTATTAACCCCCTGGAGCCGTGTGGAGTACTTTTTATGATGGATGGACACATTTTATTGGACTTCAAAATCTTAGCAGCCATTCACTGCCATTATAAAGCTTGAAAGAGTTGGCGCCAATAGCCTTGTGGTTAGTGCGTTGACATATAGCACAACTGTGCTCGAGGTCCTTTGCTGATCCCACTCCCCTCTCTCCGCTCAGTAGTTTCCTGTCATCTCTCTACTGTCCTGTCCATTAAAGTCACAAAAAAGCCCAAAAATAAATAAATAAATAAAAATAAAGCTTGGAAGAGCCAGGATATTTTTTAATATAACTCTGATTGTATTAGTCTGAAAGAAGAAAGTAATAAGCCGGGTTTCCATCCAAATTTGCGAATTTAACTTACTCACAAAAATTGGAATATTGCATAAAACATTTGAGAATAAGCATCCATATCCATCCAACTAGTCAAAGAGAACAAAATAATTACTTTCTGATAAACTGACACTATATATTACTTAGAAAAGTAGGAGAAGCCACTAAATCTAGTATTTTTAATATACAGTAAATTACCTGTGCCTCAGAGCGAGCAGATGAAACACAATAAATGTGAACATTTCTTTCGGAGGTGGATGTCTGCTGTTTGGGAACACCGTCGTGTAAGGCAGTTCTGGGAGGTAATTATACAAAAATACTTTGACGTCAGACTTTGCTCAGTCATTTCAGAATGACCATAACAACATTTCAGATGCTGTGGAACGAGATCGGTCCACTGGTTAGATTTTGCCGTCACATAGTGCAAAGTCACATGACTTGATGCGCATGGATGAATTTATTTGGCAAATGCCTTTCCATCCCCCATTATTTGCATTATCCCTTATTCGCAAAAGTCAAAAACCACCTCAAGGGAACATACAAACCTTTTTGCAAATTAAGGGATTTTTATTTGAAATGTGGCGTTTCCATCACTCGTTTCTGATGTGATACTTCAAAATGCGCATAAAAACAGTGTGATGGAAACATAGCTATATAGAAGTCAACATCTGAAGTGGATCAAAACCTTTCATCAAAACTCATACTTGTCTTAGGACATCTTAGGTGAACTTTTTTGATCCACTTCAAATGTTAACTACTGTATACACCTAGGATGGCTTGAGGGTGAGTAAATCATGTGGTAATTTTAATTTTTGGGTCAAGTGTCCCTTTAAGCAACTAGTTAATAGTGAAAATTATCCCTAAACTAAAACGTTACAGAAACTAAACAGATGTTTGATTTTTGTTTGACTTCTAAACACAATTTAAAAAATAGAAATAAACATCCCTAGAACAAATATTTAACGTTTTGTTTGCAAACTGATGTTTATACATTGTTTAGAATATAATCATAATATGCAAACAAAACGCTAAATATATGCGTTTAACAACATATGTATTTTGTAAACTGTGGTCTTAGTGCTAAATATCCATTTTGATAATGTTTGTACTTCATTTAGCATCTCACTGCAATTTACTTGGTTCGTTTTGCTAGCTCAGTTTGCTAACAACATGTTAAATATCTGATCTAAAGTTTGTTTTGTTTGATTCATCACCTCATTCTGCAAAACACAAATATCCATTTTTACTATTGGTTAGAAATGTATTTTTGTAATAAGATATTAGTTTTTTTTGTTCGCACTTTATTGGACTTGCCAATAGAACTTGGAAACAAAAACATTTGTTTATTAGACTTTTTTCAACTTCTTAACACTATCTGCAAATTAGACGCAAAATATCTGCCTTAACAGCATTCGTTTGTGCTAATGTATTAATTATTGCAATAAACAATAAAAAAAACAATGCTGTGTCATGACTAATTCGTACATATTTTACGAGGTGGTGGCTAATTCGTACGAATATGTATGACCTCACTTGTACGATTATGTACGATTTGTCTAGACTCCAGTGACGGGTAGGTGAACTCTTAAAATAACGTACAATTTAGCAAAAATCTTACAAGTGAGGTCGTGCAAATTAGCCACCTCGTAAAATATGTACAAACTGCCATCAGAACAGGTTGAAAAAAAACTACAATTTACTTAAAGCCTTTATGTATGTAATGTAGGCTGTAATGCATTATAACTTTTCATACATAATTGTAACCAAAGTTAAAATGCATTATAATATTTTACAGTTTGTTTTTCCTGTTGTAATGCATTAAGCTAAGTATTATAATGTTTTATAATTGTGGTTACAATTATTCATGAGATCGTACAAGAGGGGAAGTGGACTAATGCATTAAAACTACTTTTATAATGCATTATATATAACGATTTAAAGTGTAACCATATCCGCTTTAACATTGTTTAAAATCCATGTGATTATAATAATACATAGCTCACGTACTAAGGCTGCTGTGTTAATAAGCAAGTACTTAACAATCTGAATAGTACCAAAAGCAGAACTCATAGAGAAATCATATTCTATGTTTGTGTGAGGGGTTTGATGCTTTGTGTTTGGTAGGGGAGGCATGCCTTGTTTACCTGAGGGAAATTCAGACGGTGAAACTCTAACCCAGACACACTATGCAGCTGATGGCAGTGCTACTGTCAAAATACACACACACACACATGCAGACACAACCCCTTTAACCTCCCCTCTCAACATGCATCACGCACACACACGTTTCTGGGGTCCTAACCTGCCTCCATCAGCACGCATTATGCACGGCTTGTGTGTTTCCAACCCTGACAGATAAAGGGGAATGAGGCCGCCACACAACACCTCTGAACACATACACGATAATACATGTAGATTAGATTGACTGTATATTCCCCCGAGTGCATCTACAAACAATGCAACACATTGCGGACGTACAACAAGCGTCCCTTTGTGAAACTAAACTGTGGCTATTGTCAACAGATATTTATTTTTCCTCAGCCAAACATGCAATGTCAAACGATGTACAAACAAATTGGGTGTTTAACGTTTTGTTTGGGAACTGGGTTGACAAGTGGAACAAAAATGGCTATTTAGTTTGTTTGCAAATTGCTGTGACAAGATAAAAAATGTTTAACTGGATATTTAGTGTCGAACAAATAGTGGAACAAAGTACAAACAAACATCATTACAGAGGATATTAAGAGTTTTGTTTGCAAGTTGTGGTGAGAAGTCCAGTACAAATAAACATTGTAAAAAAGATACTTAGCATTTTGTTTGTTTTTGGTGACAAGTGCACAGTGTTCACTTACTGCAATTTGCAAACGAACTCTAAGTATTAACAAGTAGCACATAAAACACAGTTTCTTTGTTTTTTTCCCCCATTTCACACTGAGGACAACTCAGGGACTCTTATGCAACTATTACAAAAGGTTCACACACTCACTGATGCTCCAGAAGGAAAAACACATTAAGAGCCGGGGGTGAAAACGTTTGAACCGAATGAAGATGTGTACCTTTTTCTTATTTTGCCATTTTTCTTATTTTTGTCATTTAGCACTGCCCTTTAGAAGCTACAGAAGATACTTAGATGTTTCCCAGAAGACAAATTTACCCTGATCTTCAAATTCCAAAAGTTTTCACCCCCCGGCTCATACTACGTCATGTTTCCTTCTGGAGCATCAGAGAGTGTCAGGTCAGTACTAAATAAAAAGATAACATGTATTTTGTATGATCCCTCTTATTTTGGTAAAATAATTAACATTTTGCAGATTCTGCAAGGTGTGTGTAAACTTTTGACCTCAACTGTATCTTGTGCTTTGTGTAAATTGTGGTGTCAAATTCAACAATGTGAAAACAAACATTGTTATAAAGCAGAGTTTTGTTGCAAACTATAGAAAGAAAATATTTAGTGTTTTGTTTGCAACCTGTGGTGACATATTGGATCAAGTACGATCATTCTTACAGTGGACATTTAGGGTTTGTTTACAAATTGCGGTAAATGAACAAAGTACAAAGAAACATTGTTAAAGCAGATATCTAGGCTTTTTTTGTGCAAATTAAACATTGTTAAAGCAGTTTTTTGTTGCAAATTATGCAAAGAGTAGATGCTTAGGGTTTGTTTGCTAGTTGTGCTGAGAGATGCAATCAAGTACAAACAAACATTGTTAAAGAAGGTATTCAGCGTTTGTTTGTGCCTTGTGGTATTAAGTTAGATGAAGTACAAACAAATACTGTTTAGGGTTTGTTTGCAAATTGAACAAATTAACCAACTGACTCCAGTGAACATGCAAAACTGAAATTGTTTAATAAAGTCATTAAAAGCATTCTCATCACTTCAAAACATTATGGTTGAACCATTAAAGTCCATTTCCAGAACAAAAATTGACAGATAATGTACTCACCCCCGGATAACGGATCGTTTCGCTAGAAAAGACCCTTCTTCCTCGGTTGGGGTTTACAACCGCATTTGGGATTGTTTGAAGCTGCATTTAAACTGCATTTTGGAAGTTCAAACTCGGGGCACCATATCAGTCCATTATATGGAGAAAAATACTGAAATGTTTCCCTCAAAAAACATAATTTCTTTACGACTGAAGAAAGACATGAACATCTTTTATGACAAGGGGGTGAGCACATTATCTGTAAATTTTTGTTCTGGAAGTGGACTGCTCCTTTAATGTCACATGAACTATTTTAACAATGTTCTTACTACCTTTCTGGGCCTTGAACGTGTCAGTTGTGTTGCTGTCTGTGCAGGGATTTCATCAACAATATCTTAATTTGTGTTCTGATGATGAACTAAGGTTTTACGGCTTTGGAACGACATGATGGTGAGTAATTAATGACAAAATATTAATTTTTGAGTGAACTATCCCTTTAAAGCAAATAACTAGTGTTTTGTTTGCAAATTGTGATGACAAATTGTACAAAAACAAACAAAACCACATTTTGTCAGAGGAGATACTAAGCATTTTGTTGGTCAATCGTGATGACGATCTGAACAAAGAAAGAACAAACATTTCAGCAGACATTCAGTGTTTTGTTTATAACAGTACCAGCAACAACACGTCCTGCTGAATGAATTGCAGTCTACTGGTAAGTACTGTAGTCAGTAACATTTACTGAACTGGACCGCTCACCGTAACCCCTCAAGTCCATCGATTTCCAGTGTCAGTCAAGCAAGAGCAACACCAGGTGAGCACGCGCACACACACATACTGTTGTTTTGATGTTGTCTTTCTCTCACGCTCCATCGACCAGCATCTGTAATTCTTCCCTGAAACAGAAAGAAAAACATCAAAGGTTTTCATATAGCAGGTTTAAGATTTCATATGGTGCTTTTCTTCAATCCAAAGCATTGCGCAACACTAGCGCTGGGAGTATCAGCTCTACTTTTTGGAAATGAAACGGCCATACGAAACATTAAAAAAGCCATTTTTTTCACTGCTTATTTATTATTATTAGATTCAATGGTTTGTTATGATAACATATATTATATATACAGTATTTAACAACATGTAACTGTGTATTTCACAAATGTTCCGGATGAAAAAGTGCTACTTAAATTACAAAATATCAACTCTGTCAATCAAAAACTGCAACTACACTTTCTCGTTGGATGACATTTGGTGATGGTTGCAACAGAACTTTGACATGTTGACATAACTGGGTGAGTTTCCCTGCAGAAAGCATTAAAATTCAAAACATGGATCATATTTAAAAACTCAAAAGCATTTGTCTGTAAATTCTGGTATACCACTGCAATGCACACAGAAACAGACAGTCAGACACACACACAGCGTGGTACAGTTGGTGTCCTGGGGCTGATGTCTAGGTAGGAGCATTGACCTTTATTGCCCAGATGAGGGGAAATATTAGATTAGCACTGACCTGATTCAGCTACCGACTCTTATCACCTGAAATTAACATCATGCTGATTAACGCAAACAAACAAACACATGCAGCACACGAGAGCTCGTGCAAACAGGCCACCCTAACATTTTCACAAATAAATCCTTTCAATAATGACAAAAACATTAAAAAACACATTAAAAACAGTTAGATATATAGTTAGGATTTATTTATTTTAAAGTTTAAATCTAAAGACTTAGCTAACCATAATAACTCTGAGTACCACCGAATGTAATTACAATAAATGCACAAAAACAACAACAAAAGATGACTAGTTGATCGTTGCACATTAAACCACAATACGAGAAAGTCTTATAAAAACTGCTTTAAATTTAAATGCAGCGTAACAGGAGTCTGTTTGCTGTCACGCCACGTCTAGATGTAGTTAAGAGTTCAACATCACATCCGATGTTGACTGAATCTTTCAACACGGCAAAGCCAAGCAGTTAATGAATCTGTCTGGGAACTGCCATCGTGTCAGAACTCGACTACAGAGAGCGCGAGAGTCGAGCCAGAGGGACAAAAGGAGCGAGTAGATTCGTCAGCGTGATTTGATTTGATATGGCTGGGTCACAAGCTCGTCTAATTGCAGGGAAGTTGATCTGACAAATGGATCTGGTCAGTGTTATCATGCTGTACATGCGCCTGGAGGGTGAAAGAGTCACTCTGTACAGCTCCATTGATACTAATGACGCAAACACAGATATTTCAGATTAGCGGCGCTTCCTTTGTTGTCAAGACTTGCCTTAAAAAAGCGATCTCTGAGCGATTATACTTTAGAAACTAGAAGTCTCTGTTTTTTTTTATTTCTAGGAATACATTTTATAATATGAAACTTTAATCCAATGTTGTTTTAGTGTAATTTACATCAGTGTTGCCCGGTTTGCAATTTTCCCGCCAAACTGGGCTATTGTAACACTTTTGCCGTGGGTTGAAACGACCCCAAAAAGGTGATATTTATCCCCTGGAATGCGAATTTTACCAGGGGAACCCCACCACAAAAACGTGTATTGGGCAAGTTTTGAGTAGCAATTGGGAAGGTTTTGTTGTGAAAAACTGGCAACCCTGATTTACATACTGATCAACCTTTTCCTGAAAGCAGAAGTCTTGCCCAACAGGAATGAAACAAGATGCTTTACATTTCTGGTCTCTCCCTCCTGAAAAAACCCCAGCTAGCTGGTTTAAGCTGGACGTAGCTGGTTTCAGCTGGTTCTTCCAGCCGATCTCCCAGTCTGACCAGCTAAGACCAGGCCAAAACGCCTCTAAAACCAGCCTGCTGACCAAAACCAGCCTGATGACCAGCTAAAACCAGCCAACCAGCTTAGTCTGGTTTTATCTGTTTTTTTCAGTTGGTGTTTCTAGTCAAATTAACATATTTTCCAAGCCAATTATATAATGTTAAACCTGTGAAAATGGTTTTAAAAAGCACATGGCACCACACTTTCATCACTTCACAGTGTCGCAGTGACTCTCTTTTTAATGAGCGGGTGTGACATGAAGCATACTGAGGTTAACTGCATTGAAAACAGATGGGGGCAACGTTTGTGGGATTTTTGTCCACAAAATAATAAGCGCACATATTATTGTAACACATTATTTTATTATTTTATTATTTCTAAAAAAAACAAAAAAAAAAAACAGTTAAAACCAGCCTAAGATGGTCATCTAGCCTGTTCTTAGCTGGTCAGCAGGCTGGTTTTATAGGGGTTTTGGACACTGTCTTAACTGAACAGGCTGGTCTTAGGCTGGTCAGTGTGGGAGACCAGCCAGAACCAGCTAGTTCGATCTTAAACCTGCTAAGACCAGCCAACCAGCTTAGGCTAGTTTTAGCTGTTTTTTTCAGCAGTCATCGTTTATGCAAACAGTGCTGGGCATGGACAGATTTGCTTGTACGCAAAACAAGTACTTTGTAATTCTTTACTGAGGCAGCCAACAGTAGCACTGCTTAACCCTGCACACATTTTTATAGTTTGTTATATTGAAAAAGTTTCAGCTTAATTCATTCAGTCAATCTTTTTTTACCCCATGGATTTCTATGAAAGCCCATTTACACCACTGATTTAAAAAAAAAAGGCATTTGCGACTTTGTATCTCTCAATTCTAAATTTTTTTGAGAGAACGTTGCAATGCTGAGAAATAATGTCACAACTGCAAGATATGAACTCGCAAATTGGATGACAAGTAATTTCTTACTGCTAAATTCTGAAAAAACAGAGGTGTTAGTTATTGGGCCTAAAACCTCAGCGTGTAATAACCTAAAACACTGTCTAATACTTGATGGCTGTTCTGTCAATTCTTCGTCATCAGTTAGGAACCTAGGTGTGCTGTTTGATGGTAATCTTTCCTTTGAAAACCACATCTCTAGTATTTGCAAAACTGCATTTTTCCATCTCAAAAATATATCTAAACTACGACCTATGCTATCAATGTCAAATGCTGAAACATTAATTCATGCGTTTATGACCTCACGGTTAGATTATTGTAATGCTTTATTGGGTGGTTGTTCTGCTCGCTTAATAAACAAACTCCAGCTGGTCCAAAATGCAGCAGCTAGAGTTCTTACTAGAACCAAAAAGTATGATCATATTAGCCCGGTTCTGTCTACACTGCACTGGCTCCCTATTAAACATCGTATAGATTTTAAAATCTTGCTAATTACTTATAAAGCCCTGAATGGTTTAGCTCCCCAGTACCTGAGTGAGCTCTTATCGCATTATAGTCCCTCACGTCCGCTGCGTTCTCAAAACTCTGGCAATTTGATAATACCGAGAATATCAAAATCAACCGCGGGTGGCAGATCTTTTTCTTATTTAGCGCCCAAACTCTGGAACAATCTACCCAACACTGTTCGGGACGCAGACACACTCTGTCAGTTTAAATCTAGATTAAAGACCCATCTCTTTAACCTTGCTTACACATAACAAATCCACATTCTTATAATTCAAATCCGTTAAAGGATTGTTAGGCTGCACTAATTAGGTCAACCGGAACCGGGAACACTTCCCATAACACCCGATGTACTTGGTGCATCGTCAGAAGAATGGCATCTACGCTAATATTAGTCTGTTTCTCTCTTATTCCGAGGTCACATTAACCACCAGATCCAGTCCGTATCCAGATCAGATGGTCACTGCAGTCCCCCGGATCCAGTCCGAACCCAGCCCAGACGGTGGATCAGCACCTAGAGACGACCTCTACAGCCCTGAATGTCAGCGGAGTCCACATCAACTAGATGAGCCCCAGAGACGGATCCACATTAAAGACCACATCACCTAGACGGCTGTCGGCACAAGACCACGGGAACTTGGCCAGAGGAGAACTGGCCCCCCCGACTGAGCCTGGTTTCTCCCAAGGTTTTTTTCTCCATTTGTCACCGATGGAGTTTTGGTTCCTTGCCGCTGTCGCCTCTGGCTTGCTTAGTTGGGGACACTTTCTCTTAACACAATATTGCATTTTATTTTATTGTATTTGATTAACTACCTTTACCTATAATGTGAGTGTTTAATGTTGCCTTTGGCATTGTTGATGTACTGTTTCCTATTTAATACTGTACAGCCGCCTTGTCACAATTCTATATTGTTAAAGGCGGTATATAAATAAAGGTAAAAAAAAAAAAAAAAAAAAAAAAAAAATTGTGAGTTATAAAGTCAGAATTGCGATATATAAAGTCACAATTCTGACCTTTTTTCTCAGAATTGCGTAGACTTTTTTTTGAGATATAAACTCGTAATTCTGAGAAAGAAAGTAGCAGTGCTGAGAAATAAAGTCAGAACTGTGAGATATATACTCGCAATTGTGAAAAAAAGTCAGAATTGCAAGATACAAATTCACAATTGCGAGAGAAAAAGACAGAATTGCGAGATGCAAATTTCTTAAGGAAAAAGATACAAATTCACAATTGCGAGAGAAAAAAGGCAAAACTGTGTTTTTATCTCATGCAATTCGGACTTTTTTTTTGCAACTGCGAGTTTACATCTGACTTTTTTCTTGCAATTTTGCGTGCTTGTATCTCGCAATTTACTTTTTCTCTAGCAGTTGCACAATTTTGACATTTTCTCGCAATTGAGATATCAACTCGCAACTATGAGTTATAAAGTGCAATTTTGTGGGGGGAAAAAAGATATGCAAGTATTTGTAAGTTTATATCTCACAATTCTGACTTAACTCACAATTTTGAGAAAAAAGTCTCAATTGCAAGATATAAACTAGCAATTCTGAAAAAAACTTAGAATCTTGAGTTTATATTTTGCAATTCTGACTTTGTTTCTCAGAACTGCGACTTTGTAACTCACAAATGTGAGTTTATCTCACAATTCTGAGAAAAAAAGTCAGAATTGCAAGATTTTAACTCGCAATTGCAAGAAGATTCAGAATTGCGAGATAAAAAGTTGCAATTACCTTTTTTTTTTAATTTTGTATTTGGTGGTGGAAACAGGCTTCCACAGATTTCTGTGGAGACTAAAGAGCACCCAAACAGATTAGATTAGTTAGAATCCATCATGGCGGCGCTCATCGGCTACTTAGAAAAAAGTTGGAGAGTTTTGCTGAAAACGCACTCACCCTCAGGCCATCAAAGATGTATATGACTGTTACTTCATTAGAACAAATTTGGAAAAAATTTGCATTACACTTGCTCTTCAAAGATTCCTCTGCAGTGAATGGGTGCCATCCGAACAGCTAATAAAATCATCACAATAATTCACAAATAATCCACACCACAATCAATCACAATCAATCGATTAATGTCTTGTAAAAGTGAAACGTTGCATGTTTGTAAGAAACTCATTTATCATTAAGGCATTTTAACATTGAACTGTTGCTTCTCAATATGTGAGTCCATAATCCATAATAACATTATAACGTTTCCTTCAGTGAAAAAGTCCACCCCCTGTTGTCCTCTCACATCAAAATCCACCAACATACTTGTTTAAAACTGATTTGCACTGTTTTTACTTGTAAACGTTGCTTGATCTGTGCAAATTTCTTTCCTGATTCAGATGAGTTGACTTTTGGAGGAAGCAATATTATAGAGGACTCAAAAACAGTCTTAAAAATGGATTTGTTTCTTACAAACATGCAGTGATGTGGATTATTGTGATGTTTCTATCAGCTGTTTGGACTCTCGTTCTGACGGCACCCATTCACTGCACAGCGAATGATATAATGCTACATTTCTCCAAATCTGTTCTGAAGAAGAAAAAAACTCTATATCTTGGATGATCTGAGGGTTAGTGAATTTTAAGCCAATTTTTGGGTGAAATATTGCTTTAACGCTAAATGAAACGTCACTTTGGGGTTTTTTAAATGGTTTTAGTTAACAACAATAACCCTGCTTACTTAGTCGGCTCACAGCAGCAAACCTTCGTGCACGTTCTAACACCCAACGGACGCAGATTAAAGGGCATAAATGAGCAGACAGTGCAGCTATACTCATTTAAAAAGCCTGATTCAAACCCCAAGGGTGTGATACAGTAGAAATGCATTGGTGTAGTTTTCTGGTACGGATGCTAAACCGAAGAAGAAACCAAAAAAAACACAGTTAAGCTGAGGGAATTTACCATTTCCTACAAGTACACAAAAACACACAATACTAAATCTGCCGACATTCACCGACAAACATGTTGCCAATCAAACATGTTGTTTGTGAAGCATTAGAGGTTATAGGTGACTCCACACACACACATCCACTGTAAATCTGCAAAAGGGTAAACCACAAGGTGAGATATCCATTTTGAGAGCATCTGTGAAGCTCTACGACTCAGCGGAGGTTAATGTACAGGTCGCAACAGCTTTCAGTTCTCTATTAGGAGAGAATAGCGCTTTGGCCGCTCAAAGAAACCGGCTCTGATGTGGACGGCTCCCGGCTGAACTCCTACTTAATAAAACACAGTCTGCTGGTCTTTCAAGAGCACTCATTTGATCCTGATGGAAAACAAAGGAGTTCCTCTTTCTGATCTGTCAAAAGCGGTTTTACTCAATTGTACCTTTGTTCAAAGCTGAAACCATTCACACACACCACAGATCAAGACTAGCTCATACAAACATGCACAAATGGACTATTTTAACAATGTCCTTACTAACTTCCTAGGCCTTGAACGTGTCTACGCAGGGTCAGAAAGCTTTCGGATTTCATCAAAAACATCTTAATCTGTGTTTTGAAGATGAACGAAGGTCTTAATGGGTTGTGGCTAGAAGGGATACAGCTCTGACCAGAAACTAACATTATTGTTCTAGCTATTAGACTGTGGTTTTTTTAACGTCCACACCTACCCCAACCCTAAACTTAGCCCTTACTAGGGATGCAACAGTACAGTTAGTCCACAGTTCAATACGTACCTCGGTTTTTAACCACGGTTTTCGGTTTGGTTCTGATGGCTTGTAAGGACGTGTAAGGATGTAAGGACAATAAACACTCGTCTGCAATAGTATATGGTTTATCTGTGTTCTTCAAGACATCTTGTATATTTGTAACCCATTGCTTATCGACATACATAGAATATATTGTCTGCCTCTATGATAAGAAGCCATATCAGATCACAAAAGGAAGTTATTTCAAACACTCGTCTGATGCTGTGAAGTAAAAATAAGTTATAATGTTCTCTTTTGTTGGACAACAAGTTTAGAGAGGCTTATTGCATTTCATTAGAATGGAAGATGCTCTGCGTGTGTTGCTTTTTCAAATATAAACGGGAAGCGTTTCCTCATCTCAGCACGTGAAATCACGGGCACACACACAGCAAATTTCGAGAGAAATAAAACAAGCAAGTTGTTTAAATGCAAAACCGAAAAAACGCAATTCACAAGCGTAAGTTACTGAACCGTGGATGTTGTACCGAACGGATCGATATTATATTGAGTATTGTGACATCCCTAGCCCTTACTAGAATAAAAAAAAAACAGTATTATTGTTGTACAGTGTGACAAAAATAACGTTAGATTGATGAGCACATGCCCATGCCATGCCATAATTCCGAGATGAAAACACGTGACATTCTACTCTGGAATTATGTGTTTCTATGGCAACACTATCAACGCCAAAGCCCTCACGTGTTCCTGAACTCCTAATTACAACTTGTAAACTCTGAAGGTGTGTTCGACTTCATCTACGGCTACAGACGGCGATCAACGAGAGTAGCCGAGAGCAGTCGCAGGCGGAGTTGAAAACAGAGGCGTCAAGTCGGACACTTTCTGCTCTCGTTAGTGAAGCTCTCGCGGTGTTTGCATGCTCTATCACAGATGAAGTGAATTAAATGCAATATTTATCAAATACACAGACTTTTCAAAAGCATTTTCATGAGCTACAGAAACACGTTTCATATACTGCTTAATACAGCGCCATCTGAACAAGAATAATGATCAACATAAACATATACTATTTAAATACTAATAAAGTGGGGTTATATATGCTTTATCAGTGTTTTATGATAAATCTGACTCAGTATAACATTGCGACTACAGTAAAAACACTTTTATTGTTCTAAAAACACAGGTTTGTCAGCATTATCGGACTTGAGGATGTTAGAATAAACCCAAAACACACGTGATCGTTGTCATGCGGTGAATCTGGCCAATCGTGAAACAGCCATGTGGTCATCAGAGCTCCTGCAGCCGCTCTGAACAAACTGCGCCGGCTGAGTAAAGGGGCGGTCACACTAGACTTTCAACATGCGAATTTTTTTCGCATGCCGCTGCGAATATGGGCGGGAGCAGGATATGACGTCACGCGCCAAGGTTTTCCATTTGTTCGCAACATGGACTCCGATGTGCTTGCACTGTGTTTGTTACGACGACGTGTTTATGTATATATGCACACACATACATGCATATACTGTATACACACCCTGCTATTCAAAAGTTTAGGATCAGTAACAATATATATATATATATATATATATATATATATAAATATCATTTATTCCTGAGATGCAAAGTTTTTTTTTTTTTTTTTTATCAAATCATGAAAAAGTTCATTAAAAAAAGTAAGCAGTTAAAACTTTCCAACACTGATAATAAATCACTGTATTAGAACCATTTCAGAATTCATTATTTGATTAAATCAATATTTTAAAGTATATTCAAATATAATTTTTTATTTTAATTTACTATATTCCAGTTTAGTGTTGTTTTTATGTATTTTTGATCAAATAAATGCAGCCTTGATAAGCATTCGAAACTTGTTTAAAAAACGTAAATTCTTACAGATCTCAAACTTTTGAATGGCAGTGTATACGCACATGTATTTAAATACACACACGTACGTAACGTTACGTATAAATTCCATTCATTTATTTATTTCGGTGTTCAAATGTACCATCTATTCCTGTTTCCGCTGACACCACGAACCAAGCAGCTTCTCTTTTTATTTGATTTTTATAATCTTTTAGAGATGTATTATATAAAATAGGATGGTGTGAAACTGCTAGAATTAGTGATTCCTCCATCTTCTTTTTTTTGTACAGAAAGGTCACGATATGACGTTTCGATCTTCTATTGGTCGCTCGCTTTCACGTCATGTGAATTCGCAGGTCAGAGTTCACCATACTTGAACTTTCCAACGCAGCGAAATACGAAACTTTTCGCACGGGCTTGCGTTTCCGGTCTAACGCATTCGCATGCGTATGAATGGAAGTCAATGGAACGAAAAGCGCAGTGTGACCGCGCCTTCAGTCGCTGCTCTCGAAACGCTATCGCGGTACTTTGATGCCACACGTGACAGTCGCGAGGCGTCGGCGCCGCCTCAAGTCGGACAAAATTTCTAACCGGCATGCACTTCTTCAAGTCAGAATCTGATCGAGCTGCGCAGCGCCGCGTTAAGTCGAACACACCTTATGAATAAAATGTCACGTGTTGTCATCTCGGAATTACAGTAATTACGACATGGCGTAAAGGCAGCATGTATTCCTTCTAGCTTTAACCGATGGGCTACTCCACCCCAAAATGAAAATTTTGTCATTAATCACTTACCCCCATTTCGTTTTAAACCCATAAAAGCTTCGTCTTCGGAACACAATTTAAGATATTTTGGATGAAAACCGAGGTTTGTGACTGTCCCATTGACTGCCAGGTAAATACCGCTGTCAAGACCCAGAAAAGTATGAAAGACGTCCACAAAATAGTCCATCTGCCCTCAGTGGTTCAACCATAATTTTACTACTTTCTGTAGGCAAAGAAAACAAAAATAACTACTTTATTCAACAATTCGCCTCCTCCCGCGTCACCGTTGCGCCATTTTAGAGTATCCCCTGAAAGCAAACAACGTACGCTGTTCTATGTTCGCCGCACCACACTGATACGTTTTCTCCATTTATTTACGCTTTGATTCGAACGAAAACAGCGTGTCCGCGTGACGCAGCTGATAGAGAACAGCGTTTGCTGTTTGCATCCAGCGGATATTCTCCAAAATGGCACTACGGTGATTCGGAGGAGACGAATTGTTGAACAAAGTCATTATTTTTGTTTTCTTTCCGTACAGTATTCTCGTAGTTTCGTAAAATTATGGTTAAACCACTGATGGCAGATGGACTGTTTTGACAACGTCTTTCATGCTTTTCTAGGTCTTGACATTGGTATTTACCTGGCAGTCAAGGGGACAGTCACAAACCCCCCGGTTTTCATCCAAAATATCCTAAATTGTGTTCCGAAGACGAACGAAGCTTTTACTTCATTTTCATTTTGGGATGGAGTAACCCTTTAAGGTTTTGGAAAGACATAAGGGTGAGTAATTAATGATTACATTTTCGTTTTTGGCTTTAGTTTCCTTTTTATATTTCTATGCCGTTTACAAAAATCTAAGCATTTTCTAGACATGCAATCTGTAGTTTGTTCCTAAATATTGATGTGCGGTATAGTGGAGTTAATTGTGTTGTGTTGGGAGATTGTTTAATCCTCTGCTGATGTTCAGGGAGCCGTGTGCGGGTCCATTGATCGTCCTCTGGGGCAGGAGGGGTCGGAAATCTTCTGGCTGCACAATCGATGTCATCCGTTTCAAGGGCGCTGGGATGCGATAAAGGTTTTCTTCTAAATCCAGAATCCGCCGCCCTCCATCAACAAGTGCTGATAAACAGATGGAATCAGACGAGGGATTTGCAAGGTCAAATTCAGATGAAAGTTTTGGAAAGACTTTGTGGTGTGACACTTTTACACTTGCACATATTGAGCTGCATTCGCAACCTTGACACCGTTTCACAAATTAAGTGATGTGAGACGTTTCCAAACACAAACCAACGTTTATTTATTATATATTTTTCTAGTTTATATTGTAGTTTTATTCAACACACCTACGATTGATTTGGGTGTGCAAAGCACTATATATTTAATATATTTGCATTTTAATAATACAATAATACTCAAAATTGAATTATTAAGTACATTTTTAAATATAATATTTAACATTGTTGGTTAAAATATTTTTGAGATGAATATTGTGCAAAATGTACAGTATTCATACGTTTTTATATATTGGTATACAAACAATAAGGATCTAACATCAGTACATACAGTTAAATATACATACATACTCAAAATACTAACTGATAAAACATTTCTAAAATAATATAATAAAGAATAAAATAATATAACATTAAAAGAGTTTTTAAAAATACAGTAACATACCACAAATGTATTTGTTAATTATAATTTTTTTAAAAAATACAGTAAGCTTTTTAAATCAATATAAATAAAATAATATTATTATACCACATATTATATTAAAAGATTTTTAAAAAATACAGTAACATACCACAAATGTAAAATAACTGCAAATATGGTTATAATTATTATTAATAATTGTGAATTAAATATAAATAATTATAATTATAAAACAATGAATGTATAAATTATTATAATTATATGTTAGTTACTATAATTTATTAATGTAGATATATTATTATAATTATATATTTAATAATCAGTGTTGTTCATTAAAATATTTTGTAAATAATAAAATATTAATAAAATAATATAAATATACCACATGTAGAACTACTGTAAATAAAATTATAATATTATAATATTGTTATTTATTTTAAATTAAATATAAATAACTATAATTATAAAACAATGAATGTATAAATTATTATACTTATTTATTAATTATTATAATTTATTAACGTAGTTATATTACTATAATTCTATATTTAATAATGAATGTTGTTCATTAAAATATTTTGTAAATAATAAAATATTAATAAAATAAAACAATGAATATATAAAATATTATTGTTCTATATAATTATAATTTATGAATGTAGTTATATTACTATAATTATATATTTAATAATCATTGTTGGTTATTAAAATCTATATTTTTTAAATAATTAAATAATATATTAATAAAATAATTACAAAATAAAGCAAGCGTTTTAAAAGCAATATAAATAAAAATAATATTAACATACCAAACGAAAAACTACTGTAAACATCGTAATAATTATAATAATTATAATTATTTTACATTGATTATAAATATAATTATAAAACAATGCATATATTAATTATTACAATTATACATTATTATTATTACTATAATTATATATTTAATATTTAATGTTGTTCATTAAAATATTTAAGATATAATATATTACTAAAAGAATATTAAAAAAACAGTATTTTTTTTCAGTCAATATAAATAAAAATAATTTACCACATATGTAAAACTACTGTAAGTATAGTAATAATTATTGTAAATGAATTACAAATAATTATAATGATAATTTATCTGTCTAATTATATTACTATAATTACATATTTAATGATTAATGTTGTTCACTAAAATATTGGTATTTCTATATACATATAGATAAATATATAGATAGATATGTAAAATAATATTTAAAATGTTTTTAAAATATTTGTATAGTACATAGGATCTTATATATATTTAATTAAACCACTTATTGTTCATTAAAGTATTTTTGTAATGATGCACTTATATATTGATCATTTAATATAGTTTTTAAAAAATTGAAAATTTAAAAAAAAGTTAATATTTTATATTTTACATATATTTATATTTTACATAATTTAATATTTACATTTTTAAATATTTACATAGTATACATAATGTTTCATGTGTATAATCTAATCTAGTCTGTTTAATATATTGAAATAAACCACATATTTTTCATTAAATTATTTTGTAATGATGCACCTACAATTGATTTGGGTATATATACTTGATCATTTCATATACTTTTTTACATTTGATAATTAAAAAAAAAAAAGATAATTTAATATTTTATATGAATGTTTTATATGATTTAATATTAAAACTTTTTATATTTTATTATTTATTTTTAAATATATTTAATATTTAGAATTAAACTACATACACAGATCAACGTAATGTATGTGTAGAGTTTGTACTCACTCGTCTAGTGTTTATATCAAGTTAGTTTTCCACATCCTCTGACTGTTGTTCTTGTCTTTTTGTGCTTCTATGAGCCTTGAAAGAAAAAAGAGACATACGTCAGGTTGATTCTGTTTGCACAGGTGTCGTTGAGTTTTGTTCGGTGACTCACATTGTTTGTACAAAACGAAACAGGTGTGCTCACAATGGGAATGTAGCCATATATACTGGACGTTTGACAAAAGCAAAACACGCAAATGGCGTTAAAGCAACAAAAAACGTTTATCTTAACGAAGAAATCTCATGTAAACCTTAAGCCATCAACTTCTTACTTTCAACTGCAGTTTGTGTCTAAATAAGACAGTGTGTAATAATAAAACACAGGGGGTAAAGGTAACCGTTCCAATAATGCCAAAATTGCTTCATTTTACCCGACCGCAGTAATTGCTATGAGAAAAGTAAATCAAGTCAGTGGGTTCCGAGTCCACACGTACTCTCCAACATCCAATTATTTCGGCTCTCAGAAGAGCACTCCAGTTTCCATTCCTCTAATTGCCAGGCGTGTGTCGTCCTGTGCACTGTTGCATTCTGGGAGCTGCTAGGAGACAGGTGAAAGGCCCTCTGAGGGATTCGATGAAGCGCACGCCGCGGCAAATCACTGAAACTTCCAGAAAGCCCGGCGCACGAAGCAGAGGGTCAAGGACGGGCGACCTGAACCAAACAGCTTCATGATGATGATGATGATGATGATGATGAGACGACTGAGAGTCTGTTTGAGAGAAAAGACAGACTGAGAAATGCTTTTAATGTTGGGGAAGCTCCTTTGAAACTGCTATGAATCTACTCATAATGATCGCATGAGTTATAATGATAATGATGATGATTAAATACTTAACTGTATGACACTGATGCTGTCTGAGGTGCCAGTATGAGGTCATATTTGCTGATGTCATTTTTTTTTAGCATGAAAACAACATATATAGTTACTCTAAATAAAATTTATAAACTAAAACTATAAAAAGCTAAAAATACAGTGTTAAACATCAATACAATAATATAATACTATATAATAAAATAAATATAAAATAATATTAAAAATACATATAATACAAAACATTTAGCTATAATATAATATATATATTCAAAATAATATAAAACAAATAATATAGAAACATTCAGCTATAATATAATATATTATAAAATATCAGTAATAGAGTATATAATATTATATAATAAATATAAAATTCAGCCTTTTGGCTAAGATCAAGTGTAATAAATATAATATCTAAATAAAAATCAAAATATGAAATATATATTCAGTATATATTATATATTCAAAATAATATTTAAAAAATTGTTTTAATATAATATAATATATAAAAAAGTAAAAACATTCAGATATGACATAATATAATATAATGTAATATAAAATATCAATAATAGAGTATATAATAAGATCAAGTGTAATAAATACAATATATAAATAAATCTAAACATCTATCAATATATCTATCTATCTATCTCTCTCTCTCTCTCTATATATATGTATATAATACAATACAATATATAAAAAAGTCAAAACATTCAGCTAGAATATAATATAATATAATATATAATAAAATCTAAATAATATAATACAAATAATATAAAAAAATACCTTTGCATCACAGGTATAAATTATATTTTAAAATACAATCAAATAGAAAATATGTATTTAAAATAATAATATATTTTAATAAATAATAATATTTCACAATGTCAGTAATTTAACTGAATTTTTGTATTTATACCACTTATGTAAAATTTATGATTTTTTTTATAAAATAATGCATATATTATAATACATGTATATAAATTAAATTAATCTTTAACTAAAATTATTATTAATGTTAATATTAAATAAATGTTGTGTTATGTATAAATACAGTATGGTTTTTTAAAACAATATAAATAAAATAGGAATTTTTAAATAAATATATATATGTGTGTGTACAAAATATTATACAAGATATACAAGATAATATAAATACATACATTTATATATATATATATATATATATATATATATATATATATATACACACACACACATACATATTACTGTATGTATTTATATTTATATTAATATTATTAAATTTTTCATATTCACATTAATATCACACAATAGTATACAAGATGTTATATTAATGTAAATACATATAATAGAATAATATATTAATATAATTTAATCATATTAATATAAATATAAATACATAGTAATGTGTGTGTGTATATATATATATATATATATATATAAGATGTATATAATGTAAATATATAATAAAATACTGTTTAATATTATACAGCTAATATTTAATTATACATTAAATATTTATAAATACATCACTATATTTATATATTTTTTTTAATTAAATAATAATAAATTTAGTACTTCATTTAACTTTAGAATTCAAATTATATTTAAATTGTTATATTTTACATTATAATTTAAATTATTAGTATTTTTTTTACTTGTATATTTATAATTTTATTATATTAAAATGATGATCTTTTACATTAGAATTTAATGTCTCACAATTTTTATTAATTATAAGTCAGCTTTTTCTAGCGTTTCTGTGTTGTTGTTGTTATAAATATCTTCCGCTTAGTTATTCCCCAACACTGAAGCTATCAGAGCCGAACGGGTGAAATTAGATGAAGGATGTCCTTACAACCCTAAAAGATGTCACAGCAACTTCCTCATCAACACCTCCTCCTCCATCTTCTCCTGCCATCATCTCGCCTCATCATTACCATGTCATTATTTCTCCCCATGACTCCAAAAAGGCCTCGTTTGTGAAATCACACAAGTATGAACCATCATTGGCTTTTACCTCCAGGCTGTTTGATGACCTTGCCAAATATAGGCGCGACCTCTTCTTTACTGTGTCCGTGTGGAGCGTCTGGGGACGTCAGTCCCCGCAGCACTCGACGTGTCTGTGCTCGTGTGCGTGCGTTCGCTCCTCAGGCTCTCTCCTCACTGTCCTGTCTATAGAAATAACTCTGTGATGCTCCTCGTCAGCGAACACACTCCAAACTCCCAGCGACAGCCCACCCTTCCTGCATCAAAGCCGTCCCAACAGCTAACGTCAGGAAAAACTGCTCTGTCAACACAAAAAAACTGAAAAGTCGCCCTTTTAAAACCAAGAGAGGCTGAAGTAAACATCTCTACAATCGACAGCCTCTGGCGGTACTGTAGTACTATGACAATATTTGATGGTAATATCACGGTACTTTGATCAAAACTAACATACCGGAATTAATGTACTCTGGTATTTACATTTTACACGCCAAAGTAGTTCCAGAATTACCATAGTACTTGTATAAGTAAACATCATAGTACTATAGTAACATATGGTTAATAGTTTGAGTAAATCTGAAATTATCTGCTATGATTTTTAAAATACTAAGTATTAAAAATTATTCTGATATCAACTCTAACGGTTTAAATTAAAAATTTAGATTTGTTAAAGCTTATAAATTTCTTCCTATTTCAATAAAAAAAGCATCTTAAAGGGTCTTACTATAGACTTTACATATAGTATAATAGTATAATCATAGTATTTTCATTTATTATTTGTTATTTTTATTAATTTATATTTATAAAGGTTTGCTACATTTTCATTACAACAACATTTGTGAAATAATTTGCCATTACACCAAGTCTGAATATGTACGTGTCATTTATTTAAAATATTTGTATAAATTTACCTTTTACATCATTTTTTGTTCATTTTATTGTGTTTAATTATATACATAATTTATTTTAATGCATTATTTAAAAATCTCTATATTTTATAAATATATAAATATTTACTATTTATATATGAATATCTATATAATCTATATAAATATATTATTTTAAATATATTACTATTTATGTTTTAATTTTTGTAATTACTTACATGATTATATATATATATATATATATATTTTTTTTTTTTTTTAAATAATAAATAAAATAAATAATAAAATAAATTAGACGCATAAAACATACATTTGTATTTGTTACTGCGCATATAACAATAATAATATATCGATATTTTTATTAATTAATTTGCATTTTTAAAAATTAAAACAACATTTTTTATTGGATATAATTATTTACATCTATCTTAAAAATAATATATATCGTCATAACTTATTTTTAAAATAAAAAAGTATTATTTTTTTAAACAACGTAAAATTTTTATTTATTTTATTTAATTTTTATTTAATTAACAGTAATAACAACAATAATAATATTATTAGGAATAATAAATATAATCATATATAAATATTTGTATAAATTAATTAACCTTAAAAATGTAAACATTATATATTTTTTATTTTATTGTATATAATTGTTTACATATTTTACATTATTTAAAAATCTATACATCTTAAAAATACAATACAATACAATTGTTTAATTATATAATAATTGTACATTTAATTAATATGCCTATAAGGCCTTTAGAAAAAAAATCTTTTTGGACAATTTTTCACCAAAAAACAATGACAAAGTACAGTGATACTAGCACTGACATGTACCATGACAATATCATTTTATTTCGTTTTTGTTGGATTCACACCATAGTACTAACAATTTACCATGTTATCGGTCACGTAATATAATTGTTCATTAATTTTACATCTAATGTCACATTTTATTGTACTATACTAAGTTGTTTTTGGATATGTACCATGATCTACATCTAACTGCCATAATATTACCATCTGATACCACCTAGATAGATAGATAGATAGATAGATAGATAGATAGATAGATTTCTCTATTCATATAAATAGCATTGTACATGAATAATATGCTAATAATATGGTAAGCATCAGAAAACATTTAGATTGGTTAGTTTGCATTATTCAGCTGCTGAAATGAAAAAGACACCAAGAACAAAGAGTGTTTATGTTGAATGTTTAAAAACACACTTTGAAGAGGAATCTGAGCTGAAAGCCTGCGTTTTTGTTTTGTCTTTTCTGATGTCTGATGTTATCTCATTTATTGTGTCTGCAAACGTGCAGGGCTTTACATCTATTAGCACACATTTCGTTACTTATTTGACCCGAAAGCCAAAGCAGAGATCAAAAGATCAAAAACAAGCGAGAGTTGATCTGCAGGGCATGAACACACAAACACACACATCATTAACACACTTGCACCTGAGCCTGACCTTCAAGGTTAAAAACACACACATAAACAGAACTGCATAAAAACACACACAAAAGCAGGGATAGTGAGGTTTATAGGTCATGCTTTCAGTAACGCACACACTAACACACACACACACCTGTCTGTTTCAGTGTGTCAGTGTTCAGCAGGTGTCACATGATGTCAAACAGTATGTGGCTGATCCAGGCAGATCAAACCCGCAGGTCCATCCGTCCAGAGATCCTCACAGACAAGAAACACACCCTGAGCTCATGCCGGCCGTGAAACACAGAAGCTGCAAAACATGAACAAAGAGAAAGGCATGTGTGACTGGAATTTAAGTATTAATTAGATAAATAAGACATGAATTTGTGCTTATATATTCTGCTATACCTCACTAAAGCAACACTGTAACACAATACATGATTTATCATTTTAATATATTATATAACATTTATATAATATATAGTAATAAATATATAATAATATTAATATATATATATATAAAAAACTGTTATCTTTTACTATTACAAAAAGTGTTTTCATATGATATAAATGATCTAAATTACCATATATAGCATAATATTTATATATTTACAAAGAATTTTATTTTTTATAATACATAAAATAATTAGTGTATTAGAAGTTATATGTTAAGAATCAATGAATAGTTAATAATTTATGTATTTATTTATAATAGTTTATGTATTTGTGAGTGTGTAGAGTATATATTTACCCACACACACACACACATATATATATATATATATATATAACAAATAATAATGATACATTAATTATATTGATATTATATAAATTCATATAAATAATAATTATAAATTCTGTTATACATTTTATAAAATACATAATTTATATACACGCATAATTATTAACTATTAACTAATTCTTAACTAATGTATTACTACTCAAATATACAGTAATTATTATAAATATGGATATTATTAAAAAAATAAAATTATTTGTGTGTGTGTGTGTGTGTATATATATATATATATATATATATATATAAAAATGTACTAATATATAAATTTTATATCTGACTATATATATATATATATAATTATTAAAAAATATTATAAATTAATACAATATACAATTACAATTTCAGTATGCCAAGTAATAGTAAGAATCATGATATTAAAATATTATGACATAATTATTTTAAAAATTATTAATAGTAGTTAATAATAGGTCTTATTAAAAGTAATAAAATAATAAAATAAATTACTATATAAGTATTCATAATATAAGGTAAATGATTTAAGATTTATATATGTAGTATATTACTATTATATTTTAATTGTTTTACTATATATATATATATAATTATATTATACTATATATATACACTATATAATTTCAGTATATATTGTATAATATAATTATTTTAATAATTATTAAGAATTACATTATTTAAAAATAATTATATAATGAATTTATAAATATAATAATATTAATAAAAATAAATAAAATAATACAAATGTATAAATAAGTATGTATGTATATATATATATATATATATATATATATATACACACACTACCGTTCAAAAGTTTGGGGTCAGTAAGACTTGTAATAGTCTTTAAAGAAGTCTCTTACGCTCATTAAGGCTGCATTTATTTGATTAAAAATATAGAAAAAAAACTGTAATATTGCAAAATGTTTTTACAATATAAAATAATGTTTTTTATTTTAACATACTTTAAAATATAATTTATTCCTGTGATGAAAAGCTGAATTTTTATCAGCTGTTACTCCAGTCTTAAGTGTCACATGATCCTTCAGAAATCATTCTAATATGCAGATTTATTATTAGAATGATCAATGTTGGATAATATCAACAGTTGTGCTGCCAAATATTTTTTGGAACCTGTGATTTTTTTTTTTCAGGATTCTTTCATGAATAACAAGTTTAAAAAGTACAGTGTTTATTCAAAATATAAATATTCTATAACAATGTAAATTATTTATTATTAACTTTTAATAAACTTTTAATTATTAACTTAATACATCCTTGGTGAATAAAAATATTAATTTAAAAAAAAAAAAAAAAAAAAGAAACAATAAAAATGTACTGACCCCAAACTTTTGAACGGTAGTGTATATGTAGTGTACACACCTTTTTTTTGTTTGTTTTTTACAATTTTCAAAAATCATGTTTTTTCATTGTGTATTCCAATTAATGTCAATCAAACTGCAGTTGGCTTATTTTGAATAAGCACAAATAACAACAACAACAAATACAGCTAACACAATTTATGTTATTGCAACTAAACTCTTCATATGTAAAAGCTTTATGTATGTGGTATATTACTATCATTTCATTATTTATAATGTTTGAAAATAGCATACTTTATTTGTACATAATACAAATTTAAATTAAAACAATATTTTATTAAGAAAATTCATTATGTGCCATTTTACCTAGTGCTAAGTTTAGCATTTGGCTAATGAACAGGTATTTCACGTCATAGCTGTTACTATATTGTGTATTTTTACACAAGCTGGAACGCTGTTCTGACCAATCAGCTTTTAAGACCACAGCTTTCAGTTTTAAAATAGAACAATTAATTAGTTTGTATACAACATCTTGAAATTCCAAGACTAAAAACGTCCGTTAGCTTTAAATGCTACTATTAAAAAGACCAGTTTTAAAGACCGCTCTCAACAACCCCCAACTGCCCCTTCAAGATATACTATGAGCTTTTTAATTTAGATCCGCGATGAAGATTTCGGAGCTCGGAGAGGCGAACAGCTGTGTTTCTGCCCTGATAAATGACTCATTTAAATGAGTTTCATTAACGGTACGTAGGAGTCCTGTTCAGCGCCGCGATATGTTTTGATGTACAACAGCCGTTATGACAGCAGGGGTTTGCGCGCCAGTCCGTGAGTTAATGGAGTCAAATGGAAATTATCTGACGGCTAACACATCTCTGAATGTAAATCTTCCCCGAATATTGAAGTCAGGCTCGTCGTATGTCGTCCGGCTATCAAATTATTCATTCTATATACATAATAGAAACCAAATTACCTCATAAAAAAGGACGTGGAAAAATAAATTAATTCGTTGGCATTGATATCTCCTCCCGCTACCGAAACACATGCTAGGTTGAAATCACCAGCGTGTGACTAAGTGTTTGACGATGTGGCCTGATCCGTGACCAGCTTTTCCGGTTTCGGTGTTGCTTAATTTGAGGGTTTGGGTGCTGGAGGTTTCAATGAGGGATTAAATGAAACTAATCCCATTTCAGATCAGCGCAAACAAACACGCCAAAGCAAAGCCCTGCCTGAGGCAAACCCAGACACAATGCTTTAATCTTACAGGTACGGATACTGTCACAAGTGCTACTTAACGGACAAATGAACGCTTACAGATGTTAACGTCTTTTATTAGTGTGTATCCATTCCTCACAAACTTAAAATCAATAGAAGTTCGTCTTTAAGCAGCTTACTTAGTACAAAGCACAGTTTAAGATGAATGCTAATCTAATGAATGCTATTATTGATACTGCAAACATGTTAACATCTGGCTTAATAAAATACCCAAGATATAAAGTGGAAATGTCTTTGTTAATACAATAAACACTCTAGGTTAGAAAGTTTACCATAGTATTTCAGGTGTATTTAAAAAAAAAAAACATAGTAATTTAAGGTAAAATCATGGTTAGATCAAATGCAACTATGGTCCCTGGTGAAAAAAACAGCATATGCTGGTTAGGTATGTTTTGATACTGGTTTAAGCTGGTCCTTTGCTGGTTTTTGCTGGTCATGTTGCTGGTCAAGGACCAGCATGAACCAGCAAAGGACCAGCATAAACCAGCAAAGGACCAGCATGAACCAGCAAAGGACCAGCATAAACCAGCTAAGGACCAGCATAAACCAGCAAAGGACCATCTTAAACCAGCAAAGGACCAGCTTAAACCAGCAAAGGACCAGTTTAAACCAGCATCAAAACCTACGTAACCAGCATTCCAGCATCAAAACATACCTACCAGCATATGCTGTTTTTTTCACCAGGAGTTTCTAGCTTCTGAAGTTACAGAGAGTTTATGCTAGTTTAGCTATACATAAAATAGTTGGTAACACTTTACAGTTGTTTCATTTCTAAAACTGTGGTTAAACCAATGTAAATGTGGTTTCTATAAAACAAGATGAGATTTTAAAATTTTAGCTTGAAATTTAACTTCTGAAGCTACAGCTAGTTTATGCTATAGTTCAGCCACCTTTTACATTACAGTTAGTAACACTTTCCAGTTTCATGTTTCATTTCTAAAACCATGGTTAGATCAATGTTACTGTGGGTTTCATAAAAACAAAATATGATAGTTGGAAATTTAGTTTCTGAAGATACAGCTAGTTTAATGCTAGTTCATGCTAGTTCAGCTACCTTTAACATAAAGTAGTTGGTAACAGGTTACAATTACGTTACATTTATAAAATAATGGTTTAACCAGTGTAACCATGACTTCTATAAAACAAAATTTGATATTTAGCTTACATCTAGCTCATGCTAGTTTATGCTAGATCTGCTACCTTTTACATAAAGTAGCTACAATTATGTTTCAGCTAGTTTAATGCTAGTTCATGATATTTCAGATACCCTTCTGAAGATACAGCTAGTTCATGCTAGTTTAGCCACCGTTTACAAAAAGTAGTTGGTAACACTTTACAATAAAGTTTGTAAACTCGTAAAGTTTGTAAAACTTGTAGAATTATAGATCAATGTTACTATGGGTTCTATAAAAACAAAGTATGATATTTGGAAATTTTGCTTCTGAAGCTAGGGCTAGTTCATGCTAGTTTAGCTACCTTTTACATAAAGTAGTTGGTAACACTTTACAATAAAGTTTGTAAAATCGTAAAGTCGTAAAGTTTGTAAAACTTGTAAAATCATAGATCAGTGTTACTATGGGTTATATAAAAACAAAGTATGATATTTGCAAATGTAGCTTCTGAAGCTAGAACTAGTTCATGCTAGTTTAGCTACCTTTTACATTAAGTAGTTGGCAACACTTTACAATAAAGTTTGTAAAATCGTAAAGTTGTAAAGTTTGTAAAACTTGTAAAATCATAGATCAGTGTTACTATGGGTTATATAAAAACAAAGTATGATATTTGGAAATTTAGCTTCTACAGATAGAGTTAGTTCATGCTAGTTTAGCCACCTTTTACATTAAGTAGTTGGTAACACTTTACAATAAAATTTGTAAAATCGTAAAGTTTGTAAAACTTGTAAAATCATAGATCAGTGTTACTATGGGTTATATAAAAACAAAGTTTGATATTTGCAAATGTAGCTTCTGAAGCTAGAACTAGTTCATGCTAGTTCCGCTACCTTTTACATGAAGTAGTTGGTAACGTATGTTTCATTAATAAAATCATGGTTTAACCAGTGTAAATATGGTTTCTATCAAACAAAACATGACATTTTGACAATAAGTTTTTGAAGCTACATCTAGTTTATGCTAATTCATGCTAGGTCAGTTACCTTATACATAAAGTAGCATTTTACAATTATGTTTAATTTATAAAATCATGGTTAAACCAAACTATGGTTGCTATAAAAAGAAAATATGATATTGGGAAATTTAGCTTCTGAAGCTGCAGCTAGTTCATGCTAATTCGGCAATACTTTACGTAAAAAACAGTAGCTGATCATTTGTTAAAATTTGGTGACTGCATTAGTTAACATGAACAAATAATTGAAAAATTAGCGTTACACTATTAAAATCTAAATTTGTATCTGGTAGGTAATACTGGGGACAGTTCATTTTAAAATGCAATATGATATTGTGTTACGCCATTTAAAACAACTAACTAACTGCATTACGTAGTTGCTTTTTATGGAAAGTAATGCATTACATTACTTTTGTGCTCCATTTTTGACCTGAGCTTGGCTTGCTTATTTATTTTTAATAACAAAAATACCCAAAAGTTATATTTTTGGCAACTGCAAAAGCTCTTTCACACCAAAAGTGAAATAAATAAGCCTCAGGCTGAAGGAAGTGAATAATTTGGAAACATTAGCAAAAAGTAACTCAAATTTTTTATTGTAAATTTAAAAGTAATGCATTACTTTACTACTTAAAAAAGAAATCTGAATACATAACTCCCGTTATATTTAACGCATCACCTCCAACACTGCTATTCGCATTTTTTTCTACCCAAAAAGACGCAAACTCAAATTAATAGTTGATTTTTATTTTATTAATGATTCTTTAGTGCTGACATTTCTGTTGCAAGCATTTGATGTCTGCCTTCGTTTGCTCTAAAACAAACAAAAACAGTTTAGCATTTTGTTACTTCTGAGTCATGTTACATTTATTTTGAAATAATCAACATTTAAAAATTGCTAGTAAGTTTCAGAAATAATTACAAGGAAATAATTTTAAAATTTTAATTTTAATTTTAAAAGTAGAAACAGTATTTTCTTGTAAAAAAGTACTCTAATAATAATGTTTTTTTTTTTTTAATTTAATTTTGGGTTGATTTAAATAATTTAATTAAATAATTACATTTTGGTTTTATTTAAAACTTCGAACTTCGAAAAAATGAGTTTTTTATAGTATAAAATGTTCTATATTGCATGATAAAACCAGTTTAGCTAATATTTAGAGAGACAGCTGTGTATTTTTCTTTTGGCTGTGGACCTGCAAAACAAATTTTTATATTAAAACGCTACGTGCTCATGTGACTCAGCGAGCGAATTTCCATAATACGAGGTGAATTATGGTCAGAATTTAGTTCCCCCTTAGAACTGAGTAGCATTTCAAAGGGCGCTTATAAAGCAGAACTCGATAGCCAGCAGCTATTTCACATAGAAAATACAGCTTATCACCAAAACGCAGACCTGTACTCTCTCGCACGTGCACTTATGGCTGCTAGACGCCCCGGAGAAATGTAAATTTCACTGTGTTAATTTAATCTGCAGCAGTGTGTGGCATTTATTCAGAAAACAAAGCAAACTGAAAGGAAAAAATGCTCTGATTTAATTCAAGTCTGATATATGCCGTCAGTAAGGCAGCTCTGGGAACGAAATGATCGATATTCAACATCACTGGCGCATTTTAAGACACTCGAAAAGACGGAAGAGCAAAATACAAATCTTATATATATTTTGATTACAAATCTGTCATTCTGACTTGAATAACCAAATATACTTAACATTGTGCTTATGTGTGTGTTTGGCTTTGCACAAACCCCATGAGCTTTGAGCTGTCGCATCCATCACTGTCAGGACTAATTATTGCCCTACACTTTTCTGTGTCGTGCAAACATACTGCGAGCTTCTGTCCCTCTCTCTCTCTCTCTCTCTCTCTCGAGATCGTTCTGTCTCGTTTTGAGGTCACAACGGACGTCTTTAGTTTTAACAACCCCCCCCCTTTTGTGTCTTGTGACCTTAAGGGGACATGTGGATGCATTTAAAAGGCCACACCTTTTAAGTCTACTTTTGAGGTTAGTTAAGGTTTATTGCAGCAAAAATGTCATAATTAAGTTTCACATGACCATTTTCCAGCCTCTATCTGAGTCTTAGAACTAAACAGGCTGTTTTTGCTAACAAAATGACCTCCGCTGTGATTAATTTGACCTTATCTAACATTCACAGCCTGGACACTTTCTCAATTCTCTCTGAAAATGCAAGAATGTGAGAATGCTTAAAAAATACTACAGTTAGAAAGAAAGAAAGAAAGAAAGAAAGATATTTTTCAAGAATGTTGTTATTATTATTATTATTATTATTGAAGGAAAGAAAAAAACTATTTTTAATATATTTTTTAAGTTTGTCAATATTATATTAATAATAATTATATAATAATAATAATAATAATAACAATAATAATAATAAACACTACTACTAATATTAAAATGTATAAAATTAATTAAATTAAATTATTAAAATAAATATTATTATCATTATTATTATTATTATGGAAAGAAAAAAGAAAGACAAACAATAATATTTTAATATATTGTTCAAGTTATAATTGAATAATAAATATACTACAACCACTTATACAATTAATTACCTTTATACATTTATAATAATAATAATAATAATAATAATTATTATTATTATTATTATTATTGAAACATTGATTGATAGTTATTTTATGACCAAAAACTGTGGTATATTTTTCAAGAGTCTGTTATTATTATTATTATTATTGAAAGGAAGAAAAAATATTTTTATAACTATTTTTATATTTCTTTATTTTAAGTTTGTCATTACTCTCATTATTATTATTATTATTATTAATAATAAATACTACTACTACTACTAAAATACAATTAATTACTTATTATGGATAGAAAGATAGAAAGAAAGAAAAGAAAGAAAGAAAAAAGAATTTGTCATTAATAAAAATATACTACTACTGATAAAATGAATTACTTATATATTTATTATTATTACTATTATTACAATTATTATTATTATTATTCTCATTATTATTATTATTATTATCATTATTATTGAAAGATTATTATTATTATTTATTACTATTTATTACTATTCATATTTCTTTACTTTAAGTTTGTCATCATCATCATTAATAATAATAATAAATTATGATAATAATAATAATAAACACTACTACTACTACTACTACAAATAAAATTAATAAAAAATACTTTTTAATTAATTAAAATTAATTACTTATTATTATTATTATTATTATTATTATATAGATAGAAAGAAAGACAAACAATCATTTTTTCAGATTTTTTAAGAGTTTGTCATTTATAAAAATAAATATTGTACTACTATTAATAAAATGAATTACTTATTTATATATATTTATATTTATTATTATTATTATTATTGATATTTATTTTATGACCAAGAACTGTGGTATATCTTTCAACAGTCTGTTATTGTTATTATTATTATTACTGAAAGATAAAACTATTTTTCATATTTCTTTAAATGTGTCATTATTATTATTATTATTATTATTATTATTATTATATTCAAGAGTTTGACATTAATAATAATAATAATAATAAATATACTACTACTACTAATAAAATTATTACTTAATTATTATTTGTAATATTATTATTAAATGAAACATTTATTTTATGACCAAAAACTGTGGTATATTTTTCGTCAATAATAATAATAGTAACTCTTATTATTATTATTATTAATAAATATATTTTGAAAAATTAAATGATATTAAATACAGCACAATTTTGAACATAATTAAAAATAAATAAATAAATATTACTCTCATGAAAAACTCTTGAACAGTATACCCACTTTTTTGACACTTAAAAAACAGATAAACAAACAAACACACATTCATAATTATCTGATAAAGCTAACAAAAAACAAAAATATCACGGTATTATATGTCTTTTTACAGCACGTAGCATGGTATTCTTGGACGTGCCTTGGAACACCATGTAAATACCATGGTACATGAATTTCATCTCAAAGCATTAGAGTGTTTACCAGGAATATGGCCACAAATTTAAAAATAAGTAGCAAAAAGTACCATGGTATTAGCTCTTTTCACTGCAGCATTCACTGTATCTTTATATTTCCTAGCTGTACACCCTTATGAATTGCCAATGTAACTTTATATTTCTATTTTTATTAAATTGTCAGCTGTACCGAGAGAAATTCACCCTGCATTTCACTCTCAGTTAATAAAGTTTCTTATATTACAGGCCTAAAGTTCTCTGAGGTCCACAAGGAACGGCTGTCCGCTTTGGAATCGATTCAAGTCTCCTGGAATCGGGCCCGCGCTGTATTGATTCACCGTTAACGCCGTAATGACTATTTTGGCAGCGGATTTTAAACGGTGCTGTGGTGCTTTGGGACGCTGGTCATTAAAAACATGTTGTTTGATTAAAATCAGGCAATGTTTTCCAACTGTAATGCGGTTTCAAAACAGGATCCAAATGTGAGATATGCTAGAAATCATCTCCACACACACACATACAAATGGAAATGCAACGGACTGCATTTCCGCCACCGCTGAGGTGCGATATCATGATGCCAGTGAGTTTGTCACGGCGGGGTGCAGGTAAGTGTGAGGATCTGTGTTTTGCTAACACATTAGCTCTGTTCCAAAACCTAGTGAGCTGCCTTGCTGTTTACAGCCTACAGTACATAGACAACTCAAAATACAGCTCATAAACTGTTTGGGATGCTGAACTAGTCAGTCTACCTTAGTTAGTAATGCTAAACTAGCATTTAGCATTGAAGAAAGCCATCTGTTAACATTTCAATTCATCTCAAGGGCACCATGAAAGCATGCTAATTGAAATATGCTAGCTTTGCTCATGAAATATGTTATTTTTGCTAAAGCAAAATACACAGCTACTCTAAAAGCTAATACTTTTTAATGGCAGGTGAAAGATGTAGTTTATATATATATATATATATATATATATATATTTTTTTTTTTTTTTTTTTTTTTTTTTTGAACTGGTTCATTTATATGAACCGTCCATACAAACCGATTTAAGGAAATGAATCAAACTTACTAACACAGTGCATATAGGGTTTCTGCATACAGTGAATCAGATTCAAATGAATCAGTGAATTGTTTTTTGAACTGGTTCATTTATATGAACTATCCATACGAACCAATTCACTGAAATGAATCAAACTTACTAACACAGTGCATGTAGGACTTCTGCATACAGTGAATCAGATTCAAATGAATCAGTGAATTATTTTGTGAACTGGTTAATTTACATGAATTGCCCATTCAAAATGGTTCACTGAAATGAATTAAACTTACTAATATAGTGCAGGTAGGAATTCTGCATACAGTAAATCAAATTCAAATGAATCAGTAAATTGTTTTTTGAATTGGTTCATTTATATGAATTCCAAAACGATTCACTGAAATGAATCAAACTTACAAGTGCATGTAGGACTTTTGCATACAGTACATCAGATTCAATGAATCACTGGAATGAATCAAATGTAGGACTTCTGCATACAGTGAATCAGATTCAAATGAATCAGTGAATTGTTTTTTGAACTGGTTTTAATATAATTACACAGTTTCACTGGAATGAATCAAACTTACTAACACAGTACATGTAGGACTTCTGCATACAGTGAATCAGATTCAAATGAATCAGTGAATTTTTTTTTTGTTCATTAATTAACTGTTTGCACAAAATGATTCAATGAAATTAATCAGTAAATTGTTTTGTGAATTGGTTAATTTACATGAATTGTCCATTCAAAACGATTCATTGAAATGAATCAAACTTACATTCAAATGAATCAGTGAATTGTTTTTTTTTTTTAACTGGTTCATTTACATGAATTGTCCATACAAAACAATTCACTAAAAAGAATTAACCTTACCAACACAGTGAATGTAGGACTTCTGCATACAGTGAATCAGGTTCAAATGAATCAGTGAATTGTTTTTTGAACTGGTTCATTTACATGGATTGTCCATACAAAACAATTCACTAAAAAGAATTAACCTTACCAACACAGTGAATGTAGGACAGTGCATACAGTGAATCAGGTTCAAATGAATCAGTGAATTGTTTTTTGAACTACAGTAAACCAACACAGTCAGGATTCAAATGAATCAGATTCAAATGAATTGTGAATTGTTTTTACACTTTGCTGTAGGACTTTTACATACAGTGAATCAGATTCAAATGAATCAGTTAATTACTTTTTGAACTGGTTTATTTACATCGATTGTCCATAAAAGACGATTCACTGAAATGAATCAGACTTACACAGTGCATGTAGGACTTTTGCATACAGTACATCAGATTCAAATGAATCTGTGAATTGTTTTTACACATTGCTGTAGGACTTCTGCATACAGTGAATCAGATTCAAATGAATCCATGAATTGTTTTTTGAACTGGTTCATTAATATGAATTATTCATACAAACAGTTTCACTGAACTGAATCAAATTTACCAACACAGTGCAGGTAGGACTACTGCATACAGTGAATCAGATTCAAATGAATCAGTGAATTTTTTTTTTTTTTGTTCATTAATTAACTGTTTGCACAAAATGATTCAATTAAATTAATCAGTAAATTGTTTTGTGAATTGGTTAATTTACATGAATTGTCCATTCAAAACGATTCATTGAAATGAATCAAACTTACACAGTGCATGTAGGACTTCTGCATACAGTGAATCAGATTCAAATGAATCAGTGAATTGTTTTGTTTTTTTTTAACTGGTTCATTTACATGAATTGTCCATACAAAACAATTCACTAAAAAGAATTAACCTTACCAACACAGTGAATGTAGGACTTCTGCATACAGTGAATCAGGTTCAAATGAATCAGTGAATTGTTTTTTGAACTGGTTCATTTACATGGATTGTCCATACAAAACAATTCACTAAAAAGAATTAACCTTACCAACACAGTGAATGTAGGACTTCTGCATACAGTGAATCAGGTTCAAATGAATCAGTGAATTGTTTTTTGAACTGGTTCATTTACATGGATTGTCCATACAAAACAATTCACTAAAAAGAATTAACCTTACCAACACAGTGCATGTAGGACTTCTGCATACAGTAAATCAGATTCAAATGAATCTGTGAATTGTTTTTACACTTTGCTGTAGGACTTTTACATACAGTGAATCAGATTCAAATGAATCAGTTAATTACTTTTTGAACTGGTTTATTTACATCGATTGTCCATAAAAGACGATTCACTGAAATGAATCAGACTTACACAGTGCATGTAGGACTTTTGCATACAGTACATCAGATTCAAATGAATCTGTGAATTGTTTTTACACATTGCTGTAGGACTTCTGCATACAGTGAATCAGATTCAAATGAATCCATGAATTGTTTTTTGAACTGGTTCATTAATATGAATTATTCATACAAACAGTTTCACTGAACTGAATCAAATTTACCAACACAGTGCAGGTAGGACTACTGCATACAGTGAATCAGATTCAAATGAATCAGTGAATTGTTTTTTGAACCAGTTCTTTTACATGACCTGTCAGGATTTACCAACTTACCCAACATCAGAGCCACTGAGGGTTTAGTGAATTAGTTTTATTTTTGATGGTAACAGAAAATAGAAGAGAGGGGTGGGATGAGCAGTAGCTCATTTAATTTAAAGAGACATGTACAGAAACGACAGAGTTTTTTGATGAGTTAAAAAGGGTGTTGTTTTACATGACAGTTGAGGAAGAATTACTCAGTAACTCAGTCCTTATTTATTGTAATTTCTCTTCACTCATTTGGCCATATTGGATTTATTTTTACAGCCTGTTGCAATGAATACTGGGATTGCTTGAAAAAGATAGGCTGTGAATCACAGCTAATCTGATACTAAAAGAGAATAAAGAGGTCAGACAGACAAAACCCAAAGACAAACAGTCAGAGATGTCTGACACCAGGGACGATTCGTCTGACAACGGGAGTCAGATTACTGACAGACTCGCTCGTACAGCAGCGTGCGGGTGTGAGGAGTGTGCGTTGTGTCAGTGCGCTTACCGCCTGCGTCTCTATTTGTGCTTGATTACACACAGCATGCCCACAGAGGCCACTGCCACTTCTACAATGGAGCACAAACACACAGAGGCCTTTTCTTAGCATTCATCACTCTCTTCCTTGCTAGTCTGACAAGGAATAATATTGTGAAAATTGCACGTTTAGAAGACGGTGTCATTATATCTGCTGTGGCCGGTAATGACATATCAAGGCGCGTACAGTGTCTTCTCATCTCCTGTGGCGCTATCAGAGCATTTCAATTCACACAATCACTGCGAATATGTTAGCGTTTACATATATTTTCCCTGTCAGAGATGCTATCAGAGACATGCGTATGTTCACTGAGCTAACATTGTTTCTATAATGATTTTTTTTTTTTAAGCCGTCACATTTGTACCTGTTAGGTTTGTAAACATTGGTGGGGTTAGAACCGCATGCCAGTGAGGAAATCTTATTAGCCATGCTTGCTAAGACTAACATTACTAGTACTATTGCTTATATTTATAGGTTTAAAGAAACACGTTCCACATAGTATGTGCTACAGGCAAGAAATATACAACGAAAATTTACAAAATTCATCACGTGGACACGAAAACAGTGTAAAATTAATAGATAGAGGTATCAGAGCCATATCTAGAGACTTCAGACTTAGCTAGTCTAGCAACCTCCTAAATCACCTTAGCAATCACATAACAATGCCTTAGTAATGACCAAAAAAACCCTTTAGAATTTTGCTGGTGAGTTTCCCGCCTTTTTTTAAAGTTCCACTTTGCATTGTTTACCAGACATTGCCTGAGGTAAAGTCACCATAACACAAGTCCGAATTATGCAAAATCCACCAATTTTTCTGTCAGAAAATGTAAAAATGTAGCTTTAGTTTAACGTTTGTTGATGTAGCTACAATACTAGCATGCTAACTAAAGTAAACACCATAACAGTTAGCGCTATTTCAGCTAATTTGCTATGCTTGTAAACCCGTAAACACTAACAGGCTTATCAACTATATTAAAAGGCTTATTTAAAAAGTCTAATTGTTTATTTGTCTATTTAATTCTTATTTAAAATATGAACTTATTTATTGAACATGAGCATCTTTTATCATATTGGTTTTCCCGCCTTTTTTAGTATTTTTTTTAAAGTTCCACTTTACATTGTTTACCAGACAATGCCTGAGGTAAAGTCACCATAACATGAGTTTTCCCGCGTTTTTAAAAAGTTCCACTCTGCATTAACAGACATTGCCTGAAGTAGTCACCATAATGTGAGTTTTGCACAAAAAAACGTCAGTTTTTTTTTTCAGAAAATGTAAAAATCTAGTTGTAGTTTGTTGTTGTAGCTACAACACTAGCCTGCTAGCTAAAATAATCACGAAATGTCTTTGTAAAAGAGATAAAGTTCTATCAAATTTCATATTCATTGAGTTAGATGATGCGTAATCAAACAAACAAGTTTCAGACACAAAGCTAAGATATTATCACTTGCGCGCGACAACAGTTAACGCTATTTCAGCTAACTTGCTATGCTTGTAAACTGTAAACACTAACAGTCAGGCTAGTCAACTATACTGAAAGACTTAATTAAAAGTAGAATTGTATATTTGGATAATTACTATTTAAAATGCGAACTTATTTATTGAACATGAGCATCGTTATCGCGTTTTTTAAAAAAGTTTCACTTTGGATTGTTTAACAGACATTGCCTGAGGTAAAGAATTTTGTGCAAAAAGAAAATGTAGAAATGTAGTTGTACATAGCAGTTAGACAATACGTAATCAAACAAACAAATTTCAGACACAAAGCTAAGCTACCATTGTTTGATATGACAACAGTTAATGCTATTTCAACTTGCTATTCAACTTGCTATGCTATGCTTACAAACTGTAACCAGCTAACAGTTAAGCTAATCAACTATATTAAAAGGCTTAACTAAAATGTAGAATTGTTTATTCAGATAATTATTATTTAAAATATGACCTTATTTATTGAACATGAGCATCTTTTAACATATTGGTTTTCCCACCTTTTTTATTCAAAGATCCACTTTGCATTGTTTACCAGACAATGCCTGAGGTAAAGTCACCATAACATGAGTTTTCCCGCCTTTTTTAAAAGTTCCACTTTGCATTAACAGACATTGCCTGAGGTAAAGTCACCATAATGTGAGTTTTGCACAAAAAAAACGTCAGTTGTGAACTTATTTATTGAACATGAGCATCTTTATATCATATTGCTTTTCCCGCCTTTTTTAAAAGTTCCACTTTGCATTGTTTAACTGACATTGCCTGATGTGAAGTCACCATAACGAAAAGAAAAAAAAAAACAAAAAACGTAACAATAGTTATAGTTTAATATTTATTGTTGTAGCTACAATACTAGCTTGCTAGCTAAGGTAATCACAAATTTTCCATGTAAAAGCAAAGTTTTATCAAATTTCATTTTCATCAATTTTTTATCATATTGCGTTTCCCGCCTTTTTTTAAAGTTCCACTTTGCATTGTTTAACAGGCATTGCCTGAGGTAAAGAGTTTTGCGCAAAAAACAACAACAACAAAAAACAGTTTTTACTTCAGAAAATGCAGAAATCTAATTGTAGATAGTAGTTAGACAATACGTAATCAAGCAAACGAATTTCAGACACAAAGCTAAACTACTATTGTTTGCTATGACAACAGTTAGCACCATTTCAGATAACTTTGCTAAGCTATGTTTACGAACTATAACCTGCTAACAATAAGGTTAATCAACTATATTAAAAGGCTTAATTAAAAAGAAAGATGGTTTATTAAAGTACGTACTTATTTATTGAACATTAGTGTCTTTTATCATATTGCCTTTCCCGCCTTTTTATAAAACTCCACTTTGCGCTAACACAATACCTGAGGTAAAGTCGCCAAGGCTTTTTTGCTTTAATATAGACTGTCAAATACCACTTTGTTTAGTTCAAAAACGTCAATTACCGACAGTTATTTACAAAAACCATTGTAAATTGGTTAAAAACGATTTGCTCACAAACTAAACATCGCTAAAGACATAATTTCCACTCATAAAATGCTAGTAAATTTCACAAATAATCAAAGAAACGACAAGCAACACTAAATTAAACATGAAATTTTGAAGTAGAAAGAATGAAATAGCATTCTCTTGTAAAACGTGCTCAGTTGTTTTACTTACAATCTGCTTTTTTCATTTCTAGACAAACTTCCAGCATATTTACCCATAAATGAACCACTGAGAGACTGTCTCTAATAAACTCACCGACACACTCAAAACACGCCTCCGGCAAACTGGCACCGTCCCGCACGTCCGAGTGTCACAAACCTGCCGAGAGACGTACAGACGCTGATGATGTCTGACATTAGCGAACTCTTAACAGCGCCGCTAATTACATGTAAATGCAGATCACCGCAGGCCTGTTTAACCCTGCGGCTATAATAGCTCTGGCTGGAAAAACTACGAATTTCTTCAAGTCCAGGGGAAGTTTTCTCCAGCATGGACACGGATGATGGCGATGATATATCAATTTAGAAGGCGACTAATGATCTGAATTTGCTTGTGAGTTGCTAATTACACGCATATGCTCCTAAAATGTGGATTAATTACACTGATGAAGTTATTAGCAGGATATTTGAGTGCAGATTTTCTGTCAGTCAGAAGTCATGTGACTTTTTAACCATTAAATTTGTGCATTCACATGAATGCTTGCTTATATACACGTTTGTGTGTGTGTGAGCGTGTTTCTATTGGCAGATAATCAACTGCAAAGGCAGCAGTGCAATTAAAGTGACAAATTGGCCGTGAGCATAAAGAATCTTCCCTGTGTGTTCATATCCTCCAGAGCCAGCTACACCCGGGAACACACACACACATACACACACACACACGCCATCTGAATGGCTGCGCATTTAATTGGTAGCCATGCTAATTGCAGACAGTACATCATTTTCACTGCGTCCTTTCAAGGGCCCGAGGCCTCGCAGAACATTAGCGGGTGAAGACCATGACAGGCGGATCACACCTCGAGAATTACCACCTTCACTTAAAACCTTTATATAATCATTCAGTGACTTATTTATAAGGCGGATGTTTACTTATGTATGAGCACAATACAGAACAATACAGACGAATTAACACACATGCCTGAATCAATGCAGGAAGGTGCACTGGAGACATGAAATATTATGAGGAGATACGTTTAATTTAGTAAAATGAGCCGTGAAAAAAACTAAACTAAACTAAACTAAAAAAAAAAAAAAAAATAAATTAAAAATTCTTGGAATAAATTGGAAATAGTTTTGTAAATAAAGACTGAAACTACAAATAGTTTTAAGAGAAGATTAATGTAATAAAATAAGCCATAAATAATAATAATAATAATAATAAAATATCTGGAGATAAATGGGAAAAGGTTTTGTAAATTGCAGATTGTAAGTTGGACTGCAGCTAAAAATCATTTTAAGAGAAGATTAAAAAATAATAATAATAAAATAAAATAAAATAAAATAAAATCTGGGGATAAATTGGAAACAGTTTTGTAAATAAGGACTGCAACTAAAAATAATTTTAAGAGAAGATTAAAAATAAAATAGAGAAATAAAATAAAAATAAAATAAAAATAAAAATCTGGGGATAAATTGGAAACAGTTTTGTAAATAAATAATTTTAAGAGAAGATTAAAAATAAATAATATAAAATAAAATAAAAAATAAAATAAAATCTGGAGATAAATAAGGACTGGTTTTGAAAATAAGAACTGCAACTAAAAACATTTTAAGAGACATTTAATGTAATAAAACAAGCCATAAGGAAAAAAAAATCCAATAAAATAAAATGAAATAAAAACAAAAAAATCTGAGGATAAATGGAAAACAATTTTGTAAAGAAGGACTGCAACTAAAAATATTTTTAAGAAAAGATTAATATAATAAAATAGAGAAATAAAATAAAAATAAAATAAAAATAAAAATCTGGGGATAAATTGGAAACAGTTTTGTAAATAAATAATTTTAAGAGAAGATTAAAAATAAATAATATAAAATAAAAAATAAAAAAAATAAAAAATAAAATAAAATCTGGAGATAAATAAGGACTGGTTTTGAAAATAAGAACTGCAACTAAAAACATTTTAAGAGACATTTAATGTAATAAAACAAGCCATAAGGAAAAAAAATCCAATAAAATAAAATGAAATAAAAACAAAAAAATCTGAGGATAAATGGAAAACAATTTTGTAAAGAAGGACTGCAACTAAAAATATTTTTAAGAAAAGATTAATATAATAAAATAAGCCATGAAAAATAAAATAAAATAAAATAAAAATTTCTGAGGATAAATCAGAAATAGTTTTGTAAATAAAGACTGCGACTAGAAATAATTTTAAAAGAAGATTAATGTAATAAAATAAGCCAAATAAGTAAAAATAAGTAAAATAAAATAAAATAAAAATCTGGGGATAAATGGGAAAGAGTTTCGAAATTAGGGACTGCAACTAAAAATCATTTTAAGAGAAGATTAAAAATAAAATAGAGAAATAAAATAATAAAATAAAATAAAATAAAAATCTGGGGTTAATACAAAACCGTTTTGTAAATACGGACTGCAACTAAATTAATTTTAAGAGAAGATTAATGCAATAAAATAAGCCACGAGAAATAAAATAAAATAAAATAAATACAAAATAAATACAAAATAAATAAAGTTACATTAAATTAAATTAAAAATAAAAATCTGGGGATAAATAGAAAACAGTTTTGTAAATAAGGACTGCAACTAAAAATAATTTTATGAGAAGATTAATGTAATAGAATAAGCCATGAGAGGAAAAAAAAAAAAAAAAAAAAAAAAGAAAATATATATGTAAATAATATAGCTGGCAACAGCTATATAAAGAAGGACTGCAAAAAACACTTATGGTAATGTAAAAAAATGCTAATGTAACATGTATTATATTAAGATATAAAAATGTATAAATTAAAATAATTTAATGGGGGCAAACAGGCAACAATTAAACTGAAAGGACTGCAGCTAACATTTATTTTGAGGGATGAGTAATGCAATGTAATAACCCATGGGGAAAAAGATAAATAATAAAATAAAATTGTATCAAGACAGAAATCCAACAATTCATCTCAATTAGTTGTTCTGTATATATAGATCAATGTCTTAACACATTCATTTTAGATGAGGCTGAACGTAAGCCAGGAGTCACATGACTGCAGACAGCTGTAGTCTCAACATTAGCCATTAGCTTCTACAGTACGACTTACACCACTCACACATCAGTAAATGGGTTTGAACGGCGCCTAGTTCCTATTTTAGACTAAATAAGAGTCTTTAGACAGAAAAAGAATGAAATATAGAGAAATTGTTGTGTGTTTATCAGCATTTGTGAATCCTGTGAATGGCTGAAAGGAGAATGTACTATACAAATGAGTCTGGATTTAGACAAAGATCAGTGTGGAAAGATCAGCGCTGGCATAATGCTGGTAAACAGCAACAAATCTGTCGTTCACTCATTTTCCCCCGCTGTCATTGTGAAAGGAGAACATCATAACAGTCCTATTTCTGTCTCTCTTGTGCTCTTTTACAAATATACCCCCTTTTATAATCATTCTTTCCTTCTGACATCTGTATTTTTCCCTTCACATTTTTTTTTCTCTGTAATTGTGGGTGCACGAGGAATGTAGTACTGTTTACATGTATAGAGAAAGATAAGACTGTTGTAGTATAACAAGCATTGAGAAATAAAATAAAATCTGTTAATAAAATAAAAAAAAATTAAATTAAATTAAATTAAATTAAATTAAATTAAATTAAATTAAATTAAATTAAATCAAATTATATGGGGGTAAACAAGCAGAGACAACCATTTTAAGGATTGCAACAAACAGTTATTTAGAGATATAAAATAAAATAAAATTCTATGGACAAACATAAAACAGTTTTATAAATAAGGACTACAACTAGTAATTATTTTGAGAGAAGACTGATATAGTATAACAAGCCTTGATAAAGACTTTTTAAAATAAAATAATAATAAATGGAGGCAAACAAGCAGAAACAACCATTATAAAAAAGGACTGCAACAAATAATTATTTAGAGATTAATAAATAAAATAAAATAAAATAAAATATAAAATCTCTGTGTTAACAGAAAGCAATTTTATAAATAATGACTTCAAATAATAATCATTTTGAGAAAATACTGATGTAGTATAACAAGCCTTGAGAAATAAAAATAAAATAAAATAAAATAAAATTTAATAAAAAAAATTAAATGGGGGTAAACAATTTTATTTTAAGAGAAAATTAATGTATGTAATATAATAAGCCATGAGAAAAAAAAGTAAAATAAAAATAAATAAATAAATAAATAAATAAATAAGTATTATAAATATAATATGTATATTTTACTTATTTATAATATATTATAAATAAGTCCTTATTTATAAAATTGTATAAATAAGGACTGTGACTAACAATTAGTTTGAGAGAAGATTAATAATATATATTAAGCTATGTGAAATACGGTAAAAATAAAATTAAAATAAAAAATTGTATGAGCATAAACAGAATAAGGTAACGATTATAAATAAGGACTGCAACAAAATTGTTCTGAGAGAAAATAAAATAAAATAAATGGGGTAAATATGCAACAATTTTAAATAAGGACATAAATAAGGACTGCAGTTTAAATTTTTAAAGAATTTGTAAAAATAAATTCACATTTTTTTAAATTCATAACATTCATGATATTATTTAAAATTAATATAATTAAAATTACTAATTATCAACAATTATCAGTAAAAAAACTAAAAATACTAAATAATTCTGACAATCAGTTAATCTCAATAAGTACTACAAATTATGAATATTTAAATAATTTATATAGATTTTCTGAGGGCATCATCTGTACCTGTTGAGCCATTAAAAAAAACAACAAGAACAAAAAAAAAACAAACAAAAAAACAAACGTTAAATATAAAAATCAGCCAATGTCATATTATTTAACATTATTAGACACCAAAGAGAGGGTAAATAAATTAATAAATTGCTTTAAAAAACATCTATGCTAGCTGCAAAACAGTGTCACGCTCTACTTGGAGGAAAACAACTTTGTTGTTTATTAAAAGAGTAAATCATATGACTCATTTGCTTCGGAGGAATTCGCTGACTGTTTTAACGGCATCTGCTAATTTGTTTGTTTAAAACAAACGTGCGATAAACGAAGTAGGCCTACGTAAACAACTTATCCAAAAATCTCAAAACAACCCACTTAGGCGAGACGAGCAGGTTTAATCAAATTGCACGTTTCAACAAATAGCGACATGGAAAACGAAAGAAAGCTAAATATTTATTTTACAGGATCGCAGGATGTGGCGGCACGTGGTAAACAGAGACAGAGATGCCGGCAAATCGGGCCACGTACACTCCCTGATGGCGTTCGCGTTTGTGATGTGCCGTTTCCTGAGTGAGGGGTATTTTTAGAGGTGATCTGTGTGTGTGTCATCGCACGAGTTTCACAGCGTGTCCTCAGCAGCTGCTGTCACACACTCCAGCCTCTGAGGAAACGCTGGATTTGACCTCGATTACAAGTTCATCTCAGATCTGCAGACCTGCTTCTACTCGTTCAAACTGGTCAAGATTTAATTTAGGTTCACGAACAGGTTAATAGGTCAAACTCACCCTCATGTCATCCCTCGACTCGACTTTGTTTCTTCTGTGAAACCCAAAAGGAGAATTTCTGAAGAACATCCTCTTTAAGAACATCTCAGGCTTTAAGTTCCAAAATGACACAAAAACATTAAAGTCACATTAAAGTAGTCCAAACTACATTTTAAGTCACTGTGTAAGCAAAATACAAAAACATAGTTGTATTTCTCCAATTACAGCTCTCAAATCCAATATGGACGCATTCAAATATGGAAGTATTAAAAGTAATTTTACTTTGTTGTTTAGAATTACTCTCAAACATGCCTTAAAGTCATGAAATCAACCTTTCTTAATGTATTACAGTGCATGATTTATCAATACTTGAATCTTTCATCAAAATTAAATGCATCCTTTAGTGATTATTTCTGTGGATTACATCGTTACGCCAGTAGGTGGCGCCAAGCAAAGATGTTTGAGCGATTCGTTGACTCATTTACTTGATTCATAGAAACACGCTGATTCATTTGGAAGCAAGTAATGGTGTGTTCACACCAAAATCGAAGCAAATATTCACATCGCTGGATGTTTTTTGTCACTCATGCAAATAAAAATATCACAAGTGGTTTATCAACTGACATGATGAAGAATCAAATATTTGAATCTTTCATCAAAATGAAACTGATTGTTCAGTGACTCTAGATTACATCGTTACGCCAGTAGGTGGCGCCAAGTAACTATGTTAGAGTGATTCATTGACTCATTTACTTGATTCGTTGAAACATGCCGATTCATTTGGACGCAAAACAACAATGGCATGTGCATGCCAAAAACGAAGCAAATGTTCACATTGCGTTACTCGTTCTCGATTACTCACTGGATGTTTTTCGCGTCACTTGTGTGAATAAAAACATCACATGTGGTTTATCAGCTGGCATGATGAAGAATCAAATATTTGAGTCTTTAATCAAAATGAAATAGATTGTTCAGTGATTCTTTTCTGTAAATTACATTGTTACGCCAGTAGGTGGCACCAAGCAACTATGTTTGAGCGATTCATTGACTCATTTACTTGATTCATAAAAACACGCCGATTCATTTGGAAACAAGTAATGGTGTGTTCACACCAAAATCGAAGCAAATATTCGCATTGCGTTACTCATTCTAGATTACTCGCTTAATGTTTTTTGCATCACTTGCGTGAATAAAAATTTCACATGTGGTTTATCAACTGGCATTATAATGAATCAAATATTTGAGTCTTTAATCAAAATGAAATGAATCATTCAGTGATTCTTTTTGTAGATTACATCATTACGCCAGTAGGTGGCACCAAGTAACTATGTTTGAGTGATTTGTTGACTCGTTTGCGTAAATCGTTGAGACATGCAAATTCATTTGGATGCAAAACAAGTAATGGCATGTGCACAACAAAACCGAAGCAAATATTTATAAATATCACTCTTCAGTGATTATTTCTGTAGATTACATCTTTACACCAGCGGGTGGTGCCAAGTAACTACGTTTGAGGGATTCATTGACTCATTTACTTGATTCGTTGAAACACAGTGATTCATTTGGACCCAAAACAAGAATGGCATGTGCACACCAAAAGCAAAGCAAATATTCGCATTGCATTACTCTTTCTAGATTACTCGCTGGATGCTTTTCGTGTCACTCGCACGAATAAAAACATCACAAGTGGTTTATCAATTGACATTATAAAGAATCAAATATTTGAGTCTTTCATCAAAATTAAACACATTGTTCAGTGACTCGTTCTGTGGATTCCATTGTTTCGCCAGTTGGCAGCGCCAAGCAACTATATTTGAGCAAGAATTAGCTTATTTACTGGATTCGTTGAAAAACACTAATTCATTTGGACGCGAAACGAGTAATGGTGTGTGCACACTAAAAGCGAAGCAAATGTTCACAGCATGTTACTCACTCTAGATTATTCGCGGGTTGTTTTTAGTGTCACTTGCACAAATAAAAACATCAGGTGTGCTTTCCACCATTTTCTGATAAAACCGGACGTGTCAAACAAGATGTGTCAATAAGCGCTTGCTGATTGGTTTGCACGACACACATCATGTGAATTTTCCGCTTGAGTTGAAAATTTTCAACGTGCACAGAAAATACAATTGAGGCAAATACTGCTAATATTGTGCCTTAAAGTCATGAAACCAAATGTATTACAGTGCACGATTTATCAAATAATCAAGACTTTCATCAAAATTAAACAGATTGTTCAGTGATTCCTTCTGTAGTAGATTGTTTCGCCAATAGGTGGCACCAAGTCGCTATGCTTCAGCAATTAATTGACTCATTTACTTGATTCATTAAATCATGCGGATTAATTTGGGCATGAAGCAAGTAATGGTGAGTGCACACCAAAAACGAATCGAATATTCGTATCGCGTTACTTACTCTACACTGTAAAAAACAATTTTGTTGAGTCAACTTAAAATAATTTGTAACCTGGCTGCCTTAAAATTTTAAGTTCAGTCAACTCAAAAAAAGTTTATTCAACTTGAAACGTTAAATTATACTAAGTGACAACTTAGATATTTGAGTTGAATCAACTTAAAATTTTAAGGCAGCTGAGTTACTTACTCATCTGTTAAGTTTAGCAAACACAAATATCTAAGTTGTTACTTAGTACAACTTAACATTTCAAGTTGACTAAACTTATTTTAGTTGACTGAACTTAAAATTTTAAGACAGCAGGTAACAGATTATTTTAAGCTGACTCAACAAATTGTGTTTTTTATTTTTTACAGTGTAGATTACTTGCGGGATGTTTTCGCTTCACACACACGAATAAAAACATTGCGCGTGCTCTCTTCCATTTTCTGCCAGACTTGTAAATTAGCTAATCACTGTTTTGCTTGCATGACACACAAAATGCAAATTTCCCACTCCAGTTGAAATTTTACAACTTGCACAGAAGACGAGATTGAGCCGAATATCGTGTGTTCGCAGCAATCGCATCACCCGGCATGAATTCACATCTGTCTTCGAATGGACGTAATCTACTAAATTTAAACAATACGTTTCGTTTGAGAACTTATATTCATCTATTCATTTTAATAGTTATCTTTTAAAAAAAATTCAGTTCAGTAATCAAACATTGGTCACCGACATAGAGATTTACTTAAAATTTCACCAAGCGAATTAATCACTAAAAACTCCCACAGATCATGTTTTTGTGACATTTTACATCTTATTTTGACAAAGTGGTGATATACAAGTATGTGAGTGTATTTTTTACTCATCCAGTATTTTGAGGAGGCACTGCGATGCAGAATCTGTCTATTTACTGCAGTAAGGAAATCTGGAATAAGGCATAAGCAGATAATATATTTATTATGAATAAACAGCTGATTTTTTTGCTGATGCGCTAAATCTGCTATCCTTTTCCGACCCTGCGGGAGTGTAGTTCACTCAACGTGAACAAACATGTGGACATGTTCACACACACACACACACGTATACACAAACTACGGCAATACAGACCCCATGACAGAGGCACAGCATGCAGGCCTGCGGGCTCCTGACAGGGTGATTAAGAACACTGCATACATATTTGCACACACACACACCAGTGTATGACTGGAGCTTCTGACAAACACACACTTCCCTCCGGAAAAAAAAAAAAAAAAAATAAGCCGCATCTCAAGACCTGGAATGTGTTTGTGTGTCTCTGCAGTTGCGAAACATTACTGCAAATCTAATTGGTTTAATGTTGGTGACCCACATACACAAACACCTACACTGACCCAGACAGTACGAAACAGTTTCCAGCTGGCACAGAGAGACAAAATGCCATAATAAACCACAATAAAGTGAAAATCCTGCATCTATCAAAAGTACACTTTGATCCATACTCGCTGTTAATGGTCACAGGCAGCGTCTGTAAAACACAGAGACTTACACGCAGTTATTGTGGCCACACAGGTAGATAAAGAGACTCACCGAGAGCAGTTAAAAGCTGTTAAAGTGCCACGTGAGAGCAGTTTACTTGACGTATTGTTTCAGAAAAACCTCAAATACTTAGAGAAAAAAAGGTCAGGATAAAGAATGAGTGTCAACCCTGATGAAAAAACGACAACTTAAACCAGTTTAAGCTGGTTTGTTGGTTTTAGTTCGTCTTCCAACATAATCAGGCTGGTGGACAGGACACTATACTTTATTTTATGTACAGGAAGCTTCTGTCACTAAAACAAATTCCTTGTATGTGCACACATACTTGGTAAATAAAGCTATTTCCATTTCTTCAGCCATTTTTGACCAAAAATGTTATGTTTTGTTTTTTTAGATTTTTTTTAACTTAAAAAATATCATGATTCAAAAAAGGTAAATTGTCCTGAAAAAAAAAGTCAGCCTTGTACAGTTCACAGTCAAAAATTACCATATTGGAAATGAACGGGAAGCGAATTTTGTTTGGTACTGCGCCTAAGCAAAATCTTTCTGAAAGCTATTTTTTTCGTGATACCAACCTCAAATTCGAAACATAACTTTTCATTTTCATGCATATAATTTTCGTATTTAAAAGAAATAAAAACTGTATTTTTGTTTTTTTTTATAACAATAAGCTTAAACCTCTGTAACTTTTTTATTATTTCACAAATTTTATTCTATAATCTGCAAAAGATTTATGACAGTTTAAGTTGGAAATTTCATTTTCAGTGAAAAAAAGTGGTTAGCAGGTAATACTGTAAATGGATTTTAATTATTGTATAAAGGTAATTTAGTACCGTAAAATTCCCTAGAAGTGCAAAATATTAAATAAAAAACAAGACTAACTTAAAAAAAAATAAACAACTAACACACTTAGATACACTACCAGTTTTTGATTTTTAAAGATTTGTAATGTTTTTTAAAGAAGTCTTTTCTGCTGTATTTATTTGATTCAAAGTACAGCAAAAACAGTAAAAATTTGTATCAAAATGGTTGTACACTACCAGTCAAAAGTTTTTGAACAGTAAGATTTTTAATGTTTTTTAAACAAAAGTCTCTTCTGCTCACCAAGCCTGCAATTATTTGATCCAAAGTGCAGCAAAAACAGTAAAAATGTGAAATATTTTTACTATTTAAAATAACTGCTTTCTATTTGAATATATTTTAAAAAGTAATTTATTCCTGTGATTTTAAAGCTGATTTTCAGCATCATTATTCCAGTCTTCAGTGTCACATGATCCTTCAGAAATCGATCTTATATGCTATTCAAGAAACATGTTTTATTATATTTAATTATTATCAATATTTGAGACAGTCGAGTACATTTTTTCACTTTTTTTTTCTAGATGAATAGAACCTGAAATAAAAAGCTTTTGTAACATTATACACTATACCATTCAAAATCTTGGAGTCAGTATATATATATATTTTTTTTTTTTGGAAAAGAAATGAAAGAACTTAATACTTTTATTTAGCAAGGATGCTTTAAATGGATCAAAAGTGATGATAAAGACATTTATAATGTTACAAAAAATTCTATTTCAGATAAAAGCTGTTATTCAGAACTTTCCAAGAAACCTGAAAAAAAAAATCTACTCGGCTGTTTTCAACATAATAATAATAATAAATGTTTCAGAGCAGCAAATCACAATATTAGAATGATTTCTGAAGGATCATGTGACTGGAGTAATGATGCTAAAAATTCAGCTTTGGAATCACAAGAATAAATTCAATTTTAAAACATATTCAAATAGAAAACAGTTATTTTAAATAGTAAAAATATTTCAGAATTTTACTGTTTTTGCTGTATTTTGTATCAAATAATTGCAGGCTTGGCGAGCAGAAGAGACTTCTTTAAAAAACATTAAAAATCTTACTGTTCAAAAACTTTTGACTGGTAGTGCATAACCATTTTGCTACGCCAAAGGACTTAAAATGCATGAAAACACAATCTGTGGAAGTTTTTAGTGATTCACTTATCAGCTTGGTGAAGTTCTAAGTAAAGTAAACCTCTGTGTCTGTGATCAATATTTACCAAGCTTTGATGACTAATGACCTGAAAAAAGTAGTTAAAAGTTAACTATTAAAAAGCATAGCTGAGTTATTTTGGATTAAATATAAGATGCTTAAAAACACTAACTTGATGAGATTCATACTTGGCTTTAATAAACATAACATTGATTACATCGTTAATCTGAACATAAAATTGCAGTGTTTATTTAACTAAGAAAATGTGACTGGGAAATGAATTTACATTTGATTTAAAAATGTGAATATTAAACATAAAAAAAAAAAAACTGTCTATTTAAAACCACAATACCCCTGTACTGGAGTGTGTAGGCAATCTCAAACGTGTCAGGCAGCACAGCAGGGTGGATATTGTTGAGGTTTTGCGCTGAGGGGGCCGTTTCACATTGAAAGGAAAACAGCTCACGAGAGGCTTTACAGCTGCTTTGGAGGCATAAATATCTCTCTCTCTCTTGCTTTCTTTTTTGTTTTGCTCGTAGTTAATCACGTGCAGTTCTGCAGACAGCTGGCCCAAAGCCAGACCTCAGAGGAACGTAACCGGATCCGCTTTACAAACGTGTGTATATACATGTATATACATCTGTAAGTGTGTTTGCGCGCACATACTTCAGCTCCTCCGGTCTGGATGGAGAACAGCCTTTCTGGCTGACCTGAGGCCAGATTTCACGTGTCGTTCAGGGACGGTCATATACGTGTCCGCTGGTCCAGGTAAACACAGGATTGGTCTCTCCATCTGGTTCCAGTAAAGCTGACGTTTGCACTGTACAGTGAATGATTACACCTCCACTGAGGGCAGCGATCCAAACACAACCTGGAGGAGACCGAAAACATGACGTAAAGCACATGGTTGCAATCAGATCTTTTGGGCAATTCCTGTTCGGACTCGTTTTCCCAGGGGAAATCAGGTAAATTGTGTTTTACAGGTGATTTAAAGCCTGTCCAAGTTAAAAGCGCCTGTTTTTTTGTGAACTTCAGTAAAAAAAAATGAAGTGAATTACCTACTGTTTTTCAGTTTCAACATTATCCTTTAAGAAATCTAATCTAGGTGGGATGGAAATGAAAGGGAAGAGAATTTCATCCAGTGGAACCATTTGGTACTGCGCCCAAACTAAATCTTGAAATCCTGTAACTAAATCCGAAAGAGAAAAAAATATCATGGACATGGTTCAAAAATGTTAAATCGTCCCACTTGTATTTTACACGGTCAAAAATAAGCACATTGGAAATTAATGGAAAGTAAATTTCATCTAGTGGAAACGACAAAATCTTACTGAAAGCTGTTTTTTCGTGATCAAATTTGGAGCACAACTTGATTTTAATGTAGTTTTACAACAAAACACGTTTTAAATAATATACTGTATTCAGTAAAATTTACAGTAAAAAACATAAAATGTGAAATGTTACACAGGGAATTCTGGGAATGTCAGTTTGTTTTTTCACTGTATATTATTCGTTCTTTTTCAACTCCCAAAAACTGTATTTTACTGTAAAATGACATGAAATGACATGATGTCCAATACAGTTTTTCCTGTATATAGTATGGGAACGTATCATTAACCAATTAATATTTTTTTACTGTTGTTTTTTTTAGCCTTTTATCATTAAAATAAAACTTTTTTTTTACAGTGTATAATTTTCAAATAAAATTTGAAAATAGTATTTTTGTGCATTTTTCATAACAATAAGCTTAAACCTCTGTAACTTGTTTATGACTGCATTATACACATTTATAAAATTTTTTACAATGCAACTTTTATTTTTGTCAAAATTAACGCTAAATATGGCTCAAGTAGTGTTATTTCATTATATAAAAAGTAAAAGTAAAAAAAAAATAAAAATAATAATAACTGCATTTGTTTTTATGGATGCACCATTATTAAAATTCTGGCTAAAACCAGTATTAAAAATTAATATTAAAATATTGAAATGCTACACTCTAAATAATTTATATATATATATATATATATATATATATATATATAATTTTTCGTGCTGTCAAACAATTATTCGTGATTGATCACATCTAAAAAACATCCACAAAACTTTTGCTTACATAATATATGCATTATGGGTCCACTGTGTAGATTATTAAGTATATATTAATATACACACACATAAAAATATTTACATATATTAAAATATGAACATAAATATATACATGTACATATAAGTGTTTTTTTAAATATATACTGAATGTGTGTATATTTATATATACATAATAAATATACACAGTATATGCATATATATAACAAACACTTTTTTTTTTTTCACATATCTTCATATTATTTATATATATATATATATACACACACACATACATACACATACATACATATATATATATATATATATATATACACACACACACACACACACACATACACGTATATATACATATATGTATACATAAATATACATACATACACATTTATATATATATATACATCACATTTATATATATATATATATCACAATGTCTGAATTCATTTGTAGATTTACATTTTTTTATATGTATATTTGTTCTCTATTTTATATATATATATATATATATATATATATATATATATATAAATAATTATATATATAAATATATATATTTATATATATATATATATATTATATATAAATATATACATTTAGCTTGTGTTTAGCAGAGGAGCCAATTTTTGAGAAACATTTTTGTACTAAAGGAAACATCACTATACAACCATGTACAGCAATAATAATAATAATCATCATCATCATCATCATAACTGCCATGCTACAATACATCCCAGCAGGGAACATTGTAGGATGAATATACAACCTCTAACATTCTCCAAATGCAAATCTAAGGATGTAAACCTTTTCATTAGACGTTTATGTTGTTTTATTCACGCCACGTTCATACATTTACATAAAATCCCCATCTTCCTTCAACAAAATTTGATTTCTTTTGCATGGGAGATGCAAATGTTCCTAAAGTATATTTCAGTATATTGCTAAACTTTTAATATAGGGTTGAAATATGATCCAGACACGATCCTGACAGATTCCCGCACATAATTGAACACAAATGTAGTCCATATACAAATGATTTGGTCTCAAAAGAAAGAAAGGTCACCCTTGATGCTGCTGATGTTCAGAGATGTCACACAATAGGCAGTTCACTTTTTTTTTTTCCAGGGCATGAAGTTATAGCATTCCGGCCCAGATATGTCATAAATGTGATATTTTAAGAAAATGTCATCTCTTAACTCAATCCAGTTCCACTCCAGTGACTGCGGGTTGCTTCCAGATTGGTTTGCTATAGATGATTCTGTCAGTCTGAGTAAACATTACAAAGAATGTGTGACGCCCCTGAGCCACAGCTGCACTGACTTTGGGCGGGTTCACGACGGGACTCTAGAATCTCACTGGCCAGCAGCTGACGAATTATGAGGAACGCTGACATCCTATTGGCTGACGAATCGAGAGCTCAGTAACTGTTGCCAGACCTGCTGTTGACATACAGTACGGTTCAGAAATGTTCTCATGTGTTTTCTCATTTCACCCAGAAATGAAAATTGTCATTACTCACTCACCCTCATGTCGTTCCAAACCTGCAAGACCTTTGTTCATCTTTGGAACACAAATTAAGATATTTTTGATGAAATCCGAGAGCTTTCTGACCCTGCTTTCCAACTGTCACATTCAAGGCCCAGAAAAATAGTAAGGACATTGTTAAAAAAGTCCATGTGACATCTGCGGTTCAATCTTAAATTTTTGAAGCCACGTGAATACTTCTTGCATGCAAAGAAAACAAAAATAACGACTTTATTCAACAATTTCTCCTCTTCCAGTCAAATAATCTTCTCACCCCCTTGTCATCCAAGATGTTCATGTCTTTCTGTCTTCAGTCGTGAAGAAATTATGGTTTTTGAGGAAAACATTTTATTTTTCTCCATATAATGGACTTCATTGGTGCCCCGATGTACATTTAAACTTCCAAAATGTAGTTTAAATGCAGCTTCAAAGGACTCTAAACAATTATTTTTCAGAAAATAAAATTTTTTATACTTTAAGCACAAAAGCTTGTGTAGCACAGGTTCTGGGATGCACGTTCACAACGCTACGTACAATTGAATCTTGTCGAAAGGTCACGCGGAACTACAGAGCCAATGTTTACAAAGCGAACGCGCAAAGACTAAGAAGGTGCAAGTAAGTTTGTAAACGTTGTTTACAAACAAAAAGGTACAACAATGTCCTCCTCTCAAGTTGTATGAGAAAATAAGATGGAGTTTTTCGCCATACTCAGTACACAGACGATGAACTTAGACGTGATTCGTAGTAGTGATGGGAAGTTCGGATCATTTTACTGACTCGGACCTTTGAGTCTCGTTCAGCAAAATGAACGAATCTTTTTTGAGTCATTTCGTTCATTTTAACAAAATATTAGTAAAATATTACGTGTTACTTCCCTAACACATCTACTGCTTACACAAACGTTGATCATAATAAAAAATTTAGCCTATTTACTTTCTTAACACAAATCGCTGGTTTTATTATGCAAAATCCATCAGTGCAACTTATTAAGAAAAAAAAGTTTATTTTCTTCAGCTTTTAACAAAATATCATGTTCTTCACATCTAAAATGACCCTTTTTTTTTGGCAAGACCATGCGAGTAGGTGAACTGATGTAACTGAACTTTAAGTGACTGAACTTTATTCTACAGAACATAATTTTTCATCAACTTTTATCAAAAACAAACCTGTTAAATGACTTTTCTTTTCTTCTGAAGCCAAACGAGTTGGAAAAAAATAATATTATCCAATAATAACGTAGCCTGATTTTCATGATCCAATCAAATCCAGTCTACAAAAACAAGTCCCGCCCACATTATTTCATATTATTTTGAGACTTAAAAATACACTGAATTATAAATGTGAAATGTGACCCTGAACCACAAAACTAGTCATAAGTAGATCAGGTATATTTGTAGCAATAGCCAAAAATACATTGTATGGGTCAATATTACAGATTTTTTTTTTTATGTCAAAACTTATTAGGATATTAAATAAAGATCAGGTTCCATGAAGATAATTTGTACATTTCATACCGTAAATATATCAAAACCTAATTTTTAATTAGCAATATGCATTGCTAAGAACTTCATTTGGACAACTTTAAAGGAGATTTTCTCAATATTTTGATTTTTTTATTTTGCACCCTCAGATGCCAGATTTTCAAATAGTTGTATCTCGGCCAAATATTGTCCTATCCTAACAAAAAAGCATATTTATTCAGCTTTCAGACGATGTATAAATCTCAATTTCCAAAAATTGACCCTTATGACTGGTTTTGTGGTCCATGGTCACACTTTCATGTCGTGTCCAATACAGTATAAAATAAGATCAGAAAAACAAATGTAAATGGACTAAGAAAGTAATCCAGGTTTACGAACTACGACACCACAATAACGCAAACTATCTTGGCTGCCAGCGCTGTCGATTTCATTCCCTCACCGATGCAGTTGTTTGCCATTTAACCAATTTGGCACATCCTTGTTTTCTTTGCGCTCTGAATGAGGCTGAACTGCTGACACGCGGATTATGCGGAGTCAAATCAGCATGGTAATATCGCCCCAATGCTTTTATGATACAGACGGGAGGGAGAGAATTGCACTATTTGGTTCTATCATCTTCTAAAGCTGAGGTGCTTGTCAGCAGTGCTGAGCCGAGGCTTGTGGGTTTGGATTGTATAATGCAGCGGTGACAGGGAAAGGCTTATGGAAAACCATAAGCCAAAAACCTCTCGCTCTCTCCTCACTCTGTCCATCAGGGCCAAGAAGTGCTCAGGATAAAACCTGCCGAGTGTCAAACCGCTAGCAATCAACACGAAAAAATACTGTTTGCCTGTAAACAAAGATAGGGTAAATGTTTCTCATGGATAATTAAAACTGTCTTTTATTCATGGAAGTGAAAACACAACTGTTTATTATTCATTAGTTTAAGATGATGGTTTGCAACTTGCGCAATGTGACGAATGTTTCGCAATGGTATAAATAATAGACTTGAGTTCATCCACTCGATTTTGATTGGACAGTGAAAAGTAAGCTGTTATATTATGGGTTGTGATGCCATGTGATTAATTTCTCTGGAAAAATATGGCGTGATAATACCATTTAAACAATATTTAAAAAAAAATCTGATTCAAAAACAGTGACAGAGACCTTTCAAAATAAAAGCTATAATGTGATTTCAAAAATAAAAGTTGACATAAAACAAGAACAAGGAAATCTGTGGGAAAAAAAAGAGTTATGAAATCTACTTTTGTTTTGTACAAACATGATTAAAGATTTGATCATTTTTTATATTAAATATATTTAAAAACAGCACATTAAAGATCACATTTAGTTTGCTTCATATGTACAAAATATAATTGATTAAATACTATTACTAAGGTTTTTGTATAATTAATTAAATATGTATATATTTAAACATTGTTTTAATAGTAAAAAGACAAGTAGGATTTAATGTTTGAAATGATTAAATATTACTTTTTAATAATAGAATTAAATAATACATTTAATATTTGAAATGATTAAATATTACATTTTAATAATAATAAAAAAATATTTTTTATAGCACAAATATAATTGATTAATTAAATATATATTTAAACATTATTTTAATAGTAAAGTACATCCCATAGAAATTAATACATTTGTATGTACAAATATGTTACATTTTAATAATTAAAAAGAGTAGAATACGTTTATATATATGCACAAATGATTAAATTAAATATATTAAAAAAAAAATTTAAATAATAAAAAGACAGATCATAAAAATGACTCCATTTGTATGTACAAATATGATTAAATAATTAACTTTAATATTTAAAATTATTATTACATTAATAATAAAAAGTCTCCTAAGGTTTTGATATGCAGAAATATGATTAATTAAATATATATTTAAACATTGTTTAACTGTAAAAAGCCCATAAAAAATAATAAATATGTATGTCCAAATATGATTACAAATTAAATTTAATATTTGAAACTTAATAATAAAATCAGTTTACTAATGTTTTTAGATGCACAAAATATATATATATATATATATATATGTATTATTATTATTTATATATTTATTTTTTGATAATAATTAGAATCAATTTTGATTTCATGTAGTCTTAAATTCTAACTTAGAACAACAGATGAAGAATATAATTTCTTCAGGGAAATTTCTCTGAAATAATTAATAATAATAATAATAATAATAATAATAAAAACAGGAAGAAAATATATGGAATTTAAGTTAGTTTAGTAATTCATAATTACTAAATACATTTATATAAATAATTAATAAATAAACAAAATAATAACACTGTAAAAATGCTTTTTGTAAAGTAAATAAAAAAGAATATTTGAGTATGTTTTAGAAGAAATTACAATTTTAGTATTTCTACTTTAAAATGTTACATTTAATTCAATGCGTTACTTGATTTCTCTGTAATTTTTATGAAACTTACTAGCAATTTCTGATTGAAAAATGTTTGTTTTTGTTTTGTTTTTTTTTCATTCAGATATTCACTTTTCAAGCTTGACAATATGCTTCTGTTGTATAAAACAGAACAGCGTGAACAACAGCGTTCTTCAAATATTCTCTTTTTCTCCTTGACAGAAGAAAGTCCGTCTCACAGATTTGGAGCGTCATGAAGGTGAGGGGTGAACTACACCTTTAAGAAGTTCCTGAGATGAATGTGTCCTCTAGAGAGCAGCTTGAACTTCAGAGTCCTAACAGTGTTTTTGATATGAGATCACAGGCGGATCGTACCGTCTCCATATGTGCGCCAAGAAGCCGTGAGTTGTGTTTCCATGGTGCCGTGAATCATTTCAGGCCTCACGCACATGCATAGCTCACGCTTTATGAGGTGTTGGAAAAATTGAGTCGAGGGTTTGGCTACTCCAACACCCCTCAAACGTAGGAAAACCTTCATTTCCTTTAGATGTACCAGAAGTCATCAACATTCCTGCTCTCTCCAGGAAATCTCATGTTAGGTTTGAAACAGTGACTCACCGACTCAAGTAATTGTTTCTAGATTACCCCGTGCGATAGCAGGACCACTTAACGTTGACTTTTTGCAGATGTGGCAACTCTCTGGACATGTTCACACTGCGTCTAAATCAAGATGTCACTCCGCTTCTGAGTGAATGAACCTGTTGAGTACAAAGAGTTTGATTATTTATAAACATGATGATCACATTGACGTTCATTTTTCATACTGTAAAGAATAGCCTTTGATGGCAATTTTACCAAAAAATAATTTTCTGTAATATTGTTGACTAATAAATGGAGCAATTTTTTGTGAGTTTATAAAGAAAAGCACCCATTCATCTAAACTTATTTGTTTATATTATTTCGTTTTTAAAGTGCACCTTATTTATGGACATCTAGTAGCACCACTTAAAATAAAATGAAGAAATCAATTAATTATCATTTTTACATATCAACTGAACTATGGAAATCTAGGAGTATCACTTTAAAACAACAAAGAAATCAACTAATTATCAGGTCTAAATTTGTAGTTTATCAAATAAATAATAAAATCTACAAGTATCACTTAAAAATCGATTAAATGTCAGGTCTAAATTTGTAGTTTAACAAATAAATATGGAAATCTATGAGTATCACTTAAAAAAACTAATTCTCAGGTCTAAATTTGTAGTTTTGTCAATTAAATATGGAAATCTTGTACTATCACTTTAAAATAAAACAAAGAAATCAACTAATTATCAGGTCTATATTTGTAGTTTATCAACTAAATATGGAAATCTACGAGTATCACTTAAAAAAAAAAAAACTAATTATCAGGTCTAAATTTGTAGTTTTTTTCAATTAAATATAGAAATCTTGTACTATCATTTAAAAAAAACCCCTAAGAAACCAACTTATCAGGTCTATTTTTATAGTTTAACAAATAAATATGTAAATCTATGAGTATCACTTAAAAAAATGAATTATTAGGTCTAAATTTGTATTAAATTTTTCAATTAAATATGGAAATCTTGTAATATCACTTAAAAAAATAAAGAAATCAATTAATTTTCAGGTCTAAATTTGTAGTTTAACAATTAACCTATGGAAATCTTGGAATATTACTTAAAAAGTAATTGGAATATTATTTTAAAAAACTAAGAAATTGATTAATTATTAGGTGTAAATTTGTAGTTTAACATAAATATGTAAATCTAGGAGTATCACTTAAAAAAACTAAGAAATCAACTAATTATCAGGTTTAAATTTGTAGTTTAACAAATAAACTATGGAAATTTAGGAGAATCAAATTTTAAAAAAGAGGAAAACGATTAATTATTAGGTTTAAATTTGTAGTTCGAAAAATAAACTATGGAAATCTAGGAATATTACTTTAAAACAAACCACAGAAATGCATTAATTGTTAGGTCTAAATTTGTAATTTAACAAATAAACCACAGAAATCTAGGAGTATCACTTTAAAAACAACAAAGAAATCGGCTAATTTCCAAGGTCTAAGTTTGTAGTTTATCAATTAAATATGGAAATTTAGGAGTATCACTTAAAAAAATGAAATCAATTAATTTACAAGGTCTAAGTTTGTAGTTTATCGATTAAATTATGGAAATCTAGAAATATTACTTAAAAAAACGATGAAATTGATCAATTATTAGGTCTAAATTTGTAGTTTAACAAATAAACAATAGAAATCTAGGAGTATCACTTAAAAAAAAATGAAGAAATGAACTAATTATCAGGTCTAAATTTGTAGTTTATCAATTAAATATGGAAATCTAGAAATATTCTAAAAAAAGTGAAATTGATCAATTATTAGGTCTAAATTTTAAACAAATAAAAATAGAAGTATCACTTAAAAAAAAATGAAGAAATGAACTAATTATCAGGTCTAAATTTTTATCAATTTTAACAAATAAACAAAATGAAGAAAGAAATTTCTAGGTCTACATTTGTAGTTTAACAAATAAACAATAGAAATCTAGGAATATCACTTAAAAAAAAAAAAATCAACTAAATATCAGGTCTAAATTTGTAGTTTAACAATTAAACTATAGAAATCCAGTAGTCGCACTTAAAAAACAAAGAAATCGATTAATTGTCAGGTCTAAATTTTTAACTATCAATTAAAAATAAAAATAAAAATTAAATAAATATTTTAAATTGAAATGAATCAATTATCTATTGTAATGTAAAGTATAATTATTTAATTTAAAGTTATTTTGTTACATTTAGAAGTTTTATAAACCCAAATTAAATAAGCAATTATAAATATTTCTATTTATTTGTACATTTCAAAAAGACCTACTGTCAAAATACGAGTTAAACTGGCATCCATGTTTCCTGCTGTGAGATGCTAAATCAAAAAGTTACCAGAAATAACTGCATTTTCTACACACATATACTGAAGCTATTTCAGGGAACGCATGTGACACATTCTCCTTGACATTTCTCAGAGCAGTCCTACAAGTGAAAACTGAATTTCTGGGGTTGCAACAACAAAAAAAAGTTTTAAAGTGGAGTTTCTCGGAAACCTGCAAAAAAGATGCAAAGCAAACAAATGTCGTGAAAACAGCCAACGCATGTGTGCAAAGACGGGGTGTAACTCTATGACTTCATCAAAACCGACTGCACGAGGCCAAAGTTTTAGGTCAAAATGTTGGCAAGACGAGGTGGAGCCCAATAAACGCATCCAAATAAAAGATTCAAACACACACACACACACACACACACGAGTCCAGCTGGACTGCAAAACCCAGAATAAAACAGCTTGTGCATTTTTCTGTTGTAATTGTGCCTGCTGGTTTTGATTATTGAAACATTAAATCATAACACGTACAGCCCATCAAGAAGAAAAACAATTAAAAGTAATGAAGACATGACAAGTTTGTTTCCTTGACAACCTGGTATGTGCGTGTTATTCCGTCTGGTGGGGTCGTGAAAGGGGCGGTCGCTTACTTTACCACAGACACACACACATACACATACATATATATTTATATCCCCATCTGAATAAAAAAAACTAAGTATATTTTCCATTGTCTTCTTCCATTCAGCTACAAAAAAAGCCTGTTTTTAATCTCAGAGAAGTAAACGAACCACAACATTTCTGCGGGGTTATTAGCGATGGCTGTATCAGCCAGGCGATTAATCGAACGATATTTGGCCATTTTGAGATTATTGGCAGGTTATCTTGAGGTTAGTGCAAAGCCCAGATTTACTAGCCTGGCTGATGTATCAATGTGTAATAAACCAGATGAGATGTACGCTGAGGTTTTGTGGTTTGTGACTGAAAACAGGCCCCCTTCCACAGAGTGTGAAACTGCTGCACGATGTGATGCAATCACATCCAATTATATGTTTTTTTTTTGTTTAATAACCAATTACATAAAAGCAAGATCTGGATTTTTTACTGCCAAATGACTGGAGGAAGTCAAGAAATTAATGATTCAAATACGAAATAAATGATCCTGTGATGCATTTCCTGTGTGAAAAGCAAAATAATTACATTTTTATGTGTTTCCGCTATGTTTTTGGCTAAAACAAGAACATTTAAATTGTTTAGCATAAATTTACGTTTAATGCTGCCACACTAATTAAAATTCTTAAAGAAGATGTCCACTTCCAGAATAACAATTTACAAAAAATTTACTTTTACTACTCTAAATCAGTGCAACTAAGAAAAAAAAAAAGTTTATTTTCTGTAGCTTTTAACAAGATATAATGTTCTCCACATTTAAAATGACCTTTTTTTTTGGTCAAGACCATGCGAGTGGGTGAAAATATCATTGCAGCGTATTTTAACAATAGATGTCCCTCAACTTTTTATGCTAAATTTTTCAGAGAACTTTATTCTGTAGAACAATTATTTCCCCTCAACTTTTATTAAAACCTGTGAAACAACTTTTTTTTTCTCCTGAAGCCATGCAAGTGGGAACAAATAATATTATCTGATAATAATGTAAATGGATTTTAATGATCCAATCAAATCCAGTCTACAAAAACAAGTCCCGCCCACATTATTTCATATTATTTTTAGACTTAAAGGAGAAGTCAAAAATTGACAGATAATGTACTCACCCCCTTGTCATCCAAGATGTTCATGTCTTTCTTTCTTCAGTCGTAAAGAAATTGTGTTTTTTGAGGAAAATATTTCAGCATTTTTCTCTATATAATGGACTGATATGGCGCCCCGATTTTGAACTTCCAAAATGTAGTTTAAATGCAGCTTCAAACGATCCCAAATGCAGTTGTAAATGATCCCAGCCGAGAAAGAAGGGTCTTATCTAGTGAAACAATCGGTTATTTTGATAAAAAGAATACAATTTATATACTTCTTAATGTCAAACGCTTGTCTTGTCTTACTCTGCCTGAACTCTGTTTTTGTTCCGGTTCATGACAGTTTAGGGTCTGTCGAAAAACTCCCATCTCATGTTCTCCCTCAACTTCGAAATCGTCCCATATCGCTGTTTTACCTTTTTTGTAAAGGGTGTTTGATCTTCTTTGCATGTTCACTTTGCAAAGACTGGGTCGGTACTTCTGCAGCGCTGCAGTATGATTTTGAAATGATTTTTGAAGTTGAGGAAGAAAATATGATTGGAGTTTTTCGACATACACTAACTGTCTTGAGTCGGAATTCACAGAGTTCAGGGACAGAAAGGCAAGACGAGCGTTTAAGATTAAAAAGTATTTAAATTGTATTATTTCAATGAAAATAACCGATTGTTTCGCTAGATAACACCCTTGTTCCTCAGCTGAGATCGTTTACAACCACATTTGGGATCAAGGTGTTGCAGTAGCCCAGTCAAAGTCCAGAGCTCATCCTGACTCAGATGCTGTGGTGAGAGCTGCACATAAGCAGATGCCCACAAACCTCAGTAAACTGGAGCAACGTTGAAAAGAAGAGTGGTCCAAATTCCTCCAGAACGATGTGAGACTGATAAAGTCACACAGAAAATGAATGCTTCAAGTTATTGCTGCTAAAAGTGGATCTACAGGCAACTGACTCATAGGGTGTCCTAACTTTGTCCTAACACATGGCCTTTCCCTCTTGGCTGTATTTTTAAATAAATAATGACACTGTGTGATATGTCATGTGATGATGTTTATCTGAGGATTTATTTTCCAAATTTTAAGACATAACTTTTTATTATGTCCTGATACAGAAAAACCATGAAATTCAATAAGGTGTCCTAACTTTTTCACATGACTGTACAGTAGAAAACTCATGAAAGATTTATGTTATTTAAAAAAATCTTTTTATACGTATTTTGGACTGTGGGGCCGCCATTATTTTGATGATGTCAAATAGTTGCACTCTGTTAACTACTGGCGCTACCTGTTGTTATTTACCACAACACAACCTGAAACACACAACTCGGAAAATAAAATACTGATACAATGCCACAGCTACTGAAAGAGCTTACAGGTGGCTATGGATTTAAGCGTACACCATAAGAAAACTATTTGTTGAGTCAACTTAAAATAATTTGTTACCCTGCTACCTTAAAATTTTAAGTTCTGTCAACTCAAATAAGTTTAGTTAACTTGAAATGTTAAGTTGTACTAAGTTAAGATTGGCACAACTAAAAATTTGGTTGTTAAGCTTAAAAGCTGGACTTGTTACCCAGCTGCCTTAAAATTTTAAGTTGAATTTAAGTTGAGTTGTGGTCTACTAAAAGCCTCAAAGGCATCAGGGCTGAAGTGGAGAGAACAAAGACGCAGGTCTTCAGGAAGTTTTATTCGTCCACAGGCATCTTCCCATGCTTTTCTCCTCTTGTTATCGCTAGGAAAGCAGTGAAGACTTACATTGCTTCTCTTGTTGCACTTCGACTGAAAATGACAACCAAGAGCTGCACAATGTGGCATCGTATCGGTACTTTTTTCTGAGGTGTGTTGTGGTAAAAATAGCAACAGGTAGCACCAGTAGCTCACTGGGTGCAACCATTTCATGTCATCAAAATAATGGCACCCCCCATAGTCCAAAATATGTATAAAACCATGTGTGTGTTTTTTTTTAAAGAACACAAATCTTTGAGTTTCTACTACATATTTTAGTAAGAGAAATCATTTACATTAAAAGCCATACAAGTCTTAATACCCGGTGTTCTCTTTAAATGGGCTGTTTAACAGTACACTGTAAAAAACAATTTGCTGAGTCAACTTAAATAATTTGTAACCTGGCTGCCTTAAAATTTTAAGTTCAGTCAACTCAAAAAAAGTATGAAATGTTAAATTATACTAAGTGACAACTTAGATATTTGAGTTGAATCAACTTAAAAATTTTAAGGCAGCTGGGTTACTTACCCATCTGTTAAGTTTAGCAAACACAAATATCTAAATTGTTACTTAATACAGCTTAACATTTCAAGTTGACTAAACTTATTTTAGTTGACTGAACTTACAATTTGAAGGCAGCAGGGTAACAAATTATTTTAAGCTGACTCAACAAATAGTTTTTTATTTTTTACAGTGTAGTTTGAGACACTAACAAGCTAATAATAATTAGTAAGAATAAATCATATTACCAGAGACAAATTTCTAAATATCTTCAGCTGCTTTTGTTAGAAGCTTGTACAGAACAATTTTCTCTTAAAAATTACTATAAATTAGAAATGGCAAGAAACACACTGAATTAAATGATTAAAACATTAGTTTAGTAAGTAATTTTAATAAAAGTAGTAAGACTAAAATAGTATTTTCTTGTAAAAAGTACTCCAGTAATCTTTATTTGCAACTTCAAAATCTTCATAGTTTTTTTTAAATTACATTTTAAATTATGAGTAGCTTGTATCTTAATCTTCAACGTAACTTCCCAAACATTACAATTCCTGCGAATTACAACCTTCCACAGAAAAATCCTTGTTTTTATTCTGCCGCTTATAGTTTTCCTATCGGATATATACAACACCTGAGGTTACATCAGTGACAGGATATGACCTCATCGGATGACTTCCTGCATCCTGGGCAATTCAGACAAAGGGAAGTGCTGTTTCCGTGTTTGGATTTGCTCACTTCCCAGCGGACGTGAACGAGAAACACTGGAAGCTTTTTAAGACCTCTTACAAAAAGACCTCTTGATGCTATCAGATGGTAATACAACAGTGCTTTTATATACATACACTATGGTATATGTTTAATAAACCACAATGTTCAAAAACATGGTTTTATTATGGTAAATGTTATAAAAGCAGAGTTAAACCATGGTATTTTTTGTTAGTTACTGTTGAGGAAACATCTAACTAAAAATATATATTTATTTTCAAGCCAAAGTCTTATAATAGCATTCTAGTGATGGCTTTTCACACACAGAGCACACTTACACATTTCTTTGATTAATTATTAATGCAACCGAGGCATTTTCTCAGATTCATCTGAAGTGGCCGTCAACAACAGAAGATGAAGATGAATTTGTGTATGATCAGACAATAAATCACAAACACTTTGAGTTCAAAGGGCCAGCAAAAATACTCACTCTCAGCCAAATCTCATGTTTACTGAAGAAATAAAATTAAATGTCAATCAGTAGCAGAAACTAAATTGAATTTCTTTAAAATTTGAATAAATGCCACTCAGTTTGATATTTTTCCAATGACGTTTATGCATTTTTAAAACTGTCTAAACACATTTTAGGCCCTCTGTATCTACAATCGACGTTTCATCCCATATTAGAGGACCTAGCTGGGAATCTAGGGCAGACGTGTACAGAAAAAGACTGGAATACAATGAAGAAAGTGCACACAGACACACACTTACACCTCGATTCGGTCGTTTGAGATGCATGACTGAGAGAAACTTGGCTGGAGAAGAGCAAAAAAAAGAATCATTAAAACTTGAGAAGTAAGATAGAAAGCGATAAGGATGAATAGTTGATGGTTCAGCTTTATAATTTGACACCATTTCTATTTCAGGCAGAGGAACGTGTGCTTTGGATGGCTTTAAGCGCAAGCGTGTGTGTCTCAGGGGTCATGAGGGTCAAAGAATCACCTCCTTTGACGTCATAAATCCCCGCAGGCATCAGTAGAAGGACTACTGTGGTACAACATTAGCATAACCTTCATAAAACACTGAGAAATTGCAGTGAAAAGTTCACATCCATGCAGCCAATCCAATATGTTTCTGTTGTATAACCAGCAAATGAGTCAGTTTAGTGAATAGGTTTGTTTGGAAGAGTCGCTTCGACGAACTGGTTCAAAAAATTAAACTAGCAAATGTACTTTATTATATGCAGAGTCTGAGTCATTTTAGTGAATTGGTTCAACTGGGCGAATCGCTTTAACAACTAGTTCAAAAAATTAAACTAGCAAATGAAGCTTTATATGCAGAGTCTGATTCAATCGATTCATTTGGGTGAGTCGTTTCAATGACTAGCAAATGTGGTCTTATATGCAGAGTTCGAGTCATTTCAGTAAATCAGTTGTTTGGGAGGGTCACTTCGACGAGCTAGTTCAAAAAATTAATCTAGCAAATGTAGTTTTATATGCAGAGTCAAAGTCATTTTAGTGAATTGGTTCGACTGGGCGAGTTGCTTCAACAAACCATTTAAAACAGTTAAATTAGTGTTGATATTTGGTTGTTCAGGTTTTCAGAGTTATTTTAGTACGTCACTATGCGGTTGTCGAGGTTTTCAGAATGTTTTTAGACTGTCGCAATGCAGTTGTCAAGGTTTTCAGATACAATACAATTAGCATACAATCTAAAAACATTTACATTTACAACCTAAAAACATTCAGAAAACCTTAACAACCGCATAGCGACAATCTAAAAACATTCCAACAACCTTAACAACCGCATAGCGCCAATCTAAAAACATTACGAAAACCCTGACAACCGGATAACGACAATCTAAAAACATTCCGAAAACCTTAACAACCGCATAGCCACAATCTAAAAACATTTCGAAAACCTTAACAACCGCATAGCGACAATCTAAAAACATTCCGAAAACCTTGACAACCGCATAGCCCCAATCTAAAAACGTTCGAAAACCTTAACAACCACATAGCGACAATCTAAAAACATTTCGAAAACCTTAACAACCGCATAGCGACAATCTAAAAACATTCCGAAAACCTTGACAACCGTATAGCCCCAATCTAAAAACATTCCGAAAACCGTAACAACTGCATAGCGACAATCTAAAAACATTCCGAAAACCTTGACAACCACATAGCCACAATATAAAAATATTACGAAAACCTTGACAACTGTATAGCGACAATCTAAAAACATTCCGAAAACCTTAACAACTGCATAGCGACAATCTAAAAACATTCCAAAAACCTTAACAACCGCAAAGCCCCAATCTAAAAACATTCCGAAAACCTTAACAAACCACATAGCCCCAATCTAAAAACATTCCGAAAACCTTGACAACTGTATAGCGACAATCTAAGAACATTCCAAAAACCTTAACAACCACATAGCGACAATCTAAAAACATTCCAAAAACCTTGACCACCATATAGCGACAATCAAAAAACATTCCGAAAACCTTAACAACTGCATAGCGACAATCTAAAAACATTCCGAAAACCTTAACAACCGCATAGCGACAATCTAAAAACATTCCGAAAACCTTGACAACCATATAACAACCGCGACAATCTAAAAACAAAAACATTAGCGACAATCTAAAAACATTCCGAAAACCTTAACAACTGCATAGCGACAATCTAAAAACATTCCAAAAACCTTAACAACCGCATAGCCACAATATAAAATTGCCAAGGTTTTTGGGATTGTTTTTAGACTGTTGCTATGCGGTTGTTAAGGTTTTCAGAGTGATTTTAGTACGTCGCTATGCAGTTGTTAATTTTTTCTGAATGTTTTTTGATTGTCGCTATGTGTTTGTCAAGGTTTTTAAAATGTTTTTAGACTGTCACTACACAGTTGTCAAGGTTTTCGAATGTTTTTAGATTGTTGCGATATGGTTATTAAGGTATTTGGAGTGATTTTAGTATGTTGCTATGTGGTTGTCAAGGTTTTCGGAATGGTTTTAGAATGGTGCTATGCAGTTGTTAAGGTTTTTAGAGTGGTTTTAGTGTGTAGCTATGTGATTGCTATGGTTTTTGAAGTGGTTTTTAGTATGTTGCTAAGCCGTTGTTGAGGTTTTTTGAGTGGTTTTAGAATGTTGCTATGTGGCTGGCAAGTATTTCTAAATAGCTTTAATATGTTGATATGCATTTGCTACAGATATTTAAATTGTTTTAGCAAGTTATGTGGTATGTATGTTTAATATGCAGTTGTTTTCTAATTGGTTTAGTGTTATTTTTGTAGTGAATAGTTTTATATTCAAAATTCTATGTAATATATATTTTCCATATAGATGGAAATATATTTATCAATAACCTATACTGAAAACACAAGTTTTTATCACTTTTATTTGGCAGAATCTGCTCATCTAAACATTATCGCAAGACATTTTCTTGGAGTTTGACACTTTTATATCAAAATAACACTGCTGACTAAACACAGCTGACAATCTTTTAGTATCTCATTGTGTAATAAGTCTGTACACCCATAAAACAGGAAGTCACAGACACAGATTGTTTTTAAATGTTTCTCCCTTTTGGATTACGAAACACTAAAGCTGCCAGAGAGCTCCAGTAGAAATAAAGACAAACATTGTTTATCGGCATCTAATGTTTCCAATTTGTTGTTATGGCCTCTGGACCGCAACTGTGCTTTCTTTTATACTGATAAACGGATTAAAATAGTGTTCGTCGGCACCTTAACGATGGTTTCATCACATCTGTGTCTCTGGGGAAACGAGGAATAGATTTGAGAACATGTGTCTGCGTCCACCCTGAAAACAGGATCATTAAAGCCGTTTCCTGAGCGTAGCCCTGCATTGCTTCATCAATCTGTCCTGCGCTGGACTGGAGAAGCACAGTTGTCCAGAGTCTGGGACATCAGACCATCACACTGCAGCTTCTTCTGGCCAAGAACCGCCTACTTGAGGCATCATATGACATACAATACATCAAACCACAGCTGTGACTGTCAAACAAAAGAGTTTCAAATCTTTCAAACTATTAGTTCCTCCTCTATGTTGCTATGCGGTTGTTAAAGTGTTCCAAGTGCTATGTAGTTGCTAGGGTGAACTGAATGGCTCTAGTATGTTGTTATGGTCATCTGAGTGCTGTAGCATGTTACTGTGTGTTTACCAAGTACTTCTAAGTAGCTTAAACATGTGACAACCTCCTCTATGTTGCTATGCGGTTGTTAAGGTTTTCAGAATGGTTTTACGGTGTTGCTATGTGGTTGTCAAGGTTTCTGGAGTGGTTTTAGTGTGTCGCTATGCCGTTGTTAAGGTTTTCAGAGTGGTTTTAGGGTGTTACGGCTTTTGGAGTGGTTTTAGGGTGCCGCTATGTGGTTGTTAAGGCTTTCTAAGGGGTTTTAGGGTGTTGCTATGCAGTTGTTAAGATTTTCAGAGTGGTTTTAGGATGTTACCGTTTTTGGAGTGGTTTTAGGGCGTCGCTATGTGGTTGTTAAAGTTTTTGGAGTGGTTTTAGCGTGTTACGGTTTTCGTAGTGGTTTTAGGGTGTTACAATTTTTGGAGTGGTTTTAGTGTGTCTCTATGCAGTTGTTAAGGTTTTCGGAGTGGTTTTAGGATGTTGCGGTTTTCGTAGTGGTTTTAGGGTGTTACAGTTATTGTAGTGATTTTAGGGTGTTATGATTTTTGCAGTTTTTTTAGGGTGTCACTATGCTGTTGTTACAATTTTCATAGTGGTTTTAGGTTGTTAAGGTTTTTGGAGTGGTTTTAGTGTGTCTCTATGCAGTTGTTAAGTTTTTTGGAGCGGTTTTAGGGTGTCGCTATGCAGTTGTTAAGATTTGAGTGGTTTTAGGGTGTTAAGGTTTTCATAGTGGTTTTAAGGTGTTACAATTTTTGGAGTGGTTTTACGGTGTTGCTATGCGGTTGTTAAGGTTTTTGGAGTGGTTTTAGTGTGTCGCTATGCCGTTGTTAAGGTTTTCAGAGTGGTTTTAGGGTGCCGCTATGTGGTTGTTAAGGTTTTCTAAGGGGTTTTAGGGTGTCGCTAAGCAGTTATTAAGATTTTCAGAGTGGTTTTAAGGTGTTACGGTTTTTTAAATGGTTTTAGGATGTTACAGTTTTTGGAGTGGTTTTAGGGCGTCACTATGTGGTTGTCAAAGTTTTCAGAGTGGTTTTAGGGTGTTACGGTTTTCGTAGTGGTTTTAGGGTGTTACGGTTTTCGTAGTGGTTTTAGGGTGTTACGGTTTTCATAGTGGTTTTAGGGTGTCGTTATGCTGTTGTTACGGTTTTCATAGTGGTTTTAGGGTGTTAAGGTTTTTGGAGTGGTTTTAGGATGTTACGGTTTTCATAGTGGTTTTAGGGCGTCCCTATGTGGTTGTTAAAGTTTGCAGTTTTATCAATGCAGTTGTTAAGGTTTTCGGAGTGGTTTTAGGATGTTATGGATGTTAGGATGTTACGGTTTTCATAGTGGTTTTAGGACGCTGCTATGTGGTTGTTAAAGTTTTTGGAGTGTTTTAGGGTGTTACGGTTTTCGTAGTGGTTTTAGGGTGTTACAATTTTTGGAGTGGTTTTAGTGTGTCTCTATGCAGTTGTTAAGGTTTTCGGAGTGGTTTTAGGATGTTACGGTTTTTGTAGTGGTTTTAGGGTGTCGCTATGTGGTTGTTTAAGTTTTTGGAGTGGTTTTAGGGTGTTACGGTTTTCGTAGTGGTTTTAGGGTGTTACAATTTTTGGAGTGGTTTTAGTGTGTCTCTATGCAGTTGTTAAGGTTTTCGGAGTGGTTTTAGGATGTTACGGTTTTCGTAGTGGTTTTAAGGTGTTACAGTTATTGTAGTGATTTTCAGGGTGTTATGATTTTGCAGTGGTTTTAGGGTGTCACTATGCTGTTGTTACAATTTTCATAGTGGTTTTAGGGTGTTAAGGTTTTTGGAGTGGTTTTAGGGTGTCGCTATGCAGTTGTTAAGATTTGAGTGGTTTTAGGGTGTTAAGGTTTTCATAGTGGTTTTAGGGTGTTACAGTTTTTGGAGTGGTTTTAGTGTGTCTCTATGCAGTTGTTAAGTTTTTTGGAGTGGTTTTAGGGTGTCGCTATGCAGTTGTTAAGATTTGAGTGGTTTTAGGGTGTTAAGGTTTTCATAGTGGTTTTAGGGTGTTACAGTTTTTGGAGTGGTTTTAGTGTGTCTCTATGCAGTTGTTAAGGTTTTGGAGTTGTTTTAGGATGTTACAGTTTTCGTAGTGGTTTTAGGGTGTTACAGTTATTGTAGTGATTTTAGGGTGTTATGATTTTTGCAGTGGTTTTAGGGTGTCACTATGCTGTTGTTACAATTTTCATAGTGGTTTTAGGGTGTTAAGGTTTTTGGAGTGGTTTTAGTGTGTCTCTATGCGGTTGTTAAGTTTTTTTGGAGTGGTTTTAGGGTGTCGCTATGCAATTGTTAAGATTTGAGTGGTTTTAGGGTGTTAAGGTTTTCATAGTGGTTTTAGGGTGTTACAATTTTTGGAGTGGTTTTACGGTGTCGCTATGCAGTTGTTAAGGTTTTTGGAGTGGTTTTAGTGTGTTTCTATGCAGTTGTTAAGGTTTTCGGAGTGGTTTTAGGATGTTATGGATGTTAGGATGTTACGGTTTTCGTAGTGGTTTTAGGACGCTGCTATGTGGTTGTTAAAGTTTTTGGAGTGTTTTAGGGTGTTACGGTTTTCGTAGTGGTTTTAGGGTGTTACAATTTTTGGAGTGGTTTTAGTGTGTCTCTATGCAGTTGTTAAGGTTTTCGGAGTGGTTTTAGGATGTTACGGTTTTTGTAGTGGTTTTAGGGTGTCGCTATGTGGTTGTTTAAGTTTTTGGAGTGGTTTTAGGGTGTTACGGTTTTCGTAGTGGTTTTAGGGTGTTACAATTTTTGGAGTGGTTTTAGTGTGTCTCTATGCAGTTGTTAAGGTTTTCGGAGTGGTTTTAGGGTGTTACAATTTTTGGAGTGGTTTTAGTGTGTCTCTATGCAGTTGTTAAGGTTTTCGGAGTGGTTTTAGGATGTTACGGTTTTCGTAGTGGTTTTAAGGTGTTACAGTTATTGTAGTGATTTTCAGGGTGTTATGATTTTTGCAGTGGTTTTAGGGTGTCACTATGCTGTTGTTACAATTTTCATAGTGGTTTTAGGGTGTTAAGGTTTTTGGAGTGGTTTTAGGGTGTCGCTATGCAGTTGTTAAGATTTGAGTGGTTTTAGGGTGTTAAGGTTTTCATAGTGGTTTTAGGGTGTTACAATTTTTGGAGTGGTTTTAGTGTGTCTCTATGCAGTTGTTAAGTTTTTTGGAGTGGTTTTAGGGTGTCGCTATGCAGTTGTTAAGATTTGAGTGGTTTTAGGGTGTTAAGGTTTTCATAGTGGTTTTAGGGTGTTACAGTTTTTGGAGTGGTTTTAGTGTGTCTCTATGCAGTTGTTAAGGTTTTTGGAGTTGTTTTAGGATGTTACAGTTTTCGTAGTGGTTTTAGGGTGTTACAGTTATTGTAGTGATTTTAGGGTGTTATGATTTTTGCAGTGGTTTTAGGGTGTCACTATGCTGTTGTTACAATTTTCATAGTGGTTTTAGGGTGTTAAGGTTTTTGGAGTGGTTTTAGTGTGTCTCTAAGCGGTTGTTAAGTTTTTTGGAGTGGTTTTAGGGTGTCGCTATGCAATTGTTAAGATTTGAGTGGTTTTAGGGTGTTAAGGTTTTCATAGTGGTTTTAGGGTGTTACAATTTTTGGAGTGGTTTTACGGTGTCGCTATGCAGTTGTTAAGGTTTTTGGAGTGGTTTTAGTGTGTTTCTATGCAGTTGTTAAGGTTTTTGGAGTGGTTTTAGGGTGCCGCCATGTGGTTGTTAAGGCTTTCGGAGTGGTTTTACGGTGTTAAGGTTTTCTAAAAATGTATGTTATTTTTTAAAAACACAAATGTTCATCCTCCACTAGCTCTTCATCCATGACTTCACAAATTATGTAATCACGTTGGATAGGTCACACATGTAGTAGACTGAAGTACTAACCCAGTGTTTACAAAGTGAACGTGCAAAGAAAGTCAAACGCCCTCTACAAAAAAAGATAAAACAACAATGTTGGACAATTTTGAAGTTGAAAGAGAAAATGAGATTAAGTTTTTCGCCCGACCCTACCTTTCAAAGTACACAGATGAAAAATTAAACGCGCGTGACTTTTCCAACGAAGAGCTAGTGCAAGATGACCATTTGTGGTTGAAAAGTATGCAAACGTTTATTTTTTGTTAGAAAATGGCAGATCGTTTTGCTAGAAAAGACCCTTTTGTCCTCAGCTGGGATCGTGTAGAGCCCTTTGAAGCTCCATTAAAACTGAAATTTGGACATGCTGATCCCACTCCACTATATGGAGAAAAATCCTGCAATGTTTTCCTCAAAAACCTTAATTTCTTTTCGACTGAAGACAGACAAGAACACCCTGGGTGACATGGAAGTGAGTAAATTATCAGGATTTTTTTTTCTGGAAGTGAACTAATCCTTTAATGTGTTCTGAGGGGTTGCTATTCAGTTAGTCTTGCCAGACTGGGTTGTTCTGTAGACTTGGTTTGGACATTATCCAACCTCCAGCCTCTAACATACCAGTCTCTAGTTCAAGACCACTAGGTTTTAGGAGAACAGGAGTGATTTTTCCTGTCCAGAACCAAACCTGGCACCAGAATCGGCATGCCAGTGATGGAAAAAGTCTGTATTTGATATGCGAAGACAAATTCAGGCCTGTTCCCGTAGGTTTTCAGAGGTACACTTAAGATTGCAGGATTTAAAATACCCTATAGCTTAAACCCCTCCGTTTTTATCTTCAAATTCCCTCCTTTAACAGCAAGCTAATAACTCAGCAGTGAACAAACGGAGTGAAAATGAGAGGTAGGGAGGGAGGTCTTCTGCTGAGCAAAAAAATGTGTCCGTATGAGAGTAGAACTCTACATCCGCAAAAATGAGGTCAACAAACCCTCTCGCTTATTTCTAATTTTCTCCAAAATTGCCCAACATCTTGCAAAGGCTCCCCGACCAACCGTTCCCAAACACATCTGGACCACAGCGAGCCAGAATTCGCTCCTAATCCGTCCAGTTTTCCTTGGCTCTGAGGATTTGCAACAATACTGCCAAAACCCATAAAACAAACAGTAGGTTAAACCCAAAAATCCCCTATTGCAGACATCAGAATTCACAAAACACAGCGTTTGTCTAGCAAAAAGACAGGGAGATGTCTCAGATTTAGACGCAATCATGTCAGAGACGCTATCAGATTATTGATTAGCGGCTGGCAGGAGCTGATAAGACCCTGCGACAGCTCAGATTTGAGCCCGCATGGCATCCCGGTTGGCTCCTGCCTGATAATATGGGATTCACCAGTCTGAGTCCGAACGCTCCCAGAGAGTTGCTGTCATTGTTGGCATAAGGGGATATTGCAAGCATGTCACGGACAAATCTGATATCTCTTTGTTTATTTCAGGTGCACTCATTAAAATACCCCGACCGGATCCCTCCCGCCTCGGATCGCTCGGCTCTTCCCCTCCGTTCCTCCATCTCTCCGTCCCTGAGGGCGTAATAATCTCTCCCATCTCAGAGCACATTAGCATCACAATTAAAAGCATATTTAACCCTTTAACACGCAACATATTCTGCTGTCTGAAGGGAAGTGCTCGCAGCTGAGAAAGATGTAGATGATTCAGATCCATATTTGCAAAAACAAAAGGTTAAACAAGATAATTGCGTTTGTTAATTAGAAGAGGTTAAACATGATTATGTTTGTTAATGAGAGGTATGGGGTGCTTTCTATGCATAGGGTACAAAGCAGTGTCAAGTATTTTTCTTTAAAGCAATAAGATAGTTATAGTATTTTAAATGTACTTGATAAAAATCTTTATTTATTTTTTTTTTTTATAATTGAAATTATACACAGACACACATATGCATTAAAATACAATAATTACAATAGCTATTCTAAAAATAATTGAAATATATATTTTTTAAAAACATACAATTGATTTAAATTTAAAAGATCTTTTTTATATTTACGTTTTTAACATTTTAAAATAAAATTATATTAAAAAATACCTGAAAACTAATCAGAAATAAAATAATATTCAGTTATAAGCCCTATTTTGTGCCATAACTGCTCTTTCTTTCTCTGTCAAACCGTACCGTACCAAACCATGATGGCAGCCATTCATAAACTGAATAAACTTATCTGAAAGGGTTTTTCTTTAGAGAACAGAGGCTGATCATGGCTATGTTTGGGAGAGAGAGTGAAAAAGACCCCCTTCCCATGTCTTTAATACTGTTTAGCTAATAAAATCAGCTCTGGGTTAATGAAATCTGTCCTGGGTTAATGAAATCACTGCTCATATTGCATTAGTGTTCCAGACTCCGCCCACTCACAGAATTCTCTGCTTTCTGATTGGTCACACCCTGTGTTGAAGTATTCCAATGCACCGCATATTATAGCAGTACTGGACAGAGTCTGCAGTCAAATGATTAGATGATGCTAAGGAACATTTTGAAATTCAAAGGCTAAAAATGCAAAAAAAAATCTCATTCAATTTAAACACGGTGTATCAAGACAACACAACCAAGCTTTGCGGTAAATTATGAGGCACAAAAGAATCAATGAAGTTCGACATCAGTAGTCAAACTTGATGTGGCACGTCAAAACACACATAAAGAATGACATTAGAGAGCTATAAATGAGGTTAAAAACATAATAGCATGTGATACATTTTTGCTACTGAATAAAAAAATAAAGGTTATTGCGACTTTTTCTCTCACAATTCTGACTTTTTTTATGAGAATTGTGTGATATAACCTCAAAATTGCAAGAAATAAAGTAACAATTGCAGTATAAAAACTCATAATTCTTACTTTTTACTTTTACGCGACATTGTATGTTGCAATTCTGTTTTTTTTGTGAGTTATAAAGTGCAATTCTGAGGGGAAAAAGACTGATATGCGGGTTTTCTATCTCACAATTCTGACTTAATAACTCGCAATTGCATGTTACTTACTTACGCCTATTACCCCTACTGGGGCATAAGCCACCAACAAGAGTTTTCCAGGCATCCTGGTCCTGGACCAGTCTTTCCAACTGTCCCCAAGTGCGGCCTGTATTCCTGACATCGGCTTCCAGGTCTCAGCGCCAGCGTTTCGAGGTCTGCCCCTCCTTCTTTTCCCTTGGGGGTTCCATGTCAAGGCTTGCCTAGTGATTTTGGAATTACAATTGCATGTTACAAAGTCACAATTGCGAGATATAAACTCGCATTTCTGAGAAAAAAAAAGTTACAATTGTGAAACGTAAACTTGCAATTCTGAGAAAAAAAGTCACAATTACAAGATATAAACTTACTATTTGAAGAATATTTACAATTGCGAAATATAAACTTGCAATTCTGAGGGGAAAAAGTCACAAATGAGAGTTATAAGCTCGCAATTGTAGGAAAAGAGTAAGTAAGAGTAAGAGTAAGTAACTCGCAATTCTGCGAAAAAAGTCACAATTACGAAATATAAACTTGCAATTCTGAGAGAGAAACTTGCAAATTTGCGAGATATAGTCAGCACCCATAGCCTTGTGGTTTGTGTGACAACATATAGCGCAACTGTGCTCACAGCAACCCGAGTTCGAATCTCGCCTCGAGGTCCTTTGCCGATCCTGCTCCCCTCTCTCCTCCCAATACTTTCCTGTCAGCTCTCCACTGTCCTTTTGCAATAAAGGTGTTAAAAGCCCATAAAAATAACTTAAAAAAAAAGAAGTGCGAGATAGAAATTTGCATTTCTGAGAAAAAAAAGTCACAATTGCGAAATATAAACTCACAATTCTGAGAAAAAAAAAATTATTACATGATATAAACTTGCAATTCTGAGGAAAAAAGTCACAATTTTAAGTCACAATTGCGAGATATAAACTTGCAGTTTGAAGAGAAGTAACAATTTCGAGATATAAACTCGCAATTCTGAGAAAAAGTCAAATTAGCAAGATATAAACTTGCAATTCTGAGAAATAGTCAATCACAAGATATAATCTCGTAATTCAGAGAAAAAAGTTACAATTGCGAGAAATAAACTCAGAATTCTGAGAAAAAGTCACAACTGCGAGATAAAAACTCGCAATTTTAAATGAAAGTCACAATTGTGAGATATAAACTTGCATTTCTGCGAAATAAAGTCAATCACGAGATATAAACTCGCAAGTTACAAATGCGAGACACAAACTTGCAATTCTGCGAAAAAAGTCACAATTACGAAATATAAATACGCAATTCTGAGAAAAAAAGTCAATTGCACGAGACATTCTGAGAAAAGTTAGAATTGCGGGATATAGTCGGCACCCATAGCCTTGTGGTTAGCGCGATGACATATAGCGCAACTGCGCTCACGGCGACCCGAGTTCAAATCCCGCCTCAAGGTCCCTTGCTGATCCCTCTCTCCTCCCAGTACTATCCTGTCAGCTCTCCACTGTCCTTTCACAATAAACATGTTAAAAGCCCATAAAAATAACTTTAAAAAAGAAAGAATTGTGAGATATAAATTTGCATTTCTGAGAAAAAAAACTCAATTGCGAGATATAAACTCACAATTAGAGAAAAAAAAAACTATTACATGATATAAACTTGCAATTCAGAGAAAAAGTCAAAATTTCAAGTTACAATTGTGAGATATAAACTTGCAGTTTGAAGAAAAGTAACAATTTCAAGATATAAACTCGCAATTCTGAGAAAAAGTCAAATTTGCAAGATATAATCTCACAATTCTGAGAAAGTCATAACTGCAAGATATAAACTCACAATTTTGAAAGAAAGTCACAATTTTGAGATATAAACTTGCAATTCTGATATGCAAGTTTATATCTCGCAATTGTGACTTTATAACTATTGCGAGTATATATCACAATTCTGAAAAAAAAAGTCACAATTGCGAGATGCAAGAAAAATGTCTGAATTGTGAGATAAAAAGTCGCAATTACCGTTTAAAAAAAAATTCAGTGACGGAAACAGGCTTCTGTCAATTTCACCAAAAAGTAACAATGAAAAATAAAATTACTTAATTTAGAAGAAGATTTTTTTAATCGTGACAATATTTTAATGGCAAATAGTATATATATTTTTTGCATCACAATAATGAGAATGATTTCTTTTTTTTATATTATGGTAATGATAATCCAGCCATACTATTGTTAAGTAAAACAAACACAAAATATATATATATATATATATATTTTAAATGAAATAACACAAAGAAAACATAAAGACACCACAAAAGTCTGATCAATTTTCCAGTCACACAAGGGGTTTTTTTTAACATACATTTGCAATACTTCAGCACAATTTCCTGCGTCTCATTCACCCACACTTTAATTTAAGCAATTTAGCACTCTGAAATAGCCTTTGGATCACAAATTGCGCTCTACAAAAAAAAAAAAATGTCATTTTTGCGTCGTTCTCTGATTAGCATAATTCCTTTAGTACTAAACAACACATGCACATAAACATTATCTGTTCGTTCTTCACAAAATTCCTCCCCGAATCTTGAAAGTTGTAATGTTTGTCTTGGATTATTCGCTTTCGCAGACATTCCCCTTGTAAGCCTGATCTTTTAATAACAATAAACATTATTATATATTCATGACCGTCTGTTTTGCTTCCCGCACAGCACCAGAAACAACCGTCTCTCTCTCGCCCCCCGCACACACACAGACAGAGTCTGATCTTCATCCGTGGTTAACACACGGCATAATTACACCATTCCGTGCTTAATGAATGGATTAAATGTGAAAGCACTCTTCGGATACACGGGGGCTCCTTTTCCGTGCCCTACAGGGTCACATGAGCACACCCAAACAGCTCTTCACACTGACAGCGTTTTCTAAAGAGTCCATTATTGGACTGGACCTATTCATTAGCGGGGGAGAGACGGGCTCGTCTGCAGCAGGCAGACAGGTGGGTCGACAGACAGGCGCGATGAAGGTGAATATGGTGAATATTGTTGGAGACAGCTGGCTGATGGACTGATAATGACCCGAGTGTGTCTATGTCGAGCTTTTTCCCTGTCGCTGCATTTTGGTCCATCACTCCTTGCTGGGGTGAGGGTAAAATGTGCGTCATTTCACAAGAGAGTCTCTATTAAAAAAAAAGAAATTATATTTGTGAAAAGACCATTTTAAGACCATTAACATTTTTGGCATTGTGGAATTATTTCTATGGAAATGTAGCATATAACCAAAATTCTCATTATTTGACTATTAACCCTTTTTATTTATTGAAAAATTCCTATTATTTTTGTTTTATATTTATATATATATTAAAATAAAATCTACTCCATTAATTGAAAGCAGTACAACAAATACTACTAGGATGTAGTAAGAATAAAGAATAAATACTTAATAAAAAGTGTGTGTGTGTATATATATATATATATATATGATAGATAGATATATAGATATATTTGTTGTTGTTGTTGTTTTCATTTTTTTTCATTACGGTTATTATTATGAAAATAGATCTTTAAGTACAACTACTAAAAAAACGTTTAACTGAATAAAATAAAGCAAAAATCTAAAAAAATTCAAAGAAAATTTTTACTATAAAAAGCAATAATAATAATAACAATCACAAAATTTGTGTTTTTTATATATATATATATATATATATATATGTGTGTGTGTGTGTGTGTGTTTTATATATATATATATATATATATATATGTATATATATATATATATATGTATATGTATATATATATATATATATATATATATGTATATATATATATAAAATGTATTACACAAATTAGCAGCCATAAATTCGCTATACATTTATTTATGTATTTATTAATTACAAAAATTCACATTATACTCAACAGTGATATTTTTACAGGATGGTAATGAAAGTTCAGTGTTGTTATTGTTGACTAAAAGTAAAAAAAAAAAAAAAAAAAAAATTGAAATAAAGCTGAAATGACATAAAGCTAAAATACAAATATTCAATGAAACATAATTAAAAAAAAAAAAAAAAAACTCCAAAATTCCCATTATTCTCAAATGTGATTTTTTATTATATATACATATATTAAAATACATAAGATTACATAAATTAGAAGCTTTATTTATTTAATTATTTATTTATTTATTTAAAAATGTCCATTATTCTCGATTGTGATTTTTTATTAAATGTATTTTAAAATAAAAAGTACTACATTAATTGAAAGCAGTACAACAATGTATAAATACTTTTAATTACTGTATATTTATATATTAAACTTTTTTGTTTGTTTGTTTGCATTGCAGTTATTATGAGAATGATATTTTTACATTATGGTAATGAAAATTCAGTGTTGTTATTGCTAACTAAATAAAAATAAATAAAAAAATAATAATTTTAAATGAAACAACGCTTAAATTAAATAAAGCTAAAATATAAATATTTAATAGAAAATTTAACCAAAAAAAACTTTTCAAAAATTCCAATCATTCTCAAAGGTAATTTATTTTTAATATACAAAAATATATTAAAATAAACATATACTACATAAATTAGAAGTTATAAATTAGCTACAAATGTATTTCAAAATTCTCATTCTCAATAGTGCTTTATTTTTTAAAGCATATTTAAAATAAAATATATTACATTAATCGAAAGCAGCACAACAATGTATAAATACTTATACACATTGTATATTTATATATTGTAGTTTTTTGTTTGTTTGTTTTGCATTACGGTTATTATGAGAATTATATATTTACATTATGGTAATGAAAATGTAGTGTTGTTATTGTTAACTAAACCTATTCAAAACAATCTTCATGAAGTGAATAAAAGCTGAAATTAAATAAAATATAAATATTCAATGAAAAAGTTGTTTCCACAATTCCTGTTGTTCTTACATATGTATTATTAAAATAAAATGTAATACATAAATTAGAAGCTAGAAATGAGTAAATTAGTACAACAAATACTACTAGGATGTATAAATATACTTGGATATGAGAATTATATTTTTTACATTATGTAATGAGAACTAATTTGTTAACTAAAACTATAAAAAATTATTTCCATGTAACATTTTTAAACTGAACGCTGAAATAAAATAAAATAAAAATATTAAACAACCAACTGAAATTTAGCAAAAGTTGAAGTTTAAATAATAAAAACACTAAAAGCGAAATATATTATAGCTAAAATATATTTGTTGAAATTAATAAAAATGAATAAAAGAGCACATAAAAATATATAAATAAAAGCTCATTCAAAATATGAATAAATACTAAGTGTTTTAATAACACAAAATTAATACTGTGAGAAGAAATTGTGCTTTATTATTACAAAAATAACATCACAATGCCAAAACATCTTACACTGTAAAAAATAAAAAACACAATTTGTTGAGTCAGCTTAAAATCATTTGTTACCCTGCTGCCTTAAAATTTTAAGTTCAGTCAACTAAAATAAGTTTATTCAACTTGAAATGTTAAGTTGTACTAAGTAACAACTTAGATATTTGCGTTTGCTAAACTTAACAGATGGGTAAGTACCCAGCTGCCTTAAAATTTTAAGTTGATTCAACTCAAATATCAAAGTTGTCACTTAGTATAATTTAACCAGGTTACAAATGATTTTAAGTTGACTCAACAAATTGTTTTTTACAGTGTAGTAGTACATGGATTTTAAGCTAAATATAATTAAACATTTTTTGTCTTATGTTTTTGCCATAAAATATGACCCCGAACGTGTTCGTGACAGGCTCTGTGATATTCGCTCCGGGAATTCTTTGTTTCTCAGACAATCTCTCTCTCAACGCCGATCCCATTATGATAACAGACTCCTCGCTAATTGAGTGATTAACGAAAAGCGACTGGTATTATCACACGCACACGCTATTTAGTCCAACACACGACCCCAGAAATTAATTCGTTTTGTACAGAAGGGTAAAGAAAACCTCTCAGATAATTACACACGCTCACATCAGCAAATAGCAAGACACAAACATACAGCTTCGATCCCCCAGAGACTTAACATTCAGTCATCGCAAAATTAGCATGACCCTTCTTCTTGGCATCTCACTAACAGTTAACTCATCTTTCCAGGTTATCGAAATGAGGACTTGACACTTTCAAACACACTTTTCTAAATGCACATTCGAAGCATAATAGACTCCTTATTAAAATGACAAAAAAACGAAGCGTGAAAGAGTATGATTGGGTTGAGAGTCACAATGCTGATGCTCACAGTAGCGAGACAGGTGTGTGTCAACCTCCTACATGTGAACATCGCTCACACACAGAGGCCGAAGAGCAGATGGCAGAGATGAAGAGTGAGAGCGACTGTGTGTGGCCAGAGCAAAAGGCAGAGGCGTCAGCATATGGTCAGCTGACCGCCCGCTGTGAGAACATTTACCATTGTGTGTGAGCTAATGATGGTGTCCTTCGTCCTCTGTAATTTGTGTGTTTACCAGCGTGAAATAAAGTGTTGTCTTCAGTTAGGGATGCATAAACACAAGCAATGACTCACGCAAGGGATCATGTAGTCATCTGGTTAGTCATTAACTCAAAATAAATCCCAATGTGAGGTGGAGAGGCGTCGCATGACTCTGAAGTAAAGTTAGAACCTGAGAACCGGTTCTAATTCAGAACCAGTTTCTTCTTCCGTTAATTCTCGCACGTGCTTTAAGTCTTCTGATGTGAACGAAACACTGTACTAAAAATAGCGTATTCTGAGTTTTGAAGGACCGAGTGAGTTTTATTGTCCCGTTCTTCTTAGAGAATCAAAAACATACAGTGTGACCAGTAGTTTGATTCCTAAATCAGGCATGTGATTGGCTAAGGACAAAAAAGCAGGAAAATATACTAAGACAATCCCCCCCCTTGAAAAGTGTTAACTTACCATCTTATCAGTTAACGGTTAATAATCGGATAATGATTTGCGGTTGTCGGTTGGGAAAATTAACCGAAATGAGCATCGCTAATAGCTAGCAAATACAAGTAAGTTAATGTTAATGCAGCTTAAACATCCTGCCATAGTGGAAAATCACTCAAAATCGATCATCTAATCAATCGACAACAAAGTCAAATTAGTAAATTATAGGTTATATATAGACACAAGCAATAATACATACCCAGATCATCCGATCCGGCGATGTTCTTGTCACGATACCACTGTAGCGCGAAAGCGACTGAGGTAACTTACACTGCGCAGCAGGGAGCTTGATTGACAGGTGATCTGACCAATCATACTTCGCCATCCGCCATTTGCGAACGGTCGCAAATACGTCGGGGACGGCGATTGTGGTTCCGTCCCGGGTTACCATGGTGACGGCTGTAAGATGTCCCCCACCCCCTTTTTTTTTTTTTTTTTTTTTTTTTTTTACAGATCTGCATGATTCACATAGGTCACATTTTCAGGTCGAAAAATCCGGAATTCCGGATTAATCCGGAAAAATCACATCCCTGCTAAATGAATGATTCTTATGATCCTGCTGTTTTAAGTGATTCAAAAACAACTAGTGCAGCCCGATTTCTGACTTAATAAATCTGATTATTATACAGCGCGACCACTGTAGTCAGACCACTTATGAGCCAGTCCTTTTTAGTGAATCAAAAACAAAGCATGATAACTGAAGTCCAGTTCTCGAAATGATGACTCTTATGAGCCGGTTCTTTTTAGTGAATCAAAACATACAGCACGACAAGTAAAGTTCAATTCCCAAATGAATGACTCTTATGATCCGTTTCCTGACTCTAAAACATACAGCGTGACCAGCTGATTCCCAAACGAATGACTCTTTTGAGACGGTTCGTTTTAGTGAATCAAAAACATATAGCGCAACCAGTAGTTTGATTCCTGAACAAATGACTCTTTTGAGATGGTTCTATAGGTGAGTCAAAACATATAGCTTAACTAGTGCAGACTGGTTAATGAACAAATGACTCTTATGATCCAGTTCGTTTTAGTGAATCAAAAACATACAGCACAACACGCAAAGTCCAGTTCCCAGATGAATGACAGATGAATGGCAAGCTGATTCCTGAATAAATGACTATTTTGAGACGGTTCGTTTTAGTGAATCAAAAACATTACAGTACGATAAGTAAAGTTTAATTCCCAAATAAATGACTCTTATGATCCAGTTCCTGACTCTAAAACATACAGCACGACCAGCTGATTCCCAAACAAATGACTCTTTTGAAGTGGTTCTTTTTAGTGAATCAAAAACATACAACATGACAACTAACGTCCAATTCTTGAACTGATGACTCTCATGAGGTGGTTCTTTTCGGGAATCAAAAACATATAGCACAACAAGTGAAGTCCAATTCCCAAATAAGTGACCCTTATGATCCTTTTTTTTTTTATCTAAAAAATATAGCGCTACCAGTAGTTTTGATTCATAATTAAATGAATGACTCTTCTGAGATGGTCCAACTCCAAAAACATACAGTGCGACAAGTGAAGTCCAACTGACAGATAAATGACACTTATGATCCGTTTCTTCAATCAAAAACACACAGCACAACCAATAGTTTGATTCCTGAATGAATGACTCTTTTGAGACGGTTCTTTTTAGTGCATCAAAAACATGGTATTTGGATCAAGAACATACAGTGTGACCACTGCAGCCTAAATACCAATCTCATGACTCCTATGAGATGGTTCTTTTGGTTAAGTCAAAAACATATTGCTCAACGAGTGCAGCCTGATTAATGAACAAATTACTCTTATGATCCAATTCTTTTTGGGAATCAAAAACACACAGTGTGACCACTGCAGACAAATTCCTGAACTAGTGACTCTTATGGGATGGTTCTTGTTAGTGAATAAACAACATCCAATCCAGTTCAATTCCCAAATGAATGACTTTTATGATTTATTTTTTGAATCTACAACATATACTGTGACCAGTTGATTCCCCAATGAATGTCTTTATTGAGACAATTCTTTTTAGTGAATCAAAAGCGTACAGCGTGACCAGTGCAGTCTACAATTCCTGAACAAATAAGTCATACGACCAGGTATCTGGGTCAAAAACATACAGCGCAACTACTGCAGCCCAACTGCTAATTTAATGCCTCTTATGAGACGGTTATTTTGGGGAGTCAAAAACTTATAGCTCAACTAGTGCAGTCTGATTCATGAATGAAAGACTCTTATGATCTGGTTCTTTTTGGGAATCAAAAAGATACAGTGCAACCACTGTAGTCCAAATCCTGAATAAATGACTCTGATACGGTTCGTTTTATAGAATCAAAAACATACAGCAGTGCAGTCCAATTCGTAAACAAATAACTTGTATGATCTGGGGCCAGTTGCATAAAAGGTTAAGACTAGTCTTAAAAGTAAGCCAGCTATTTTTTTTCTTTAAAGCTGGTCGTCATTATTTAAATTCAGTTACATAAAAATGTAGATTAGTCTAAGTTGAATCCAAAAAATAAGACTGATTACCCTTTGGCTAACTGCTAGCTGGTCAAACTAGCTCTTAAGACACTGTCTTAACATAGAGGCTAAGTTTATGCAACTGGCCCCTGGTATTTGGATCAAAAACATACAGCACTACCAATGAACAATGAAGTTCAATTCCCAGATGAATGACTCTTATGATCCAGTTCCTAAATCTAAAACATATGGCATGACCAACAGTTTGATTCCTGAATGAAAGACTCTTTTAAGATGGTTCTTTTTATTGAATCAAAAACATGGGCTACAGCACAACTTGGTGCAGTCTAAATCCTGAACAAGTCACTACTTATGATCGGGTTCTTAAATCAAAAACACACAGCATGAACAGTCTAGTCCAATTCCTGAACTAGTGACTCTTATGAGTCGGTTCTTATTGGTGAATCAAAAACATACAGCACGACAACTGAAGTCCAATTCCCAAACAAATGACTCTTAAGATCCGATTCCTGAATCTAAAACATATAGCGCGACCAGTGTAGTCCGATTCCTGAACTTGTTCTTTAAATTGAATAACATGCATACAGCATTACCACTGTAGTTTGATTAACGCACAAATTACTTTATGAGCTGGTTCTTTTTAGTGACTCAAACAAGTTTTCACGACTGCCATCCCTACTCTGAAGAGGTTTGTTTGTAATAATGGCCATTACCCCTGGTGAAAAAACATATGCATATGTATGGGATTATTTTTGTGCCAATAAGAATGAACGTAACTTTATAAAACTGAACGTAACTTTCCAAGAAACGATCAAAAATATGCTACTGCAAAAGAAGAAAAACACAATGTAAATGAAAAAATGAACTCAGTCGCACGAAATTAACATGCTCTTCAAATATGCTTCATTCTTTGTTAATGATTTTCAAAGAATCGTTTTCGCGAATCATGGATTCTGAATGCGTTGCCACAGCTTTCGCTTACGCTTCGCAAGTTTTCGTTTGCTGTTTTGGTACGAACCTCTCGTGGGGGCAGGCTTAACAGCGATCTACTCTGATTGGCTAATGAGCTTTTGATGGACAGTTGCTCTCTGACCTGGAATCACAGACGGTGACGTCAGTGGTGCAATACGTCGTGCTTTGTTAATAGAAACTATCAGAACTGTTGCACACTGTACATGTATAAAACTTTTATAGATGTTATTGATTAACGTTACTTTAGCAACACGAACTTACTTCAAGCTGCCCTGAGGGACAAGCTGAGGTGGAAGATGATGCCGCTCCGTGTCTCTCCTGGGAGCTCATCTTTAGAAACTAAGAGACGACCGTAGGTGAAATACTAATAACATTAATACTTAATATAAACAAAGCACGACGTATTGCACACCGCAATATGCGCGCCACTGACGTCACCGTCTGTGATTCCAGGTCAGTGAGCAACTGTCCATCAAAAGCTCATTAGCTAATCAGAGTAGATCGCTGTTAAGCCCGCCCCCACGAGAGGTTTGTGCCAAAACAGCAAACGAAAATTTGCGAAGCGTAAGCAAAAGCTGTGGCAACGCATTCAGAATCCATGATTCGCGAAAACGATTCTTTGAAAATCATTAACAAAGAATGAAGCATATTTGAAGAGCATGTTAATTTCGTGCGACTGAGTTCATTTTTTCATTTACATTGTGTTTTTCTTCTTTTGCAGTAGCATATTTTTGATCGTTTCTTGGAAAGTTACGTTCAGTTTTATAAAGTTACGTTCATTCTTATTGGCACAAAAATAATCCCATACATATGCTGGTCCAGCAACATGGCCAGCATAAACTAGCAAAGGACCAGCAAAAACCAGCATCAAAACACACCTAACCAGCATCAAAACATACTTACCAGCATGCTGTTTTTTTCACCAGGGACTGATCAAACATTATCACTTCTTACCAAAAATATAATAAATGCACATAAATGTTATTTGAAATAGTTGTTTAGTATTTGAGAAGGACGAGCACGGTTTAGCGTAGTTTAAGATCATTTTTATGGAAATTTCTGACCACGTGATGTTGCGGTCAGAAATTTGCATATATATATATATATATAAATACTAGTATATACTAGTTTATAGTATATAAACAAGTTATCAAATCGTTTTTTCTTCAGACATTTCAAAAAGACAATAATTCATCTAATTAAATTTTGGAAGTACAGGATGAGTTTTGAGGCCGAACGCATTTCTGATGTTATTATTACTCCCAGTACTGCTACAAAATGCGCACAATAAACGCGCGCTCATGAGAAACGTAAACTCCACCGCTCGTCATCTGTCTTTGGACGCCTTTGTGGGCGTTTAATTGTACAGGTAGCTGTTCTGTTGCGTTCTGTTTTGTGTTCCGAGGTTTTGATCTCACAAATCTACACACGTACACACACACTGTCTATTGTCTGTTTCCTCCGTCTGTATTCTGCAGCTGTGCATGACTGATTCTCTCAGCCTCAGGATTTACAGAACAAAGCTTTGCAGACAGCACCTATTGATCCTGCATCTTGTGTGTGCGTGTGTGTGTTTGGTCTGGGTTAGAGGGACACAGAATGGGAAGTGACATTTCTCACACTTGCACTTCTTCGGGAAGAATCACTGTTTCAAAACGTAAGCTGCCTTGCAGTCTTCCCTACTTTGGCAACACCCTGATTAAAATACCTCGTAAATTACTGTTTTTGGTACAAATAGGCGTCATATAAATAGTGTATGAATCATGCTAGACTCTTACCTGATTTCAATCAAATTTGATTGCGTCACATAATCTGATAAAAAATCATTTCAGAGAAACTTTCGCGTCGGGATGAAGTTTTTTGACTATGAAGTTTTTTGGCGACTCGACCAATAGCATTAGAGCGCGGGCTTTCAAGGAGCATTTTCATTGGTTAGATGCATTGTATGGCTACACCTCCTTCGCTGTGATTGGAAAATGACCTGTTCACTGAGGCTGCCTCTGAAATCTGAATAAAAAATAAAACAGTAATCACGACTTTTTATCTTACAAATTTGAATTTTATTCTAGCCGTTCTGAGTTTATGTGTCACAACTGGGACTTTTTCCTCTCACGATTTTCAAACTTGTCAGATATAAGTTAGCAATTCTGAGGAAAAAATCTGAATTGCGAGAATTGTGACATGTTTCTGGTAAAAGGAAAAGGTTTTATCTCACTATCATGACTTTTTTCATCACAATAATGACTTTTTTCCTCAAAACTGCAAGGTTATATCTCACAATTTAGACTTTTTTCCCTCACAACTGAGTTTTTTTTTTTTTCCTCATAATTCTGTCACAGATTTTTTCCCTCACAATTCTGTTTATATGTTACAATTCAGACTTTTTCCTCACAATTCTGAGATATAGGCTCAGAATAAAGATTTTTTTTAGATATAAACTTGCAGTTACAAGAAAATGTTTGTTTCTGCAAAGGAATAAAAATATAGAAAAGGTAAGTGCGACTTTTTATCTAAAAATTTTGACTTTTTTTCCCTCACAATTCTGTTTTTATCTTACAATTTAGACTTTTTCTCACCAATTTTGTGATATAGGCTCAGAATAAAGTCAGAATTGTTAGATATAAACTTGAAGTTACAAGAAAAAAAATTCTGAATTGTGACAAGTTTGTTTCTGCAAAAGGAATAAAAAATATAAAGGTACTGTTAAATTTTTATACAACAATTCTGACTTTTTTTCTCACAATTCTGTGTTTATATCTCACAATTCATCTCACAATTCTTTTCCTCAAAATTGACTTTTTATCTTACAATTTTGACATTTTCACACAATTCTGAGATATAGGCTCAGAATAAAGTCGGAATTGTTAGATATAAACTTGCAGTTACAAGGAAAACGTCAGAATTGTGACAAGTTTGTTTCCACAAAAGGAATAAAAAATATAGAAAAGGTAATTTTAGCTTTTTATCCAACAATTCTGACTTTTTTCTTCACAATTCTGAGATATAGACTTAGAATAACGTTACAAATATGACAAGTTTGTTTCCGCAAAAGGAATAAAATAATTGTCACGATTGACGAGAGGTAAGGCAGTTGAATCCATTTGCTGAGAGTTTATTGCATAAGACAGAGACATAATCCACTAGGCAATGGTCAGGACGGGTAAACAACAGTGTCAGAGATAGGAAGAGAGGTGAAACACCCACACACACACACACACACAGTGATCAGCAGGGGAATACAGGGAATTCTGGGGTATTTATACAGGAGGAAATGACACTGAGGGGGCGGAGAACATATGAGTAACTATGGAAACACATGAGATGGGAGGAGAACACATCAGTAACCATGACAACACATGAGGTGGGTGGAGACGAGAGTTCACAGGTGATTAGTCCATACAAGAAACGGAAAAATGCAGACACAGTTCATAGATGGCTGGAGTGTCATCCAAATCTGGACTGACACATCCAGCTGATCATGACATAGCCCCCTCCCTAAGGGGCGGCTTCCAGACGCCTCTAGGCTTAGGAGCCGGCGGGCACGTCCTCCAGGGCGGGGCAGCCAGCGGAGTAACCCTCCCGGACTCCTCAGATGACGAGGACGACCTCCTGGGCCGAACAGGCCGCGACAGCGCCCCTCTAGATTGACCGGACAATGATCGTGCCCACAGAGACTGAACAGACTGTTCAACGGCCTCCATGGCCGATTCACAGCTTGGTGAAGGTTCCATGACCCCAGCGAATGACACAGCGTGAAGTAGTTTCACCTGCGCCACCCCAATGGACCGACCCGGAGAGTGTGCAGCCACCAGCGGGGACCCCAGAGAATCTACGACCGGAGTCGACTTCTCTGGGGTTAGTGCAGCCACTGACGGGACCGGTACATTAACTTCGCTCAAGGGTTCGGGTGGCTGGGGCCACAGTAAATCTGAAACGTCACATGGCTCAGGTGGATCGGGCCACGGGACGTTGAATTCAACAGACACTGAAGGTTCGGGCCACGGCAACTCGGGGCTAGGACCCGAAAGAGGCAAACTAGACGCTGTGATGTCCTCCCACTGTGCTTCCTCCAAATAATCCGGTACCGACTGGGTGTCTAACGGCTCCTTGAGCCATGATACAGGGCTAGGACCCATTAGTTGCGGACTTGAAACTGTGAGGGCCTTCTGCAGCTCTCCTGGCTGCGTTACCGGGACCGACGGAGTAACACACGACTCCTCATACCGTGTAACGGGAGTGGGACCCATTAGTTGCGGACTTGAAACTGTGAGGACCTTCTGCAGCTCTCCTGGCTGCGTTACCGGGACCGACTGAGTAACACACGGCTCCTCATACCGTGTAACGGGAGTGGGACCCGTTATTTGTGGGCTTGAAACTGTGAGGACCTTCTGCAGCTCTCCTGGCTGCGTTACCGGGACCGACTGAGTAACACACGGCTCCTCATACCGTGTAACGGGAGTGGGACCCGTTATTTGTGGGCTTGAAACTGTGAGGACCTTCTGCAGCTCTCCTGGCTGCGTTACCGGGACCGACTGAGTAACACACGGCTCCTCATACCGTGTAACGGGAGTGGGACCCATTATTTGCGGACTTGAAACTGTGAGGACCTTCTGCAGCTCTCCTGGCTGCGTTACCAGGACCAACTGAGTAACACACGGCTCCTCATACCGTGTAACGGGAGTGGGACCCGTTATTTGTGGGCTTGAAACTGTGAGGACCTTCTGCAGCTCTCCTGGCTGCGTTACCGGGACCAACTGAGTAACACACGGCTCCTCATACCGTGTAACGGGACTAGGAGCCGTTATTTGCGGGTTAGAGACCGCAGAAACTGAAGACACCGGCACAGAATGGATTAACCACGGCCCCTGTCGCCGTGAAATAAGGTTACAACCCCTTATTTGCGGGTCCTGAACCGCCGAAATGAATGACCGCTCACCTGGCTGAGAAACCGGCACTGATGGGGTTAAACTCGGCTCTCCCGGTTGCGAAACCGATACCTGCTGGATTGCACACGGCCCCTGTCGCCATGAAACGGGACTGAAACCCGTTTTTTGCGGTTCTGAGACCGCAGGAGACCCTCTTGGCGTTCCATAATCCTCGCGAGTGTGGAGAGGATGAGAAACAGTGGGGGTTTTTGACGGCGCTAACGTCCGCACTGGTGGGTTGACGTCCGCCACTTCGTAAGCCAGTCTAAAAATAGCGTCAATCTTGCACCATTCGTTGGACAGGTTGCTCGTTGACCGCTGATGTTGTTGACTATAATCCTCCTCAACCAGACCCACAGTAAGCTCAGATCCACGGATCAGGAGCACAGCATCTAGGAACTCGACCAGAGACCAATCCGGATCCTCCTTCAGCTCCTCATCGACCTCGCACAGTACTTCCGGGTCGAGCCCCATGAGGAAACAGTCCTTTAGTTCGTTGTCACTAGCGTGAACAAGATGACAAAGACTGATGAACTCCTTGACATAATCCTCTAGCCGACGTCCCCGCTGAAACACCCCGCACAGACGCCGCAACACATCCTCGCCACAGTCCATGTCACCCGGGAAACTCTCGCTGGATTCTATAGGTCTGATCATTCTGTCACGATTGACGAGAGGTAAGGCAGTTGAATCCATTTGCTGAGAGTTTATTGCATAAGACAGAGACATAATCCACTAGGCAATGGTCAGGACGGGTAAACAACAGTGTCAGAGATAGGAAGAGAGGTGAAACACCCACACACACACACACACACAGTGATCAGCAGGGGAATACAGGGAATTCTGGGGTATTTATACAGGAGGAAATGACACTGAGGGGGCGGAGAACATATGAGTAACTATGGAAACACATGAGATGGGAGGAGAACACATCAGTAACCATGACAACACATGAGGTGGGTGGAGACGAGAGTTCACAGGTGATTAGTCCATACAAGAAACGGAAAAATGCAGACACAGTTCATAGATGGCTGGAGTGTCATCCAAATCTGGACTGACACATCCAGCTGATCATGACAATAATATAGAAAAGGTCATTTTAAATGTTTATCTAACAATTCTGAATTTTTTCTCGCAATTCTGCGGTTATATCTCACAATTCAGAATCTTTGTCCTCGCAAATCTGAGTTTTAATCTTACAATTCAGACTTTTTCCTCACAATTCTGAGATATAGGCTCAGAATAAAGAATTTTGTTAGATATAAACTTGCAGTTACAAGAAAATGTCAGAATTGTGACAAGTTTGTTTCTGCAAAGGAATAAAAAAAATAGAAAAGGTAATTCTGACTTTTTTTCCGCACAATTCTGTGTTTTTATTTTATAATTCAAAATTTTTCTCACAAATTCTGAGATATAGGCTCAGAATAAAGTCAGAATTGTTAGATATAAACTTGAAGTTACAAGGAAAAAAAATCTGAATTCTGACAAGTTTGTTTCCGCAAAAGGAATAAAAAATATAGAAAAGGTATTGCTAAATGTTTATCCAACAATTCTGACTTTTTTTCTTCAAAACTGACTTTTTATCTTACAATTTTGACATTTTCACACAATTTAGAGATATAGGCTCAGAATAAAGCCAGAATTGTTAGATAAACTTTCAGTTACAAGAAAAACTTCAGAATTGTGACAGGTTTGTTTCCGGAAAAAGGAATAAAAAATATAGAAAAGGTCATTCTAGCTTTTTATCCAACTATTCTAAATTTTTTCCTCACAATTCTGCGGTTATATCTCACAATTCAAAATTTTTGTCCTCGCAAATCTGTTTTAATCTTACAGTTCAGACTTTTTCCTCAGTTCTGGGATATAGGCTCAGAATAAAGTCAGAATTTCATTAGATATACTGTAAAATTGCTGTTATGAAAAAAAAAAATCTGAATTGTGATGAGTTTGTTTCAACAATGGAATAAAAAAATATAGTATAAGTAATTGTGACTTTTTATCTAACAGTCCAGACTTTTTCCTCACAATTTTGATTTAATATCTCACAACTGCACTTTTCTTCTTAGAACTGCAAGATTATAACTTACAAAAATACATTTCTTCTCAAAATTGTGAGTTTATATTTCCCAATTATAATAAATAATACACATATAATTTTGAAATTCGATTTTTTCCTCAGAATTGTGAGTTTATATTGTAATTCTGAGTTGTGCAATTCCGAAAAAAAAAAAATAGTCAGAATTGTGAAAAAAGCATGAATTGGAAGATAAAATGCAGCTATTACCTTTACCAGTGAACAAATTCTTTTAGTTAACCACTTCAAAAGATTTGGGTCACTGCGATGAATCACAGTAATCAGTTCAGTTCATTTCAAAAGTTCAGTTGTTATTGTGGATTTATTTGAAACAATAAATGAATGTTTAGTTTAAAAATGATATCATCTGTTCTCCCTGCTCTCTCAGATTTTTTAATATGTTAATATTTGATTTTGTTTTGCGTGTAGACTGTGAATCCAACTGTTCTCATAAACAATTTTGTCTCCAAGTAAACAAATCCACAACAAAGCATAGATAGAAATGTCCGAACGAAACATCTTGCGTCAAAACTCATGTCACAGCAGCTACAGGAGATGACGAATTGAGCTATTTCGTGGAAGTCCTGCTAGCTTCGTTTCGTTCCCCCAAGGCATCATGGTTAGGCGGGTCAAGACAGACACCAAAAGCACAATAAAAGTCAATCACCCGTGCGGCCCGCTGCTGATCTGCACTTAGGGGCCATTAAGAATGGAATTTCAATTAGTGCCTGTCTTATCAGCGCTGTATGTACGTTTGAGTGTTTGTGTTTCCAGCGGTGGGACATGATTTAATTTCCTCCCTGTCTGACAGGTGTTAAAGCGGCGTGTGTGAATTCACACAACCGTCTCTATGTGTGTCTCAGAATAGCTGTACAAACAACTATATTTCAATATGAACCCAATATGACACTGTATCCTGTCTGAGAGACACACACGTGTGACCTTTAACCCCACAAAAGCAATAAAACACATACAAAGAGGTTCAGGCCTGTACGTATTGATTTTTTTGCTGGAATCCCAAAGTGCTAAATGGTTTTGAGTTTCCGGATTCACCCAAGAGTAAAACGCAATTCATCCAGAGATGTTTCGAACGCTACATATTGCCTGACATTTCATTTGTCACGTACAGTAACCTTGGTCGATTAATGCAAAATGTGAGAACAACGGCGGTGACATTTACGGGTACCTGAGCACACTCATACACATGCCATTAAAACCCGGCAGCCATTCGTTTCAATATGTCGTCAAATATTCGGTGGTGCTAGAAAACAAAAACCCAGGCGAGACACAACACATCGACGGATCTTGTTATCGAATCTGCCTTGTTCGCCGTCTCTGACATTTCCCCTGACTGTAGCCGTGTGTTCACACATTAGAGTGTCCGGTCAACCAGAAAACATCCACCAGAGATACACACAACTGTAGCTTAGCTAGCTTTTTCGGGCGGGTTGGCTGGAGCTACAACTCTAAAATTTGGTAATGATTGCATAATTATGAGAATGAAGAAGTTTTTAATGTTAAAAGTGTTTGAATTTACAATGTGTTTAGAACTCGATTGGATTTTAGGAAGAAATAAGATGTGTTCTTTGTGATTTTTGCATAATTTTTTGATTATTAGGACGTACTGTGAAAAACATATTCATTTATTTATTTATTTACTGATGGATGGATAGACTAACAGCTTGGTAATATGATGGTATTCTTTGGAGTACCTTATATATTAATACTATATATTGACAGAATATATTAATACCATAGTACATGGTAAAGAAAAAAGTACTAAGGTATTACCTTATATAATTACCTATATAATTTTAGACATGTACCTTGGTACTTGTATGTATAGTACCATGGTATATACCAAAAAACAATTTTAAAAAAATTTTCTACCAAAATGAAAGTGTATTACATTAACTTCTAAATATTGTTAATAAAAAAAATACTTTAGTATTATTTATATTTTCATTTTATTACGAGAAAGTATCTCATTATTACAAGAAACTAAGTCTGTATTATGAGAAAGTATCATTATTACAAATAAGTCATTATTATGAAAAACATCATATTCATAATAGAAATTATTATGAGAAACTAAGTCATTATTATGAGAAAGTATCATTATAAGTCTCATTATTATGGATAATTCATTATTACGAGAAAGTTTCTCATTATTATGAATAAGTCATTACTATAAGAAAGTATCAATTAAGTCATTACAAGAAATTTTCTCATTATTATAAATAACTAAAAAATGAGAAAGTATCTCATTACTATGAGAAAGTATCTAATTTTTATAAGAAATTAAGTCATTATTATGAGAAAGTTTCTCATTATTACAAGAAATTAAGTCATTATTATGAGAAAGTATCATTATTACGAGAAATTAAGTCATTATTATGAAAAAGTATCATTATGAACAAGTCATTATTACGAGAAATTTTCTCATTATTATTATGAATAACTAAAAAATTAGAAAGTATCTCATTACTACGAGAAAGTTTTTAATTTTTATGGGAAATTAAGTCATTATTACAAGAAAGTTTCTCATTAATACGAATAACTAAATCATTATTATAAAAAATTATCTCATTATTACGAGAAAGTATTATTACGAACAAGTCATTATTATGAGAAAGTATCTCATTATTACGAGAAAATAAAGTCATTATTATGAGAAAGTATCTCATTATTACGAGAAAGTATTATTACGAATAAGTCATTATTATGAGAAAGTATCTCATTATTACGAGAAAATAAAGTCATTATTATGAGAAAGTATCATTATTACGAGAAACTAAGTGATTATTATGAAAAATTATCTCATTATTACGAGAAAGTATTATTACGAACAAGTCATTATTATGAGAAAGTATCTCATTATTACGAGAAAATAAAGTCATTATTATGAGAAAGTATCTCATTATTACGAGAAAGTATCTCATTATTACGAGAAAGTATTATTACGAATAAGTCATTATTATGAGAAAGTATCTCATTATTACGAGAAAATAAAGTCATTATTATGAGAAAGTATCTCATTATTACGAGAAAGTATTATTACGAACAAGTCATTATTATGAGAAAGTATCTCATTATTACGAGAAAATAAAGTCATTATTATGAAAAATTATCTCATTATTACGAGAAAGTATTATTACGAACAAGTCATTATTATGAGAAAGTATCTCATTATTACGAGAAAATAAAGTCATTATTATGAGAAAGTATCTCATTATTACGAGAAAGTATTATTACGAATAAGTCATTATTATGAGAAAGTATCTCATTATTACGAGAAAATAAAGTCATTATTATGAGAAAGTATCATTATTACGAGAAACTAAGTGATTATTATGAAAAAGTATCTCATTATTACGAGAAAGTATTATTACGAATAAGTAGTTATTATGAGAAAGTATCATTATTACGAGAAACTAAGTCATTACAAGAAAGTATCTCATTGTTACGAATAAGTATCTCATTACAAGATACTAAGTCATTATTATGAGAAAGTGTCATTATTATGAGAAAAAGTCTTTATTACAAGAAAGTATCATTATTACGAGAAACTAAGTGATTATTATGAAAAAGTATCTCATTATTACGAAAAAATTATCGTTATTACGCAAAACTAAGTCATTACAAGAAAGTATATCAATATTACAAGAAAGTGTCTTATTATTGTCATTATTATGAAAAAGTTTCTCATTATTACGAGAAACTAAGTCATTATTTTGAGGAAGTATGTCATTATTACAAGACACTTTCTCATGATTATGAGATTTGAATATTATTACTTTTTAATTAATTATTATGAAAAAGTCTCTCAATATAATGAGATACTAGTCATAATTATGAGAACGTTTCTCATTATTATAACATACAGAGTCATTTTTTCTCAACTGTGGCAGAAACGGGCTTCAATATTTTAGTGTGTTGGCTTAAACTTACTTTATTTTAGTTAGTTATCAAAAATCGAATTTCTAAGATTTTAAAGTTTACCTTTGTCATATAATATTTAAAATGTTATTTTACTTCAGCTTTAACAAAACTATTATTTAATTACACAATTATTTAATAAAAACACTGAAATTAAATGATATAATTATATGATACAATTTTATATAAATCAAATATAATAACACAAATGTGTAAAATATAAATTACACGATTTTTAAAATTCTGTAATTTTACTTATGTATAAGCATTACATTTAAATAGTAAATTATAATTTTAAAAATACAGAAAATGTAATCTTGTAGATTTTACAGTACTGTGTAATGTGGCATATATTTTAAAGAATGAAAATTTTACCATCTTATAGCATCACTTTTCTCTAATGCTGCCTAGTAGTATTTTATTAGGGATTTTCAAAACAACTGCTCATGGTTTTGTTTATATGCACAAAAACATTCTAACAGCCATCTGACAAGCCTGTGTTATCATTCATCATGTTTTGTCTAAATTTATTCTAGGTTTCTGCGTGTGATATATGAGCTATCATGCATAAAGGAAACACTATTAATGTGAGTTCCAGTCAGCCGCTGCTGTAATGAATCACTTTCACTCTGCGTTGTCTCAACGTAACAACAAAGCACTTTCACAACTCGCACAATTAATCAGGGCCACAGTGTGTGGTTCGTAATTGTCTGGATTTATCTCTGCCATAGCTGTCTGTCAGAAGCAAAAATACCGCCTGATTCTCTTGACTGTAAAAAAGTGTGTGTGTTTAGTCTGCATTCATACAAAGAAGAGATGACGGCGAGGAGAAAAGAGCGAAAATTCTGGCCTTGACTGAAGCTTGTTAATGTGGCATCTCTATACCCGAACCACAGCTTTCTTATTCATCACATGACGCCATATTTGTCTCAGGAAAGCCACATTCAATGTTTTGAATTGACTTGAGCGAAATTATGCCCATATTTCAGCTCAAAATGAGAAAAATGAAGCTAGACCGCTCTGAGCTACAGGACGGTGGGGTTATGAATGGAGGCTCCGGAAAGGGCTGGGTGAAGGTCATCTGAAGGTCATTTCCTTCCGCAGGGGGAAATGACCCGAAACCGCATGAATGAATTTGAAGAACACACAGGAAGAGATCCGACGCCCAAGGCAAAGTCACACATACTCGGAATTTAATAAGGAATGAGTCACTAGGAATGAGACGATGAATCTCAACTGCATGAAAAAATATCTGCTGGCTTTATGAAGATACTGTCAGTTAAAATTCCCAACAAACAAGCAAAATGAAAAGATTTCATATCAAAAAGATTGTTTTCATTTTATTTTTGCATTTATTTTTAAGGGAAAAAATATATAATTCAATAAATATTATGGCAACATCAACAAAAACAGACATACATGGACCTCAACACACACAGAAGGCATTAAAAAAAATTACAGAAATCCTACATTAGGAAACATTTGTTTTTGTTTTTTTCAACAGCACCTACACATCTCAACATTTACACACACCAAATTTGTTTAATACTGTCTATGTGAAAACAAATTTTGCAACACAGTCGAGGAAATTCTCTCTGACCCATTAAAAACAATAAAAACGAATGTAGAAAAGACAGTTTTTGTTTGTTTTGCGCAAGTTTTAACGAAAAGTGCAACTACAAACATGCAGCAAATGAGACTTTGCAGCTAGCTTCAAACTTCTGAAGATTTAGTTTTGAGAAACTTTTAGCACTACAAAGGTGAGACACATTTTTTTTTCCCACGGCTCTGCAAGGCAATACACTGAATTAGTTTTGAAAGAGAAAGAATGTGCATTATTCAGTTTTCTCAATCCTCTCGCACGTGTTTAGAAGCAGACTGCATAGTTTAGTAGAGAGAGGAGAGAATTTTTTCTTGTGTGTTTTTTGAAAACTTTTTTTTTCTTTCCTGGACTGGGCAGATAGAAGCGCAGATTTAATATGACCTTGAATTTATGTTTGATTGTTTATTTATTAGTTCAATTGTGCTTAAACAAAACTTCACAGATGTCAGAAAAGGCACAAATGTTCATGTAACATTTGACTGATAATGACAATTTACAATGTAAAGCTAGTTTTGTGCTATTTTTATGGTGGTGTTAGACGTATGCGGCATTTACACTGACAGAAATTAAATCTCTGGATGTCACCAACTTGCTATACTATTGGTTTCAATTATATGTTCCTACTAGGGATCGGTTACAATGATCAGTTGTCCAAAAACTGACTCGTTTAGCAAAATGGTGTTTTTTTCGGAACACCCGAGGTGCAATTGCACTATATGTCGGCACACTGTGCGCAGGGCTATTGGAGCCGACGGTTTAGCTAGATTTTTGTCTACAATATGTTACATTCATGATATTTTTAGTTAAATTAGCATGCTAACAGTGTACTGTGATTAGTGGTATCTCAAGATGGTCCTCACTGCAGAACACAAGATCCAGGTGGATCCAGATCCAACACTTCCCACCTTACATATCCCTAAACCTACCCGCCTCCACCCCCTGATCCCTACACCTACCCATTTCCAACCCCTAGATTTGGATGTAACGTCACCCCCTGGAGCTTGTGTACTGCAGTGAGGGGCTACTGGTTTTTTAAAGGCCACACCAAAGTACTGTTCCAGATTTGCATAAAATTGAACTCTAAACAGTCTGTCCTGCAATCACCATCCCTCATTGCAAATTAATGACTTCCAAATGCAGCAAATCGTTGTCAGTGCGAATGTCCCTTCAGGGATAAACCGAATGCAAATGAATACTAAATGCTCAGGTCAATTCTCAAAGGTCATATTTGCACTTCTATATACCCGGTCTATAAAGACAAGCGTAACCATGTTCTCACAGAACCGTGAAAGAAGTTCTCATTGATCCACCAAAAGCCCTCAAAAACACATCCATCATGCGCTTCAGAACGTCAAACGTTGAGTCATCCGACTTGAAAACCTTCCAGTTCTTTGGTTTGTCTTTTTCTGAATCCTAATGAACCGTAATGTGATTATGAGGAGTTATAGAGAAAACGGTGCGAGTTCAAATATACCAGCGGCGTATCCATGGTGACAGTTTTAGCTGAGCTTAGCATAAGAAAACGAAAACCACGCACACACACAAACTCGTGCTCTTGGTCTACAGAAGGAACAAAACAGACCGAGGAGGATCGAAGGAGGAAGTGATCCGTAACCACAGTGATACACTCTCGTTTCATATCCCCATTTAGCTGTACAGACTCAAAAAGAAAGAAGCGAGAGTTGTCTTTTATCCAAAATTGCGCCATTTTGGAAATCATCTTCCCCTTCACTGTTCCATCGTGCGATTGTTGATGCCAACCGAAACGTGCATCTTTTAAAAATAGCTGAGCCAAAGCTCAGCGGAACTCTGGATTCAATAGTTATGTGATTCTACTTCCTCCTTCCTTTCCTGCAGGAGAAGCTTCCAAAAGGAATCCTCCAGAGAGGAAGCAGCTTCAAATCCAGGAGCAGGAAGGAAGACCTCCCATTGGCCGAGAGGGTGGTGACATCCTCCTGCTGAGTGGATAAGTTTAGGAGAGGTGGTTGGGGCCGTAATATGGGTTCACGTCCGCAAGCTTATCAAGTTCTGGCAACAAGAACCCTCAAACTGGAGAGACCTTCAGGTACATCACGTAAACGCTCCCGCTCTCCACTTTTGCTTTGTCTTTGGAGGCAATTCCAGAACTTTCTTGCACAGTCCACCCTCACCGTTTCCCAGAATGAATCTTTCCCCCCAAAGCCTTGTGTTACATTACTGTGCAACTCTTTGCTTTGTCTTTACGTAGGTCTGTTGCCACAGCAGCTAGGTCTGGTCGACTGGGCATGTGCGAGATGCGTTTGGTGGAGCGTGCCGATTTGTTGCGCTTGATGTTTTTGTTGTTCTTATTTACACAAGCCAACGTTGCAACATGGAAAATGTCCCGCACGCTGTTTTCGGACTGCACTGCAGAGCATTCGATATAAGGTGCGGATATCTGCTTAGCCATAGCTGAACCCTACAAAAGAAAGAGAGGATAATGAGCTTTGATATGAAACAAAACCAGAAATTAGGAGTTAAATCACAATTCTCGGTTGAAGTGCTACAATTACCGCTTGGAATTTCATCAAAATTAAGTTTAGCTTTGTGCCCAGGAAGATTTCGTGCTTTCACTTAGACATTTAATGCATGGATTAGATTAGTAACCTAAACCATCGCAATGCTACTGAACCGCCCTTGGTGATAAACTTAATTACTTGTTAAGTAATAGAATTGGTGTTAAATATCAACCCAATCAGTCTCAGCCAACCAAATTGTGAATACAGTTTGTGAGAACCACTCACCTGATCATATGACACCGGTGTCTGTCTGTGATTTGACAGCTCCACTAAAGTCGTGAGGTCCGTTCTGAGATCTGACTTGCATCCGACGAGCAGCATCTTTGTGTTAGGACAGAATTCCTGGATCTCCCCTTTCCACTGTGAAAGAAAGGGACAAAACCAACAGGGAAAGATGAAACCAACTGGCCTTGATCCATCCCTGTCTGACAGAGGACAAAAGACTAGAACAAGTGTTTCCTGTTCCCATTCTTTAAGCATATTATGTTCCATCCCATCCCTTTTTTCCTCAAGCACTAGAGTATTAATCTTCCTTGCTACAGGTGAGGGACATGCTTCCTGTGAGGATAAACCTTGCACTGTAATGACTGCTTTTCAGGGTGTGTATCTGTGTGTGTATCTTCCCAACAATGCTACAGGTGATCTGCATTCCTGTCCTTCCCAAACAAAGCATTTTTTGTGTTGGTGTGGCATTAAAATCACCGGATTTAATCTGCTGGGAGACAGGCGGGTACAACACAGTCATACGATTGTTCACACAGGAACACGGACACCCTACATTCTCTCATTCCCATGAACCTTTTGTGCTCACCTCTGGCTCCCAAGGGCTTTAAAGTCCCCGTAGACAACACTACCTTATTCCACCAGGTACCCACGTGTAGCCTGATCGTATTTCCGATTCTGCGAGCTAGATCTCAACCGTTTTAAGACAAACCACCCGGCTGAACTTCCACTCACATGGTCTAGTTAATACCAGCATAATGCTATCAAACCAGGGGGCCACCCTAACCAAGTGAAATAGAGCCACAGGCCATTCCAGATACCTGACCCCAGACTGAAAGTCTACAACAAGATATCCTACTCTACCAAACAAAGGATGACTTTATTAGGATGCAACAAAGAGTGGACAGATCACAAAGGAGTTGTAGAAGAATTTCTCTGAATCACAGGCAAGGCATTTAAAAGCCAATTAGACTGCCAGGAGCCAGAAAGGTCAAGCCTACAGTGTGATATCCAGGAAACTCCCAAAATTTAGTGCACCACACCCTTGTTCTGCCCCTAGATGTCAACTGCTTAAAGAATAAAAAATGTTTTCCTTTATCAAGAATGTAAAATGAATCATTTTTCAATCAATGTCATTTTTTCAAGTAGTCATTTTGGAGCCCTAAAATTTGAGTGGTTGATGGAAATTTTGTTAAAGATCCTAACCCCAGTCCTAAAATCTGATTGGCTAATGGAAATATTGTTCAAGCCCCCATTTCTAGTCCTAAAATCTGACTGGTTGGTGGGAATATTCTTTAAAACCCTAACCCCATCCTAAAATCTGACTGGTTGATGGGAATGTTGTTTAAGACTTCAACCCCAGTCCTAAAATCTGATTGGTTGATGGAAATATTGTTTAAGATCCCAACCTCAGACCTAAAATCTGACTGACTAGTGAGAATGTTCTTCGAGACCTTAATCCTAGACCTAAAATCTGATCGGTTGATGCAAATGTTCATTAAGACCTCATCCCCATTCCTAAAATCTGACTGGTTGGTGGGAATGTTGTTAAAGAATCCATCCTCTGTCCTAAAAGCTGATCGGTTGATGAAAATATTGTTCAAGAACTTAACTCCAGTGCTAAAATTTGATTGGTTAATGGAAATATTGTTCAAGACCCCTTACCCAGTCCTAAAATCTGACTGGTTGGTGGAAAATATTCTTTAAAAGCCTAACCCCATCCTAAAATCTGATTGATTGATGGAATAATTGTTCAAGACCTCAACCTCAGTCCTAAAATCTGATTGTCTGATGGGAATAATCTTCAAAACCCAAACCCCATCCTAAAATCTGATTGGTTAATGGGAATATCATTCAAGACCTCAACCCCAGTCCTAAAATCTGACTGGTTGATGGGAATGTTCTTCAATACCCCAACCCCAGTCCTAAAATTTGATTGGTTGGCAGAAATGCTCTTAAACGCCCCATGGCCCAGTCCTTAAATCTGATTGGTTGGTGGGAATGTTCTTCAAGACCCTAACTTCAGTCCTAAAATCTGACTGTTTGACAGGAATATAATTTCAAAAATAACTGTAGATGTTAATTAAAGAATATTCTACGTGTTTAGCTCACATTAAGTGTGTTAAATCAATTATTACAGGTTGGAAAAACATTCACCTTCTTTAGGACGCTGTCCAGGGTCTCTGGTCGGCTGATGTCAAAGCATATAATTACTGCGTCTGAGTCCGGATACGAAAGCGGCCTGACGTTGTCATAATACGGGGAGCCTGTAACATAAAAAGGTGAATTGGTCAGGAGGAACAAAGTTCACTTGAACACAAGCATGCACAGAGAACTAGACAAGGATAGTGGGTCTGTCTGGAGGACCGTCAATTTATTACTTAACCTCATTTAACTTTTACTCAGCGATGCAGTACAGACAGTAATTTGAAAGCATTCATGAATTTTTAAACCACTGAAGCCCCTTTTCAGACATACTAAACATGAAACTTTTACACATAAATGCACACTTTTGCTTTCAGAAGGAATAAAGCTTTTAAATAGGTTTTTATTTATAAAAAAAAAATCACACAGAACACTTCCAGTTTTGGTGCAATGCTAAACAATGGTTTATAATGATTTACACAAGCATAAGATAATTCTTCAAATCCCTTACTCTAATAAAAACACTGTTGTTTTCCTTAGCCAACACTAATAACTAGACCCTTGCCAGATGTAGCATTTCCCTCCTGTTTAAAACTCTAGAGATGTTTTTCTTTGTGAGGACGGTACAGTCCAGGATTTACTCTGACAGAACGAAGCATTCCCGCCCACCGCTAACTCTACCAGACATGGTATGTACAATCCACACAGGACAAACACATTTATAATGTGCCAGATTCCAGAACAGAGGTGGTGTTTATGAGAGAGAGCGAGAGAGACAGAGGCAAGGGAGGGCTGTTTAGTTTGACAGAATGATAATTCCCAGTGCCAGAAGTTAAGTAGAAAAATGTGAAGTTGAAAACACATGCAGCCGCAGGACTTTACAGCTCATATTCCAACCGCAGCTACAGGCCAAAAAACAAGAACAACTCGGACAACAGCATTTCACTGTTTCACATGAGACGTCTGATTGGTTTTATGGTTAATCATGCAATCTCTAATTAGTCAATGTAACTACTTAGAATGTAGGTCTAATTATCAAACTTATTTTGAATCTGAAGTTTGGTAGCATTTTTGAGTAAATATTATAAGATGATATATGTTAGTGTAAATATACTTTTAAGTGGGGAAAAATACCAAAAAATTACATTTTGTGTTTTGTTGTTGTTGTCATTGCTTTTTGTTAGTTTTCGCCCTCTAGTTTTCTGAAAGATACACAACAGATGCCCACACGCACGCATAAATGAATATACACAATCTCTATGCCAACCCCCACCCCACCACACACAGTTTTCTCTCTAAACAGCTCACTAAACACATTATTTGGTTACTTTGTCCAACGCAACAATACTAAACCCAACCCCTGCTGTGTTTATTTGTACAATATTTGTGTAAGTAACAGCTAAATGGAGCGACATACACACTTGTGGAACACCATAGCTATCACAACACACACCGCATTCCACAATGTGTGTGTGTGCGTGAGGGATACTGACAGCTGATGGATTCCCCAAGTGTTCAAATGCTTCTCTAAACATGTGGTGACCACGTAAAAGCACACACACAGTAAAGAATTCTTGGCCAATGGTATTTTTGGCTTGGATCCTTCAATGTCTTCCTAATCTACATCAAAATAAAGCAATAAACAGACACAGTTCTCTGCAAAGTACATTTAACCCTGAAGCTACGCTGTAAAACCCTTGATGCTCATTCATGTTTGAAAAAATTGCTAACACACCATTACAAACTTTTACAAAAAGCTCTTTTCAAACTCCACATCAGTACACGAGTTCCTTCTGAATTTAATTTCCTCCTTGACTAACAAGGTAAGAATAATTTCAGAGAACATAACGGTTCACATGGCGCGTTTTTTTTTCCCTGGCGGCCCACCACACAATAGCTGCTTTGTGGACTACGAGAGCAAACCTTTTCTCACAGGAATGTGAGGCATGCAGGCCCAAATCGTTGAGGTTGGAAATATGATCCGGCCGACAATAGTTGACCAGCTTTAAGGAGCGGGTCTGAGAGAGCCTGTCCCAGCAGGAGCCCATTGAAAAGATCCCGGGAACGTTTTGTTTTCGGGGGTCAGCTGATAATGAGGTCTCTCCTTGCTGATAATAGTCAAGGGTTGGATTAAGGAGGTTAGACAGCAACATCTTAGTTTAGGACTTTGAAAAGACATGCAATAGCTGAATCTCTTTATTCATCCTCTTAATAAATGTACCTGGTGTACCTGTGCATCTTTGTTTTCATCTGCAATCAAATGAAACTAGATTTGACATATTGCAAAGAAGAGTGGCACTTGGCTGTGCAAAACTTGGCATTCCAAGTGGTATCTTATTGGCTATAGTCAAACTGCCCACAGCTAAGATATTCTACTAGTAGTGTTTCTTGACCATAAATGGCCACTTTCAAGATCAAATCAAATATCAAGTCTCACATTTCATTACTTCCACATTCACTAGCCTATTTCAGTGTAAAATACATCACATTGTAGAGTTTAAGACTTTTAGCTCCATGCTAGAGATTCACATTACTTTTCTGTAAGGAAATATCCATTCTGGCTTTCAGCCCACAACCTCTGATCAAGATGTCTGATAAAAATTTCAGCTGCAAACAAGTGACATCTTAGAAGGTCATCCTATCAAAATTGCCAATTCAAAGACACCATCCAATCGAACTATGTCATGACAGCATATCCGTCACCAGCCCTAGGGGAGCAAGGAGATAGGACGCTTGAGGAACAATGGACTGAATTTGGGCCTATAGTTATCCGAAATTATGTGCTTATTGTAAAACGTACAACTCACAAAGGAACAAAAAGATCCCAAAGCTAAGTGTGCGTATATTGATTGATCATGGTCTGACTGGTGGATAAGGAACCTTTTGAGACAGGCATGTCAAGATCCTGGCTTCACATCTGCAGGGGGTTTCTGGTCAATAAGTGTCTGGAAGAGCAGAGCTGGGGGAAGGGGTCTGATTCCATGGAGGTTCGGCTATTAGGGGATATACACACACATGCTCATGGCCATCGAGAAGATCAGAGAGCATGCGGTCTCTTGTCTCCGGCAGGGTGTTATCCTGACACTTGGCCTCTTGTGTATCACATAACACACAATACATGCACATACACACTTGGGTTTCAGATTTAGAAGGACTTGCTAAGCCCTAGAATCAATATACACGAGAAAAGCCTAATGAAACATTCATGCCGCAGAATGGCAACAGCACTTTGACTTTGGAATAATACTCGGTTTTTCATCGGCGTGAGTGGGAACTGTTTTAACAAACACAACAATGGGCAACAGTCCCAAAAAAGATGTTACGCAAGACTTGAGCTCGAGCAAAAGTACAACAAACAAAAAGAAACACAATTGTATTCCCCTCTTTTGTATCAGACGCAGAAACTCTCAGTCGTTCCCTTTCGGAAGCGAACTGTTTTAATTCAGAATGGTACGCATGTACTCTACTGTATCAATGGGTTCCATGGCGGATCAGTGACGGATGCTGCCAGCTGAATGGTGAATGGGGTCGTGACTCAACAGCTGATTGGTGGACAATGACAGGAGCAGCTCTTGGGTGACGGGGGTGGCAGCTGTTGCAAACAAAGCAGCACAAAGAGAAGATGCCAGGAAACTATTCATTCGGGCAATTCTGGGATCAACCCCCAAATTCGTAGACTGTTCAGAAATACTCAAGGCAAAGAACTTAAGATTATTCAAGGACAAATACCCAAGGTTTCCTAGTCCACATTTGTCTTTCTCTCATTATATGAAATGTGCTCAGGTGTGGTAGGAACTTGTTAAATCCTAGACTTAGGCATTTGAGAGGAAAGACCGCACACACACTGGGCAGTCCTTGGAGCCTGGCTCTGACACAATAACTTACACTGTAATGAACAGCAGGCTGGAAGCCCACAGCCTGACACAAGCAACTAACTACATATCCAAACGCCAGTATCAGACGGGCGGCCCTGCCCGCAGACGCCCACCGCAGACATCTGTCAGCCCAACACACTCCTGTACCTACATCACGAACCAAACTGAACCACCATGCATTGAATTATCATCAGATATAGATCTAGTTTGAGCTTTAGAGATTGAGAATTTAGGGTATAACTCTAGATTTAGCACATGGGTCAAAATTTAGGCAAGTACTTCCAGACTCTATTCAGGATATTAATCCAAATTGAGCACATGACTCCAAATGTTGGAATTGCAGCATATTGTTCTAGTTTTGGAGAATAGCTCAAAGTTTAACATTTGGTTCTATGATATAGGCTCACACTCACATGATTCATATTCAGAAAACTCTATATTGAGAAAATGGCATATTTGACTCTAGATTAACGCAGTTCTCTAGATCTAGGTCTTGCAAATGTCCTTTTTTGGCAAAGGCTGGATTGGTGCTGGTCTAGCTAATGGACCAGCATGGCCATGCTGTTCAAAAGTATCAAGTTTTGCTGGTTAAGCTAGATAAGAAACCAGCATAGCAGCATTTGAAACACAACATAAGCTAGTGACCAGCTGTGCTAGCCTTTCAGTTGCTCAATTTAACACATGGCTCTTGATTTAGGAAATTACTCTGGCACAGGGTTTTGGATGCAAGAAATGGATCCAGATTGAGAATATGAGAAAAATTAATTGAGATTGCAAAAAGACCAGCTTTGCTGATTTGGTGTTGGTCTATACCTGTAGTTTGGTGGCTTAACATATGCTGGTGAAGGAAATATTTAGCGCAGAACTTTAGATTTCAGACCACACACAGCACCAAACAACCTAAACCCCCAGGTTCAGGTCTGAATGCAGTTTACTCCAGATCATAGTTAAGCCCCAAACAGGCCACCGTCTAAAGCAGTCTGTCTGGCTGGATGCTTTACAGGGCCTGTGATTACCTCCAGACAGCAGGTCTGATCTCTCCTGGGTGAGCCGAGCGCGAGCTCTGGAAACATACCAACACCCTACATTCAGACAGAGTGAGCCAAGACCCCACTCTAATTTGCCTGTGTGGTTACGGCTGTTTGGTTTTGTTAAACGTGTGAATTGCAGCATGACCCCAGCTGTGGCAACAGTTTCGGTTTCATTTGTTTATCCAAAACATCACTTACAGCATTCCCCGTGATGCCATCCTAACATTCCTTAAAAGTGAGGTGTCCACGGATCATATTCCACAGATGGGTGGAGTGTGTGAGAGTGTATTAGCAGTGTGTGTGTGTGTGTGTGTGTGTGTGTGTGTGTGTGTGTGTGATTAAACGCTTGGCAGGCTCTCATACTGACTCAACAACCGAGAATCGTTCAACCGCTCAGAAAAAGAAAGAAAAGCTATTAAACAAACCCAGATTTTCCTCCAGGCATAAACGTAAGCGCTAGCAATCACATCATTACCCTGCACAACACACTGATGCATCAAAATAATGATATTTTGACTGGATTCATGAAGAAAGACAACAAGTCTGGACATGTTTTGGATCAACAGGATTTAAATGCACTATAAATGGACATAAAATAAACTAAATTAGGAACTTATATAACAAAACAATCACTGAACCCTGACCAAATTCACCAAACCTGGAATTTTTTAAATTATAACAAGGCCTCAGTTTAGTGACTGCGTTGTATATTAACAGCCACAATGTTTATTACATCATGATATACAGATTATTTACTTTCCATATCAATTAAACTATTTATATACATTATAGCAAGGGTTTTCAAACGGGGTCTGTGATGCTACTGAATTATATTTGGATCTAAAACACATTTTATTATTATATATTAACTTAACTCCAATCAAAAGCTAAAGTTCAGCATTAAATATTGATATTGTAATATATGCCTAGCATCAAATATGAGGTTTAAAATGCAAAACTCAGTTTTATAAAATATGTAACAAGGAGTCAAAGCTCTGGCTTTCTATCCACGAAAGGGTCCTAAGAAAGGTTGATGACCCCATACTATAGTATATACTTAGTGTATACACAATATATTTACAAAAACATAATTTGAGACTCACCTGAGGTGTCCCACAGGCTGAGCTCTATTCTCTGCTTGTCAATCTCAAAACTTGCTGTGTAATTCTCAAACACGGTGGGAACGTAATTCTAGGAAAAAGACACAAATATTACTGAACAAGTCTATTTTAAAAGGTTAAAATGTGAAAATGAAAACATGCTACAAAACTAAAGCATATATCGTAAAGCGCAGTTGTGCGCACCCACTGGATTTTACGCATCTCACCTCTGGGAAACAGTCCTTGGCAAAAACGTGGAGCAGAGCGGTTTTCCCACACTGACTGTCCCCCACAACCACGATCTTACATTTGAGGCTCTGACTCGGATCCATTCCGGACTGAAGGGACAGTTTCTGTATAGATCTTCTCTCCTTCATTGATTGTCTTTACGCGCAAGTCCGCGGAGGCGCACAACGGAGAAGACACGCACAAACGTACAGCTTTCTACAATCACTCTGGAAAGGGTGCGGATTCCCTCTGCCCGTGTCCTGATCTTTCTCTCTCTCTCTCCCTCTCCTGCAGGGATATACATCAACTGCTTGAATTCCAGCCCTCTCACTTTTGGGGTATGTACTGCGTTTTATATGAGCCCGGTAAACCAATGGCTGTCCTTGAAGACACCCAGGGATCCTCCCCTTTCCTTTAGTAGGGAGAGGGAAAGAGCGCACCCTACAGGCCGTAATAAATATGACTTTGCTTTTAGCTCCGTAAAGTTTCAATCACAAACTGAACTGTAATACATTTTAAATACAAAAACATTGTAGAATGTGGCTTGTTGCTTTAGATCGTATTTCATACCACAAACATTTCAAATGAGTGATACAGTAGAAGTTGTGCGCTGCCACGAACACATTTTCAAATACTCCATGTACTTTCTCTCTCAATAAAATAAATACAAAAATGCTGTTTTTTTTTTTTTTTTTTTTTTTAGATTTAGTATTTAGTAATTTCAGATTTTTTCCAGATTATTTGTCTGGATATAATTTAAATGTGAAGTATTAAAAAATGATGAATATAAATTAATCACAGGAGCAGGTGTATGTTTAAATGAGGCACAAACACAGGCACTAAACTGATCTAATAATCATATCATGTTGGCTGTAGAGCTGTTACCCAGGTGTGGAGGCGCTGGAGCAGAAACAGGCCTTCTGGAAGACATGGAGTCAGCGGATATTTATCTGCTACATATTTGTAACACATTCATTCCATCAGCATGTCATCAGATATTACAGTAGATGCTCTGTGAATGTGTGTCAGACCGAGAGAGAAAGAAATAAAAAAAAATAGAAAGAGAAAGAGAAAGAGAAAGAGAAAGAGAAAGAGGGTGGGTGAGTGGAACAGAATGAAAAAGAAAGAGAGATTACTAGCAGGAAAACAGTACCAAAAAGTACTATGGTACTTCCATGTTTGTTTGGACATGCACCATGGTAATACTATGATTTCTGGGGGGAAGGGGGGACACTGGAAGACTGGAATCATTGGATAACAGACAGACAGAACAATAGAACGACAGAACGATAGAACGATAGATAGATAGATAGATAGATAGATAGATAGATAGATAGATAGATAGAAGGATAGAATAATAAAAAGATAGAATGATAGACAGAGAATAACAGAACGCTAGATAGAATGGTAGACAGACAGACAGACAGAAAGATAGAGAATAACAGAACGATAGAACGAATGACAGAACGAATGAACGATAGAAGAGAAGGATAGAATGAGAGATAGATGATAGATAAATAGATAGATAGATAGATAGATAGATAGATAGATAGATAGATAGAATTAAAGGGAACAATAGATACATAGATAGAGAATGATAGAATGATAGAACAATAGATAGAAGGATAGAACGATAGATAGATAGATAGACAAACAGATAGAACGACAGATCGATAGAATGATAGATAGATAGATAGATAGAACAATAGAATGATAGATAGATAGATAGATAGATAGATAGAACAATAGAATGATAGCACAGAACAAACAATAGAATGATAGAATAATAGACAGATAGAAAGATAGACAGAATAATAGAACGATAGAATGTACGAAAGAACAAACAAACAAACGATAGATAGATACACAGAGAGAATAACAGAACGATAGATAGAATGATAGCACAATAGAATGAACGATAGATAGAACCAAAGAATGGTAGACAGACAGACAGACAGAAAGATATACAAAGAATAACAATAGACAGAATGAACAAACAAATGATAGACAGAGATAGATAGATAGATAGACAGATAGATAGAATTAAAGGAAACAATAGATAGAGAATAATAGAATGATAGAACAATAGATAGAAGGATAGAACGATAGATAGATAGACAGACAAACAGATAGATGGACAAACAGACAGAACGACAGAACGATAGATAGAACGATAGATAGAATGATAGCACAATACAATGAACGATAGATAGAACCAAAGAATGGTAGACAGACAGACAGACAGAAAGATAGACAAAAAATAACAATAGATAGAATGAACAAACAAATGATAGACAGAGATAGATAGATAGATAGATATAGATAGACAAACAGATAGATATAGATAGATAGATAGACAAACAGATAGAACGACAGAATGATAGAACGATAGATAGATAGATAAACAGATAGAATGACAGAACGATAGAATGATAGATAGATAGATGATAGATAGATAGATAGATAGATAGATAGATAGATAGATAGATAGATAGACAGATAGATAGATAGATAGATAGACAATCAGAACGATAGAACGATAGATAAAACGATAGATAGAATGATAGAATGATAGAATGATAGAACGATAGATAGATAGAATTAAAGAGAACAATAGATACATAGATTGAGAATAGAATGAACGATAGAATGATAGAATGATAAATAGATAGATAGATAGATAGATAGATAGAATGATAGCACAGAACAAACGATAGACAGAATGATAGAATGATAGACAGACAGAAAGATAGACAGAATAATAGAACGATAGATAGAATGTACGAAAGAACAAACAAACAAACAAACAAACGATAGACAGAGAGAATAACAGAACGATAGATAGAATGATAGCACAATAGAATGAACGATAGATAGAACCAAAGAATGGTAGACAGACAGACAGATAGAAAGATAGACAAAGAATAACAATAGATAGAATTAACAAATGATAGATAGATAGATAGACAAACAGATAGAACGACAGAATGATAGAACGATAGATAGAACGATAGATAGATAGAATTAAAGAGAACAATAGATACATAGAATGAGAATAGAATGAACGATAGAACAATAGAACGATAGAATAATAGATAGATAGACAGATAGATAGAACAATAGAATGATAGTACAGAACAAACGATAGATAGAATGATAGAATGTTAGACAGACAGACAGAAAGATAGACAAAGAATAACAGAACGATAGATAGAATTTACGAAAGAACAAACAAACAAACAAACGACGGATACACAGATAGAATAACAGAACGATAGATAGAATGATAGCACAATACAATGAACGATAGATAGAACCAAAGAATGGTAGACAGACAGACAGACAGAAAGATAGACAAAGAATAACAATAGATAGCATGAACAAACAAATGATAGACAGATAGATAGATGGATAGACAGATAGATAGATAGATAGATAGATAGATAGATAGACAGAATGATGAACAGATAATATGACAGTGTTAACTGTTTTCCTATTGTCTTCAGTTTATAGATATCATTTATTCTCTGTGCCGATACACAGCTACTATAACAAGCTCTGTGAATCTGCTCACCCACAACCCCACACAAACCCCTGAGGCCTGATGACTGCAGCTTCTGATTCCTCTGAGTGTGTATGTGTTGAGGGAAGGTCATTGTATATTGACACTCGCTCCTTCAAGTTTGTTCTGTGAAATGAGAACAAATATTGACCCAATGTACTGCTAATAATTTGAAATCTACCTTGCTCCTGTATCCAATGGTTACCATATAAAACCTCTCATCTGTAGCGTCCGTCACGCAGCTGTAACATCTCACGTCGCTCTGGCCTGACCCATCTCCACACATCCCAGCTAAAAGATCATTAAATGCGTCAGCAATGACGCTAATTAAAATCGTGATTTGGGAGTCTAACAAACGCACCTACGCACTCGGTAATGTCACGGCCGCATGTTCTTCCTGCGGGTCAAAGGTCAAAGTCTGAGAGTGATGAAATGAATACAACTCCTGTGAAGTCAATACTACAGTATGCTGTTGTATAAGTTAACAAAATGTAGTAAATACTATAATATACTACAGTATACTGTAGTAAATATGACAGTCTACCACTGTATTTTTTCATGTGGGTGATAGACATGCTCTGAGTGATTACTAAGGTGCTCTGAGTGGATGTTTACTAGCCAAACTAGTAAGAGACTGCTAAGTATTAGCAGTAGTGAAGCTTGCATTAGCAAAACAAATAGAGTATTCAAACAACGTAATACTGAACAATTAGTGCAATTAACAGGTAATGATTAAACACAACTACTGTGTATTAATTACTACAGTATGCTGTAACAAAATGTAGTAAATGCTATAATATACTACAGTATACTATAATTTACTACAGTTTACTACTTGATTTTTTATGTGGGTGATAGACATGCTCTGAGTGATTACTAATGTGCTCTGGATGGTTGCCAGGGCATTCTGAATATTATAGGTGGTTGTTTACAAGCCAAACCAATAAAAGATTGTTACTAGCAATAATAGTGAAGCTTGCATTAGAAAAACAGAGTATTTAAACAACACTATAATACTGAACAATTAGTGCAATCAGAACTTAATGATTAACACAACTCCTGTGTAGTCAGTACTACAGTATGCTGTAGTATAAGATAAAGTGTAGTAAATATTATAACATACTACAGTATATTATAACTTACTACAGTTTACTGTAGTAAATATTACAGTTTACTACAGTATTTTTTTCATATGGGTGATAGACATGCTCTGAGTGATTACTAAGGTGCTCTGGATGGTTGTCAGTGCATTCTCCCTGGTGAAAAAAACAGCATATGCTGGTAAGTATGTTTTGATGCTGGGATGCTGGTTAGGTATGTTTTGGTGCACCATAAACCAGCAAAGGACCAGCACAAACCAGCTAAGGACCAGCATAAACCAGCAATGGACCAGCTTAAACCAGCAAAGGACCAGCTTAAATCAGCACCAAAACATACCTAACCAGCATCCCAGCATCAAAACATGCCTACCAGCATATGCTGGTTTTTTCACCAGGGCTGTGTATTACAGGTTGTTGTTTACTAGCCAAACTAATCAGAGACCACTAAGTAATAGCAATAATAGCGAAGCTTGCATTAGCAAAACAAAATATTCAAACAATATAATACTGAACAATTGGTGCAATTAGCAGTTAATGATTAAACAACTCCTGTGTTGTCAATACTACAGTATGCTGTTGTATAAGTTAACAAAATGTAGTAAATACTATAATATACTTCAGTATACTATAATTGACTACAGTTTACTATAGTAAATACTACAGTTTACTCAGGTATTTTTTGTGTGTGTGTATAGACAAGTTATCATATTTGTATTGGTGTCAGTAAGATTAGGATATCAGTGCATTTTTAATATTTGTGTACAGAAACATCAAAATCTTTTCTTAACGAAATGTTAGCAATGCTAACCTCTGCAAAACTTATCGCCACAATGCTAACATGTTCTGAGTGATTGCTAAATTGTTCTGGATTATTACCAGGGCATTCTGGGTATTACAGGTGGTTGTTTACTAACAAAATATGAGAAAATATGATATGAGACTTCTAACACTAAGTGTTAGTAATAATAGTAGAGCTTAACAAAACTCAAAGTATTCAAACAACACTATAAAACTAAACAATTCGTGCAATAAGCAGTTAATGATTAAACACAACTTCCATACGCTGTAGTATACATTAACAATATGTAGTAAATACTGTAAATAAGTAAATACTGTACTACAGTATACTATAATTTCCTACAGTAAATACTACAGTTTAATCAGGTATTTTTTTTCGTATTCAATCATATTCATGTTAGTATCAATAAGATTAGGAAATCAGTCCATTTCAATAATTTTGTGTACAGAAAACATTCACATTTTTTCTTAAGCAAATGTTAGTAATACCAACCTATAGTAATACCAACAATGCTAACACGTTTTGAGTGATAGCTAAGGCCTGGATGGTTAGCAGGGCATTCTGGGTATTTTATAGGTGGTTGTTTACTAGCCAAACTAGCCAAATATACTACAGTATACTATAATTTACTACAGTTTACCATAGTAAATACTACAGTTTACTCAGGTATTTTTTTTTTTCATGTGGACAGACAAGTTATCACATTGGTATCAGAAAGATTAGGATATCAGTGCATTTTAATATTTTTGTGTACAGAAAACATTAAAATATTTTCTTAACGAAATGCTAGCGAAGCTAACCTTTGCAAAACTTACAGCTACAATGCTAAAGTAATTGCGAAGGTGCTCTGGATAGTTAGCAGAGCATTCTGGGTATTAGGTGGTTGTTTAGTAACAAAACCAATATGAGACTGCTAACGCTAAGTATTAGCAGTAGTAATAGAGCTTAGCAAAACACAAAGTATTCACCCTGGTGAAAAACAGCATATGCTGGTTAGGTATGTTTTGATGCTGGTTTATGCTGGTCCTTTTTCTGGTTTGTGCTGGTCCTTTGCTGGTTTATGCTGATCCTTTGCTGGTTTATGCTGGTCCTTTGCTGGTTTATGCTGATCCTTTTCTGGTTTGTGCTGATCCTTTGCTGGTTTGTGCTGGTCCTTTGCTGGTTTATGCTGATCCTTTGCTGGTTTGTGCTGGTCCTTTGCTGGTTTATGCTGATCCTTTGCTGGTTTATGCTGGTCCTTTGCTGGTTTGTGCTGGTCCTTTGCTGGTGGATACTGGTCCTTGACCAGCAACATGACCAACATTTGCTGGAAGACTGTTTGTGCTGGGTGAATCATTTACTGGTGGACTGAATGATCTGGTTCACATTTGCTGGACTGAGCAAATCATTGATAAATCAGACTGAACAAATCCTTTACATATCAGACTGTATGACCTGTTCACAAATCAGACTGAATTAATCATTGACAAATCGGAGTGAATGATCTGTTCACAAATCAGACTGAATGAATCATTCACAAATTGGACTGTATGATCTGTTCACAAATCAGACTGAATGAATAAGTCACAAATCAAACTGAATGATCTGGTTCACAAATCAGACTGAATGATCTGGTTCACAAATCAGACTGAATGAATCATTCACAAATCAAACTGAATGAATCATTCACAAATTGGACTGTATGATCTGTTCACAAATCAGACTGAATGAATCATGCACAAATTGGACTGTATGATCTGTTCACAAATCAGACTGAATGAATAAGTCACAAATCAAACTGAATGATCGGTTCACAAATCAGACTGAATGATCGGTTCACAAATCAGACTGAATGAATCATTCACAAATCAAACTGAATGAATCATTCACAAATTGGACTGTATGATCTGTTCACAAATCAGACTGAATGAATCATGCACAAATTGGACTGTATGAACTGTTCACAAATCAGACTGAATGAATCAGTCCAAATAAGACTGAATGAATTATTCACAAATCAGACTGGTTTGTGCTGGTCCTTTGCTGGTTTATGCTGGTCCTTTGCTGGTTTATGCTGGTCCTTTGCTGGTTTGTGCTGGTCCTTTGCTGGTTTATGCTGGTCCTTTGCTGGTTTATGCTGATCCTTTGCTGGTTTATGCTGGTCCTTTGCTGGTTTGTGCTGGTCCTTTGCTGATTTATGCTGATCCTTTGCTGGTTTGTGCTGGTCCTTTGCTGGTGGATACTGGTCCTTGACCAGCAACATGACCAACATAAACCAGCAAAGGACCAGCATAAACCAGCTAAGGACCTGCTTAAACCAGCATCAAAACCTACCTACCAGCATATGCTGTTTTTTTCACCAGGGCAAACAACACTATAATACTTACCAATTAGCACAATTAGCAGTTAATGATTAAACAACTCCAGTGTGGTTGACATCTTAATCATATTTGTATTAGTTTCAAATAAAGTTTATTAAGATACAAGTGCATTTTTTGTATACAGAAAACTTTTTGTTCTTAAGGAAATGTTAGCAATGCTATCCTCTCCAAAAATTTCTGCCACAAAGCTAAGCTATTTTATATGTGGCTGATTACTAGCTAAACTACTCTAATGCTAAGAATAATGATAGCAATAGTGAAGTTTGAATGATTTGATTGCGACTGTCTGCCCAACTTAAACACCCTGTGATGGTTTTATCACAGTACGCAAGTTAACAAAGCCGTCTCATACTGTTATTTGTTTGTTTACGCGGCGTGCTCATTGACTCGTGTTTAGCGATAATGGCTGACTGTCGTGGTGAAGCGGCGACAAGGACTGACAGTAAAATGGCCCTTTTCATCTTAAATTGCTTTCTGCTTCACAGATCTTTCTGTCAATAGTCGTTTAGGCAGAAAGCAGCCTGACATTTTCCTCCGGCTAACGCTGCTCGAATCCTGCTCGCTTTAAACCCGAAACTCATTTTCCTTGAGTGGAGGTGACTGCGGGAGACAACGCAAATGAGATCAGGAACTGCGATGAGGTGCATTTCAAATGCGAGCAACAAGTTGATACACACAACGTGAGAATGAAATGGAGAATTGTGGGAAACGTGTTGCCATTTGACATTTCCCCTGAGCAAGACCTCTTAAACTGTCTCACACACACACACACTTGGTGAGGCTGGTCAACTTTAAAAGGTGTCAGCTTGCACTGGGAATGGGAAACACATCTAATATATCACTTCAGAGACTTGTAAATGTGGGCTGTCCAGTCGTCCAAGCGGACAGAATTGGTAGTGTAACATTTGTGCTGGAAATGTAAGTTAATGCCGTTCTGCTTCCTGCTGTTAAGGAAGAAGAATTCTACTTAATATATAGTGAAGAAAGATTTCAACAAGCATAGTCTACTCACACTTCACATGACCATTTATGGGGATTACTATGGTATGTACCCAGGTTTTTACACGTGTTTGTGTTTTTAGGGAGTGTGTGGTTTATAACTCTCCTGTGACTATGGAATGAACCCATAGGCATTTCACTGGCTAATTATTCCACCTGTCAATCATGGAGTAAGAACAAAAGACCAAAACCCATCCCTGTGCTGGTTTTAAAATCTGTTCGGTTAAATGTCATTAAGAAGCCAAGTTTTGTCAAGACAAGATATACAATGTAAATAAGTGAACGCTGTCAGCTTGACATATGAGCAACTCAAAAAAAAAAAAAAAAAAAGAAAAAAAGAAAAAAAGAAAAAAAAAGAAAGAAAGTGCATTTAGAAGTAATTCACAGATAGTTCACAATCTGGGTGGAGATTCGTTCATAAAGTGTACAGAACAATTTATTTACAAATTGGACTGCACAAATCATTCATTACTGAAAAAATCAGATTGAAGAATTGGTTCAGCAAATCAGACTGTTGATCTGTTCACAAATCAAACTGAATGAATCATTTACAAATTGGACTGAATGATCTGTTCACATTTCAGACTGAGCAAATCATTGATAAATCAGACTGAACAAATCGTTTACATATCAGACTGTATGACCTGTTCACAAATCAGACTGAATTAATCATTGACAAATCGGAGTGAATGATCTGTTCACAAATCAGACTGAAGGAAACATTCACAAATCGGACAGAAGGAAACATTCACAAATCAGACTGAACAAATCATTCACAAATCAGACTGAACAAATCATTCACAAATTGGACTGCAGGATTTGTTCACAAATCAGACTGAATGAAGCATTCACAAATCTGACTGTATGATCTGTTCACAAATCAGACTGAATGAATCATGCACAAATTGGACTGAATTAATCATTCACAAATTGGACTGTATGATCTGTTCACAAATCAGACTGAATGAATCATGCACAAATTGGACTGTATGAACTGTTCACAAATCAGACTGAATGAATCAGTCACAAATCAGACTGAATGAATTATTCACAAATCAGACTGAATGAATCAGTCACAAATTGAACAGTATGAATTGTTCACAAATCAGACTGAATGAATCAGTCACAAATCAGACTGAATGAATTATTCACAAATCAGACTGAATTAATTATTCACAAATCAGACTGAACAAATCATTCACAAATTGGACTGCAGGATCTGTTCACAAATCAGACTGAATGAATCATTCACAAATCTGACTGTATGATCTGTTCACAAATCAGACTGTATGAATCAGTCACAAATCAGACTGAATGAATCAGTCACAAATTGAACAGTATGAATTGTTCACAAATCAGACTGAATGAATCAGTCACAAATCAGACTGAATGAATTATTCACAAATCAGACTGAATTAATTATTCACAAATCAGACTGAACAAATCATTCACAAATTGGACTGCAGGATCTGTTCACAAATCAGACTGAATGAATCATTCACAAATCAGACTGTATGATCTGTTCACAAATCAGACTGAATGAATCATTCACAAATCTGACTGTATGATCTGTTCACAAATCAGACTGAATGAATCATTCACAAATCAGACTGAATGAATCAGTCACAAATCAGACTGAATGAATTATTCACAAATCAGACTGAATGAATCAGTCACAAATTGAACAGTATGAATTGTTCACAAATCAGACTGAATGAATCAGTCACAAATCAGACTGAATGAATTATTCACAAATCAGACTGAACAAATCATTCACAAATTGGACTGCAGGATCTGTTCACAAATCAGACTGAATGAATCATTCACAAATCTGACTGTATGATCTGTTCACAAATCAGACTGAATGAATCATTCACAAATCTGACTGTATGATCTGTTCACAAATCAGACTGAATGAATCATTCACAAATCTGACTGTATGATCTGTTCACAAATCAGACTGAATGAATCATTCACAAATCAGACTCAATGAATCAGTCACAAATCAGACTGAATGAATTATTCACAAATCAGACTGAATGAATCAGTCACAAATTGAACAGTATGAATTGTTCACAAATCAGACTGAATGAATCAGCCACAAATCAGACTGAATGAATTATTCACAAATCAGACTGAATTAATTATTCACAAATCAGACTGAACAAATCATTCACAAATTGGACTGCAGGATCTGTTCACAAATCAGACTGAATGAATCATTCACAAATCTGACTGTATGATCTGTTCACAAATCAGACTGTATGATCTGTTCACAAATCAGACTGAATGAATCATTCACAAATCTGACTGTATGATCTGTTCACAAATCAGACTGAATGAATCATTCACAAATCAGACTGAATGAACCATTCACAAATCAGACTGAATGAATCATTCACAAATCAGATTGAACAAATCATTTGCAAATTGGACTCTATGACCTATTCCCAAATCAGACTGAACGAAGCATTCACAAATCAGACTGAATGACCGGTTCAGAAATCAGACTGAATGAATCATTCAGTAATTCGAATGAACCATCAAAATGAATAAGTTATTCACATATCAGATAGAACAAATCATTCTTAACCTAATTATCTGTTCACAAATCAGGCAGAATGAATCATTAACAAAACACTTTGGTGACAAATCAGACTGATCGAATCTTTCATCAACTGGGGTTAGCTGTTTACAAATCAGACTGAACAATTCAATTACTTATTTGACTGAACAATTTGGCCTCAAACCAGACTGAAGAAACTGTTCACTAATCAGACTGAACAACTGATTCACACAACCAACTGAACAAATCATACTCAAACAACTTGATCAAATAGCTGATGATAACTATGATAAGAGAAAACTATTTTAATATGTCATAATTTTTACACTTTTTATTTAACTGCAGTGAATAAACAGGGAAGAAAAAGACAAATCAAACCATCAGGATTTGTTTCAAAAGTCACTGCAGTGCTCAATTTGTATCTCTGTTGGTGACTGGTTTGTGCAAGTTCCCCATGATCATCTACATATGTGGCATTTAATGCTTTTGATCCACAAAATGTATGACAAACTGATTGGAGACTTCATATGGTGCATTTGAGTTATGCTTGTGTGACAAGAGTCCCATAATTCCCTGGGTGTGGACAGTAGTGACAGAGGGGAAAGTCTTTTGTGGTAAATCTTCCCCTGAGGTCTTTGATGTAGAGTCGAGGATGTGTCGTTTGTCAGTGTCACAACAATAAGAGCCAAATCTCATTACCGGCCCATTCAGATCTCACTGTAGAAAGTCGACTGCATCAAACTGCCGTTGCAAAAACGATTGTTGGCCCGCAAATCTGGGAGCCCAGCATTGAACCTTGAGGTACTCCAGAATAAGGACGCAAACTATGTGGAGGGAAACGTCTGTGGTAAATGCCATAAAACTGCAGACCGTGAGAGAGCGAGTCGACAGCTGCAATGCAGATTTGCGATACCACACACCCAGATAACAGAGACGGAAAAGTGCTCGACCCACTTCCACCCTGACACAAGTAACGTGATTTAATAAATCCAGCAAAAAATGTACTGCTTTCTACACTCAATAAGAGAAAAGTAGTTCTGACAGTATCAAAGGGACAGTTCACCCAAAAATAAAAATTCTGTCATTAATTACTCGTTCCTAACCTTTAAGACCTTCATTCATCTTCGGAACACAAATTAAGATATTTTAGATGAAATCCGAGAGCTTTCTGACCCTGCGTAGACAGCAACGTAACTACCACCATCAAGGTCCAGAAACTACATTTGTATATATAAAATGGTTTTTGGTTTAATGAATAATTAATACAATTAAATGTTTTTTCATTCACATTTAGTGACTTGTTTTGTGATATCTATGGTACTTGACCATTTCTCCATCTATCCTTCATGCAAATCTGATAGGGGGTGTCACAATGCTTCTTAACGCTCTATTCTTGTTCACTACTTCTCTTTCCATCTATCAGTCTTTGTTTATACCAGTCTTTTGTTTTGGCCTCTTTCTGTGAGCTGCAGAGGGGGGCCGTTCCCTCCGGAGCAACAGCGTGCCAGTCCCCGCTGACGACGGTGGCGGTCTGCGTGTGTTTAAGGGGCTCAGTTGCGGTTCACACGCCGGGAGATCGCATTGGCATGCAGCCTTTGATCCTTTGAGGGTTTTTAGAGCATCCTCTGGTTTTAGGCAAGCGTGTAAGTGTGTGTGCGCGTTAGTATAATTAAGTTATGGCTCACAATTGGAAAGGGTCAACGGGGTCACGGTTTTGGGTTATTCGACGTTTCTCACACACAATTCTGTCAACACACAAACCTCAGTGAGACAAGAAACTGTGTTCCAAACCCTAGAGAACTCACTAAGTAGGCAGCATTTTAAGATGGCAAACTTTATGGTGAAAATGAGTGATAATACAACTATTTTACCCAATCTTTGTGTGTTTTTATGCTGATTAGAGTATCGTAGAGTTAGCTTAGCAACATGCTAACATCAAACTCTTCTATTATTTGAGTTGCTGTCTTAGCTGGCTGTAAACAGCAATGCGGCCCGCCAGGTTTTGGAACGGCGTCACACTCTCTGTAATTCTCTCTATAGACTCCATGCTGCGATACAGATGCTGACGCTGCATGCTGTCGGGGCCCGTTTTAATAAAGGCACTGCAGCAGGAATCCCTTTGAACCGCTCTTTATGATGGAAGTTTCTCATTTAATGATTTCACTGACATTTCCTGTAGCCGTCTTCACAAGCCAAACAGTTTACTCAAACAGCTTCTCTTTACGCGTTGTCCCTGAGCCCTGTACGAGAGGTGTGGCCGCATTTCTGAAAAAGAAAAAGACTTTTGATTAGAAAATTTGATTAGAATCATGTGTTGTTTTAATACAAAAAATACATTGATTTTTATTCTTCACAGAGGTGTCATAAGCTGCTAAGAATATCTTAGAAAAAGTTTTGACTTTTTGACAGTCTATTTGACAGTCAGTCACAAAAAACTCTACCGTCTATTGTCAAAATGTAGCGATCTATGAAAGACAGTCAAACCAATAGCTTTCTGTTGCTCAACATGGCAAATTCATGTGACCAATCAAAATTTATACAAGGAAATCTTTCGCCTTCATGCGAAATTTGCAGTCATATGGATTCCTGTTGAAATAACTGGATTTCGCCCACCAAAACTCGCACAACACTAAATGTGACAGCACCTTCAAACATTCATGTTGAACAAAGAAAAATGGTGCGTTCAAAAAGAGTGTAATTACGAGTTGATTGCATATGAACACCACAAAAAAGCCGTAATTATGAGTGGGAAACCGAAGTTTCAAATTTGGGAGTGTTTATGAGAAAACATGGTAGACGCAATGGGCCTTACTCATAAAACACGAGCAGAATGAATTTGTGTGTAAAGCATTGGTAAAGCCATTCTGACATATATATATATATATATATATAAAAATGTTAAACGCAGTGCTCATCACTGTCACTTTTTACCCAACCGTCCAATCGATGGAGTAGGGGCAGGACAAATACTACACCGACCAACCATCCTACCTGTACTACGACTGAACAACAATGGAGAAGTTAATATTGCTGGTCATTTAATTTTTATATTTAGTACTATTCTTCAAAACGAGATACTAGTCATATGTTACTGTCGTGGATCATAGCAATCATGAAACTTGCCTAAAGGAGTCCTGAAGATTACACGGCATTCCTGGACTGGCAACTTACATAGCTGTAATTCATATGGGGGGATTATGCTAATTGTGAATGAGCGTGCAGTGCACTCTATTTACGAATGATTGGAATTCATTAACATAACACGTTTAACTGTCAAATCTGATGTTTACGAAGCGCTTGTGAATTTTACGCGAATGTCTGTTTTATGTGCAAAAGCTATTTTCTAGTCAAAACAAGCTCAACTCAAATAACAATGTATGAAGCAGCTTTCTGTTGGTCAAGACTGGAAATGCTGAACCCATTGCTAAATCTGAGGAAATATTTAGCGCTCGCATTGGTATTGAAAAAATTCAATGCCATGTGGATTCCTATTGAAATAACTGGATTTCGCATGCCAAATTTCTGCAAATAACAGTAAGTGTGACAGCATCTTCAAACATTCATGTTGAACGAAGAAAAATGGTGCGTTCAAAAAGATTGTATTTACGAATTAAATGCACAAAAACTCCACCAAAAAGTCTTAAATATAAGTGGAAAACTGGGGATTTTATTTAAGCCCTTAGTTTCCAAGTTTGGGTGCGTTTCCAAGAAAACATGGTAGATGCAATGAATGCAGCATCTGTAGTAGATGGTAAATTTGTTAATTTACAATAAAACTAGCCAAGCTGCATGTACAAAGTATATTATACAAGTATGGTAGAATATTTAGCGATTCAGGGTATAGCACCTTCATAAATTGGATGAAAACAAAGCAAATCTGCAAAATTTATTCATCATGTTGTGGACGCAGAGCTAAAAATTAAATAAAACAACAGTAAATGTGGAAGTGTCTTCAAACATTCATGTTGAACAAAGAAAAATGGTGTGTTCAAAAAGACTGAATTTACCAATTAAATGCACACGAATGCCAGAAAAGTAATAATTATGACTGGGAAATGCATGATTTTATTTGCGCCTTTAGTTGGGTGCATCTTTGTGAGAAAACATGGTAGACGCAATAGGCCTCATTCATGGAACATGTGCAGAACAATTCTTTTTATGTATTGTTCTTACAAGCACAACTCAAATCTGGTTGAAGAGGAAATCTTCAAAACCAATCAATCACTTTTCATTTTGGCAATACAATTTGGCAACAATAGCTTGTTTAGCTCAAACTAGCTAGTCTAATCTAAACCTTTTCTTCTCCTAGACACTCTTTTCCTCTTTCTATTTTTTCTACAGAAGATGAAAATGCTAAAAACTATTAAAAAATTGACAGCGGGCCTGCAAATCATACTAGAATAAGACTAACGTTAGCATTTACCTTTGCCTGTTAGTGCAGCAGCTAACTCCACAAAGCCGGAAATCCAACAAGCACCAATCCGTTCATCCGATTAGCACTTCCGCATGCCATTTCTCTGTATTTCATCTCACAGGATCTTAACGGAGGTTGCTCCCGCAGGCCCAGTGGCCAAACGAACGTGATTATGAGTTAAAACGTCTGAGCTGGACTCAAACGGGGAATTTAGCCGTTCATGCTGGGTTCTGACCCAATTCAGACGATCGCCAGGCCTAATGGACGCTTGATTTTGGTCTGTGCCACATACTGTTTCTAAACCAAGTGAAATATTAGAAATAGCAACACAGTTTCCATAAAAATTCACTAATAATTTTTATAGTTTAGTGTTCGTTCCAAAGCTAGGGCCGAACAATCCACGTTTCAATCCAAAAATATAAGCCAACACTACAATTCTTGGATTATCTCCAAACATTTGGTCGTTTGGCTCTCGTAACGCCCAATCTGGGACGTCAACAGCGGGGGACAACCGGGAAAGCTGTCCCGAGGCCTGGTCCAGGGCCAAATGCTGGGGCTGGGACCCCCTAAGGACCTTCTATATGGGACCCACCCACAAAAAAATGTTGTTGCAAGCAAAAAACTCTCAGTACAAACCTTGCAACAGAATGCCTTGAATTATAAAATCTTCTCCCGGATGAGTAAAGTTTAAGAATCCAGTTTTAAGCTACTTTTACTTTTAGCAAAAATAGATATGGACAACATGTCAGCCATTAATTTCTCCCTAAGTAGCACTCAGTCTCTCACACCAAATATTTCATTATAAGCCAATTAGCAAGCGTATAATCATTTATCGAATTTGCAGTTATGAATCCTGTGTACATGCAAGGGAGCCGCTGTGTGGGCGAGTTACGCTCGTGATAAATAATAGAACTCTTAATGTTTTTTTTTTTTCCGTGGTTAATAGTTCTGAGAGACACCTTATGAACAGCATGCACACAAAACCAGCCTCAAGAGAGATGAGCCACACAAAAACGATGCTTTTATGCAAATAAGCCCTGTTGCTCGGCGCTTTTAAACTCGTATAAGGAGTACTTTTAATAACTCTGCCCCATTTACAGACCATTTGGGTGAAAATATTACCACGGCAAACTGTGAGGCACAAAAACACTGCTGTTTTAATTATATAGGTAAACTTTTTATACAAAAAAGTACTCTAAAGAACTTGCATCAACTTGACCTTACAGGAAAAGTTCAATAAAATAAGAAAAAATGCTGGAAAAGTACTCACCCTCAGGGCATCCGAGATGTAAATGAGTTTGTTTCTTCATGGGAACAGATTTGGATAAATTTAGCAATACGTCACTTGCTCACAAACAGATCCTCTTCAGTGAATAGAGTGTTTTCACAATGCGTCATCAATTGGCAATACAGGCGGCACTGAGCGTAAACAATGCCACAGAACTGAACGAAACTTGCATATTTTGCTGATTATTGCTGCTGAAAATGGTCAATTATTGTCATGTTTTGGGCTGTACTAATTGGGAAAAACATTTGGAGTAGTACAGACACCCAAAAGTATTAAAAAAATCAAGGACAAAAGTGCAAAAAACTGTCTGAGGAACAAAAGGCCAAAATGTGTGTGGCCAAACTGAACCAGGATTTCCAGGGCAAGAATCTTGACAACATTCATGTTTGTTCTTATCATTTCCAGTCAGGTAGGCAAAATATTAGGCTAATATCTTAATTAATACCACTTGTATGTATCTTTACCACCTATTAACTTAAGTTTGTCAAAATATTGCGCCCTTACTGCTTACTAAGTCCTTCTCTATATGATTTAGCAGCTTGCACACGTTTTTTGCCATGGTTTAGACAGCATAAATTAGCAGAACAACGTATTCAGTTGTACATTAACCATGCAATCCATGCTGTTGTTTACATCCGAGTATCGCCAATATGGCCCGCATTGGGGTAACTGACTAAATCGTGACATATGGGTGCTGTCAGAATGAGAGCCCAAACAGCTGATAAAAAACATAAAAATATTTGTTTCAAACTGTTTTCTTGTAGAAATTCACCTCTGCGTCCAAATATGACTACAATATAGTAGACGATAAACATAATATGATTTTCGCGATGCGACAAACGCGGACGGAATCGTGGAATCCAGTCATTAAAAAATGGAATTTACTGTATAAGGCTAAATGTCAGGGAATTTGCCAATTTTTGGATTAAGAAATCAAAAGCAGGTCAGTACACTTAAATCAAAACGCGATGTGGACTAGTGTCTGTCAATATTAAGCTGCAAAATACTATTTAAATATGAATCCTGCATGTTTTGCGTATTTTTGTGAATGAATGGCGAAGACGCCGATTTTGTTTACTACACACAAAATGAAGGAAACGTTACAGTCGCAGTTTTTTCTAGCCTCTGCCGCCTTAATATACGAATACAGAAACACATAAACAATCTCTAGATCTGCTCTGAGAGTCACTTAATGAGCATTTACCGTTTCTTTTGAGGAAAACTATCTTCATATCATACACAAACAGAAACTTACATGTCTTCACAACAACCCATCATATAAAAGTTCGTTTGCACTGTGACTAAAATATATTACTCAGTGCAGTGATAGTACTACTAACGTTACCAATGATAAAATTACTAAAACTTTATTTTTAAAGAAATGTTTATCAGGAAAATTATTCACTAGAATTTATTTACCAGGAAAAAAAAACACTAAAACAGTATTTCTGAGGGAAAAAAAATAATGAATTAGACATGGTTTTGATTATCAAAATGTAATAAAACCATTAAAACGGAATCCAGAAAGTAAATGGAAAACACATAATTTGGTAAATGAAGAAAAACTAGCAATCTTTTCCCAAACATGCTCCACTTGTACCTTGTATGACAAAACAACATGCCAAAATGTGTTTGTGCTCTATCAGGAATTCTCATTAAAATCCGTCATCTGAATCACAGCCTCCGTACTGATGCATACTGCGCTTGGTATTCCCTGTAAAAATCCTGCCTTTGTTTTTCCATATGGCTTTGGCGTGTTAACGTCGTTACACTAGAACTGTTAGCCTGCAGCTATGGGCATTAGCATAGCAGGAAAATCCTGTCCGTCCAGGCCGGCTGCCAGTCGCCTGCAGACGCATCTGTGCGAGCTGTTTTCCAGGCAACTAGTGATCTCAGATGAAATCTCTTCTGGAGATGAATCGCCTCAGATAGGTAGTTAATTGAGCCAAAAGCTGTTAGGAAAGTAGTAAAAACTTTAGGAATTTGTATTGTTGTTTAATACTTCAGGACATTCATACAGTATGTGCTTTTGACATATGGACTTTCAGATGCATCGTGACTGGGAAAAAAAAGGTTCCTACCATCCTTACCCATCTGTTGCCTCAGGAAACAGTCTCGTTTCCTCTTTTTTTTTTTTTCCTCTGCTGGATTGCTGTACAGACACGACGGAAAAATACCAAGGCAATGAAGTGTGTGCCATCACTCAGACCAATAAACACCAGCACCTGGGGGATTGCATCTATCAAAACCTGAGAGAAGATGATGCTGGAACTATCTCCAATCTATCTATCTATCATTTAATTTATAAAACCTATTGAAAAACTGTCATGAGTCATGAGAAAGAAAGATAGAGAGATACAGGAGATAGAGTAACCACAGTAGATAAATTGCAAACCCTGCAGCTGATCGGTGACCTGCTGTTGCACATTGAGAAAGTGTTTAAGATGACTCTAGCTAGTGTGTTTAACCCCAATAGAGGACCTGAGTGAGAGCAAGACCCGGGCAATAACTTTACCCAGAATTCATAGCAGGGAAGCAAACAAGGCTAGCATGAAGGCATTTGAAAACAGCAGGTACTCTAGCTTCAGCCAAATTTTAAAGCAGCATTGCAAAAAGCCAAGGCAATGGTAGAATGTATTGCAACACCATCATTCTGATAGTTAATTCTGCACAATACAATGAAATTTTATTTCATAAAAAAATTAAAATGTATAATTATTTATATATGCTGCATTATAGATTAAGATGATCTGTCTATCTATCTATCTATCTATCTATCTATCTGTCATCTATCTATCTATGTCTGTCTGTCTGTCCATCTTTCTATATGTCAGTCTAGCTATCTATATGTCTTACTATCTGTCTATCTATCTATCTGTCCGTCTGTCCATCCATCTACCTGTCTATCTATCATCTATCTACATGTCTGTCTATCTATCTATCTGTCTATTTGTCCATCTGTCCATCCATCCCTCTATCTATCATCTATCTACATGTCTGTCTATCCATCTGTCTGTCTATCTGTCGGTCTGCCCATCTATCTATCTGTCTATCTACATGTCTGTCTATCCATCTATCTATTTATCTATATGTCAATCTATCTATCGATCTATCTATCTATCTATCTATCATCCATATGTCTGTCTGTCTAATTGTCTATCTATCTGTCTAACCATCTATCTATCTGTCTATCTGTCCGTCTGTCCATCCATCTACCCGTCTATCATGTATCTACATGTCTGTCTATTTTTATCTGTCTAACCATCTATCTATCTATCTATCTATCTATCTATCTATCATCTATCTACATGTCTGTCTATCTACATGTCTGTCTATCCAATCTATCGGTCTGCCTATCTATCTATCTATCCATCTACATGTCTGTCTATCCATCTATCCATTTATCTATCTATCTATCATCCATCCACATGTCTGTCTGTCTGTCTGTCTACATGCGTATCTATCTGTCTAACCATCTGTCTGTCCATCTGTCTATCATCTATCTACATGTCTGTCTATCCATCTATCTATCTATCTGTCTGCCCATCTATCCATCTATCTACCCATCTATCTGTCTACATGCGTATCTATCTGTCTAACCGTCTGTCTGTCCATCCATCCATCTATCTATCATCTATCTACATGTCTGTCTATCCATCTATCTCTCTATCTGTCTGCCCATCTATCCATCTATCAATTAATCTATCTATCTATCTATCTATCTATCTATCTGTCTATCTATCTATCTATCTATCGGTCCATCCATCATCTATCTACATGTCTGTCTATCCATTTATCCATATGTCTGTCTACATGTCTATCTATCTATCTCAGATGTATCAGTCTGTCCTCTGTGACTCTCAAATGCTGTTTCAATCGCCTCATCGGGCCACTCCATGTTGCCATAGCGACATGATGGAAGCCATCCCAGCTATACAATTTTGGGGGGAAGGGGGTAATCATAAGAGGTTTACAGCCAATACGGGATACAGAAACACCCCCCGCGCGCACACACACTCCAGTGCCGAGGGTCCTGTTGTTCAGGGGGCCTCTCCTTCACTCTGGGGGTCTTTCATCTCACTCAAGGCCTCCACCCTATTGATATGTTTCTCCATCTCTCAATGTTGAAGCACTATGACTGCCCCCACCATCATCCTAATTGCTTTTGTCCGTCCAAGGCTCTCGTCATTTCTCTATTTCTTTGACTTCCTCTCCAACATTTCTGTCCCTTTTCAAAACCTGCTGATTCTTTGTGCTGTAGTTCCTCTTTTCTTCTTTTAAAGAGAGATTGGGATGTGTGCATGTGGCCTTACGGATGCTTCTGTAGGTCAGAGGTCTTAATTCAGGGCTCCTGAAGGCAACCAGCAGAAAAACGTAGTGTTAATTTATTATTTATTTACTCGCATTGATTTTTTTAGGGGGGTTGGGGAGGTCGCACTTAACTGCAGAAAGGACATTAAAGGTTTTACAGATCAATATTTACGTTAGGTTGTGGAAAATACCTGCATAGTATTATGTGAGCCATTTTCATTTTATTTCCGTAAAATTGGTTTATTTAATATAGATAGATATAGACAGACAGACAGATAGACAGGCAGATAGATAGATAGATAGACAGATAGATAGAGATAGATAGATAGATAGATAGATAGATAGACAGATAGATAGATAGATAGATAGATAGATAGATAGATAGATAGATAGATAGATAGATAGATAGATAGACAGATAGATAGATAGATAGATAGATAGACAGATAGATAGATAGATAGATAGATAGACAGACAGATAGATAGATAGATAGACAGATAGATAGATAGATAGATAGATAGACAGACAGATAGATAGATAGAATTCTTTAATTGAAATAAAAACGTAATGGTTTATTCCTAAACTGAATGTGTAGATCATCTGTGTGCTGAAATGCACGTTAGCAGACAGCTGTGAGCGAGATGCCTCTGGTGTCCCACAGTAAGGTGGACAGTTGACATGTGACCTCTGTGGGAGCAGGGTCAAAGGTCAACAGGGTCACAGAGGGTCAAGCTACAAGTAATTATCTGACCAGTCTAAAGCACTGCACTGATTACAATGACATATTCACTATATCTATCTATCTATCTATCTATCTATCTATCTATCTATCTATCTATCTATCTATCTTTTTTCTATCTATCAGTCTGTCTATCTATCCATCCATCTGTCTATTTATTTTTCAGTCTTTCTTTTTTCTGTCTATCTATCCATCTATATATTTTTTCTTTTTTTATGTCTGTCTGTCTATCAGCCTATCTTTCTTTTTCTATCTATCCATCTGTCTATCCATGTGGTTGGCCAAATTATCTATGTCTGTCTATCTATCTTTCAGTCTATCTTTCTTTTTTCTCTCTATCTATCCATCTGTCTATCCATGTCTATCTTTTAGTCTTTCTTTTTTCTATCCATCTATATTTTTTCTATATGTCTATCTATCAGCCTATCTTTCTTTTCTATCTATCCATCTGTCTATCCATTTATCTATCTTTATTTTTTCTGACTATCTGTCTGTCTTTCTTTCAGTCACATATTTCTTTTTTCTGTCTATCATCCATTTATCTATCTTTCAGTCTCTTTATTTTTTCTATCTATCCATTTATCTGCCTGCTTATGTCTAATGTTTTTTCTATCTATCCCTCTATATTTTTTCTTTTTTTATGTCTGTCTATCTCTTTTTCTATCTATCCATCCGTCTATCCATTTATCTTTTTTCTATCATCTATCATTCTTTTTTCTGTCCATCTCTCTATCCATTTATCTATCTAATCTTTTTGTCTACCTATCCATCTCTCTGTCTGTCTGTCTCTGTTAGTCTATCTCTTTCTATCCATCTATTCATTTACATGTCTATCTATCTATCTATCTATCTATCTATCTCTTTCTATCCATCTATATGTTTTATCTTTTTTCTATCTATACTAGAGCAGGGGTGCTCAACCCTGGTCCTGGAGATCGACCTTCCTGCAGAGTTCAGCTCCAACCCTGACCAAATACACCTGAACCAGCTAATTAGGATCTGAAGGAGCACTTGATAATTACCGACAGGTATTTTTGCTTAGGGCTGCAACAAAACTCTGCAGGAAGGTCGATCTCCAGGAACAGGGTTGGGCATCCCTGATCTACAGTATCTATCTATCCATCTATCTAGTATCTATCTCATAACTGTAAATAAAAATTGTAATTATGTGGTGAAATTTCAGTTGTAATAATTTAATTGTCTCTATCATCATTAACAGTGATAAGTGAATTACGTCGCCCACAGCGAGTATCAGGTGAACATGTCTGGGCATGTAGAGACACGTCCTCCCATTCGCTCGGACCGACAGGATGTGCACGGACAGCTGGTCTGTCATCACACCCTCATCCTCTCCTCTTCCTCCAGGCCCACAGCCGCCGTTACAATACAATTACCCATCAAATCCAAACGGACAGCACTTCAACGCTGGAAAAAAACAAAGACTGTGAACACCGTCCTGGACCAAACCGGTTATTCTGAGCCCTAAACATTGCTTTTCTGATCTCGTCCCACGCAAACATCTTTCTTGACACCTGCTATAATGGCAAGACACGCTTGTGGGCTAATTTATGCGGGACACACATTCACTCTCCACTGGCAGGGAGCCGCTGCCCCATATTTTGTCCTGACAAATTCTCCATCTGGCATCAATTACATGAAAACCAGGGAATTGAAGTTTAAACACTCAAAGCATTCAAATAAACACTGATATTATTCAATTACGATCTTAATGTATTAGCTTTGGCATCATTTGTAAATAAAAAGTGCATATTTAGATATATTTATATGCAAAGACAATTTTAAGTCACAAAACTGCTATGACAGTTATGAATGAGGTATTATTAAAACCATATTAGTTTTGAGTGATGAGGTCTTTTGTATCCAACACCTACCGTCTTAATTGCACGGAAATGAGCCAAACACAGACGACAATACAATTAAACTAAACAAAGGTTAAATCTGTTTGAGAAAGATAACAGTAGCATATTTGCTATGATAAAAAACGACCATAAAACATTCAGAAATGACTAAATGTCAAAACGTTAAGTATGTAGCAGAACATACCTCAATGCATACTATCCATTGATGCGACCAATAAATGTAAACAATAGTCGATTTCCTTCGTGACTTGTTATGTGATTGTGCTGTCAAAAGACATTTTTACACAAAATTAGATTAAAACATAAAATATCTGTATTTCATAACAAACGTCACTCACTGGATTAAACAGGCAACGTCATGTGACAACAAAACACCTGCGTCAAACATTTATTGCAACACTTTCTCATGTTATTAGGCAGCATTTAGAGTGCACTACTCTAAGTATATTAGTACAATGCCGCCCTCGGGTGGTTCTGTGAGGAGTTACAGTATGGTATGCTGTGTCACGTCTCTTTTGTAACTTGTTTTCTGCACTAGGTATCCACCTTATTTTTCCCATAAGAGTGGGTGCAGCCATTTGGAAATTTTTTGTGTATGGCTTCCGGTCTCATCCACTTCCAGCTATTTTTAGCTGCACAAAAAGCTCGTTTTGCTGCTTGATATTGCAAACTTGACTGGGCTATTGTATGTGATAATATGTACCCGAATTGCAGTTCTCTTGGGATCCATGATTTTTTAATAGGATATATCTTACGCCGATGCGTATTAAGAAGATGTTTATCAATGCCACAGGCCTGCATTTCAAGTGTAAAAAAAGATAAAGGTACATTCATTCATTGTTTTTGGTACTGTGACAAAATTTTGGAAAATATTGGAAAAAAATACATAGGGTAATGAAAGAGCTTTTTTAAACTAAACTTTGATATGACCCCAGCTTTGTATTTATTGAATCTTAATGTGAACAGTTTGTTTCAAAAAGATGCAATACAGTTATTTATTGTCCTGGTATATTTAGCAAAAAAACGCATATTGTTACTTTGGTCTGCATCACAGGCTCCATCTTTCAAAATGTGGATATCACAGATTGCCACGTGGTTGCCACTTGAAAAGCTCACTTATGATAAACATAAAAAATCTGACGAATTCTGGCTGATGTGGTCTCCCCTTTGGGAATATATAAAAAAGCTCTCTTGATGTACATATAATAATTTTTTATTTTCCTTTAATTTTTTTCTCTTTAATTCTTTATTTAAGGACTGCTTTGAAACGGTGTGACCCTTTTTTTATCATTTGTTTTTTCTTTGCTTTTTTTCCATTATTTTTTACTTCTTACTTTTAGGGTTTTGAACATTCTGTAACATGAATATATGATGTGATATTGTTAATGTTATTTGTTTCTGTGGGCAAACAATAAAAAAAAAAAAAAGATATTGCAAACTGGTGCCATATTATTTTAATTTATTATCTTAATTATGAACACACTGGTTTGTAGTGCAAACTGTCTTACCGTTTACTGCACTTCGATACTCTTCTAGTTATTTCTCTATGGCGGATTATAAACCGGATGTCTAACACATTACCAGAAAACAACTTACTTCCACACTGAAAAATAAGGTGGATAATGCTACTAGGTTGAATGACAGTGTGCACTTTTTTCCGTTCGAGTCTATTTAAAAATAATTTTAATACACGCTTTTTTTTTTGCTGTAGGTGTTTTCTGAATAAAATTAATTGAAAGTCAGTTTTATACTGATGGTTTTGTTAGTCCAGAGATGGCAAAAGGTAGAATTAAACTCTCAAAAATTGTGAATAGACTATAGACTTGTTATAGACTTTATTAGTGGTTTTACATATTATTTTTATTATAATTATTATTAATTTTCCTTTTATTGTAAAACTGTAAACCTGAAGCTAATTATGTTTTTAAATTATTTTAATTAATTAATAATTAAAAGTTTAATACATTATTATAATAATGTATGTTATAAACAAAACAACACACATACACTATCAAAAGTTTTTGAACAGTAAGATTTTTAATGCTTTTTTAAAGAAGTCTCTTTTGCTCACCAAGTCTGTATTTATTTGATCCAAGGTACAGCAAAAACAGTACAATTTTGAAACATTTTTACTATTTAAAAGAACTGTTTACTATTTGAATATATTTTAAAATACAATTTATTCCTGTGATTTCAAAGCTGAATTTTTAGCATCTTTACTCCAGTCACATGATCCTTCAGAAATCATTATAATATTCTGATTTGCTGCTCAATAAATAAATAAATAAATAATTATGTTGAAAACAGCTGAGTAGAATTTTGTCAGGTTTCTTTGATGAATACAAAGTTCAGAAGAACAGCATTTATCTGAAATAGAAATCTTTTGTAACATTATAAAGGTCTTTATCATCACTTGTGATCAATTTAAAGCATCCTTGCTAAATAAAAGTATTAATTTCTATAATGAATCTCTATAACTTTATTAATGCAGGCTTGGTATACAGAAGAGGCTTCTATAAAAAAAAAAAAAAAACATTAAAATCTTAATTCTTCAAAAGAATCAACAACTTTTGACTGGTAGTGTATATAGATAGATGAAAAACTCAGAGTTCTCAGGTTAAATAATATCAACAAATAACATTAACAAATATTAAATTTATACACATATGTGACCCTGGAGCACAAAACCAGTCTTAAGTCGCTGGGGTATATTTGTAGCAATCTGGGAATGAGGGTCAAGAGATCTGAAACCCTTGACAACATTCAGAAAATCAGACTCATTTGTACTCCACCTATTTTAGACTTATACCATTATTTTGAGAAAAAAAAAATCTCTCTACCTCACATAGAGACACATTAATCGCCCCAAATATATACTTTACCGCTTCATAATTTATCATAATTTACAATTATTTAGAAGCTTTAAAATTTGCATATGTAGTGTTTCCAGCGTCATCAAACAGTTATATTTGCGGCACAGAACGTAAACAAAACCACTGACCCGGACAAAACTAGCAAAAAATACATTGTATCAAAATGATTGATTTTTGTTTTATGCCAAGAATCATTAGGATATTAAGTAAAGATCATGTTCCATGAAGATATTTTGTAAAATTCCTACTGTAAATATATCAAAACTTAATTTTTGATTAGTAATATGCATTGCTAAGAACTTCATTTGACAACTTTAAAGGTGATTTTCTCAGTATTTTGATTTTTTTGCACCCTCAGATTCCTGATTTTTAAATAGTTGTATCTCAGCCAAATATTGATCTATTATAGCAAACCATACATCAATAGAAAGCTTATTTATAAGATGTTGTAGAAATCTCAATTTGGAAAAATTGACCCTTATGACTGGTTTTGTGGTTCAGGGTCACATATGGTTTATAAATAGACTATATAATCAGACATATTAATGATTTCACTGACATTTCCTTTAATAATTGTAACAATATTTTTTATTAAGATCACATACTATTTTATATATTATAGGCCTACAATGTTTTCTAGGGTAAAATACAGTAGATTTTAATACAATTTCAATGGATGAAACGAACACGAATGCAAAGATGACATTTCTAAAAGGCACATGCATTTTAAACTCGATTTCTCTCTTTTATAATAATCTCTCACATCTTTATTTATCATTGAACCCTGTGCTGTCCTCACTGTGGTAACGTTGTTTGGACGTTTATAATCCTAAGAGACCTTTTAAACACACCCGTCAGCATTTCCTGCGGTATGTGTCTTCAAATTCCGGTTGGATAAAAAGTTTAGGCATCACACAGATGTGTGTGTGTGTATGTACCTGCATGCTCTGTTCCGTTAAACCGCCCACATTGTGTCAAGCTCTTCCGCTGTGAATCTGTATGAAAGCACATGATGCTTTGTTTGATATCAGACAGGCGTGTAAACAAACACCTCCGCGGATCCTCCGGTGTAATCCGGGCTTGACTGAACATCCTGTCTGTCTCCGAGGCCTGTCTCAGCAGGTCTACGCGGAGTTTTGCGACCGTCCGTAAAGAAAAGCGCTGTCTTTGTGGATACGCATAGATTCATGGATCAGCCGGAATCTGGGAATGAGGGTCAAGAGATCTGAAACCTTGACAACATTCAGAAAATCACACTCATTTATACCTCTATTTTGAAAAAAAAAAAAAACTCTCTACATCACATAGAGACACATTAATCGCCCCAAATATATACTTTACTGCTTCATAATTTATAATTATTTAGAAGCTTTAAAATATGCATACACTGTAAAATCTAATTAGTTGGGCTTACTTAAAGCATGCAAAACGATTGCCTTAAAAAAAACTAAGTAAAGTGAAATAGGAAGAGTATGTTGTAGTGACAAATGCTTAGTTAGTAACGTTTACTTACACAAGAGTTCTAGTAACTAAAAAAGAACTGTAGGGGGTACTTAATCATTTACTTTAGGCTTACACTTGACTTAGTATATCTACTCACTGACTCCCAGAGTGCACTGCGGCATGAATAAATTATGCAATTGCTTTGTTTTACTGTTGTTGTTTTTATTTGCTAATTTTATTTACTGACTTGTGTCAGTAGTAGCACAACAAAAAGAGAAAATAAAATAATATAATGGTTATTGTCACAATTAATAAAAATAAATAAAATTGAATTGTTACCATTGTTGTGATTCACATGCTGAATGTTGAAGTCTGTGACTTGTGCACATTATCACAAATATATAAGACTATCTCAACACAATAAAGTTTCTCAAGGTGTATATGAAGAACAATAAAATTGTAGAACATTGTTAATAAATATACAAAATACATTAGCTAAAGAATTAAAAGATTTAGCTAATTAAAACATACTTTCTAAAAGCAACCTACTTATTGCTTTTCTTCTCTTGAAATCAAAAACTGTGACTTCATGTTGCATTGCTGCATCAATAGGAAAAAAATCATAATAAGAAGAACAAAGTTCCAAGTGCCCAACCAAACGGAACATTAATCACTATAATGGTAGGTAAAAAAAAATAAATAAATAAATAAAAAAATAAATAAATAAATAAATAAAATAAGACACCAACAACATTTTACGAAAATCAACATCAATTTATGAAGTCAGCTTATGTGATGTTCTCTCAAATATTCAAGATGACTTTGGGAAATGAGTGAATGTAACTAGTGAAAAATAACTGCAGATTAACAATTGCCACCTCAAAAAAATTGCTTTTCTTCTTCTTTTGTTGTTATTTTGCAAATTAACAACATATTAGTGCACTGCTGCCTCTCACTGGTTTATTAATGTCATTGGTTCCTTTGTGGCTACTTGAATATTTTAAGTAAGCGTCACTCAAAGTAGTAAGTAAATTGTTTTACTCGCTTGAAAGTAGCTGTAACTTAATAAAACCTAGTAAGTATAGCAACTAAGTAAAGATAACTAATTATATCTAAGTAAGGTAAACTATTGGATTTTACAGTGTATAAAGTGTTTTCATGACGCGTCATCAAACGGCTATATTTGCGGCACAGAATGTAAACAATACCACCGACCCGAACAAAACTCAAATACTTTGCTGATTATTGCTGCTGAAAATGGTCAGTTATTGTCATGAATTGGGCTTGTACTAATCGGTCTGACCGGGAAAAACATCTGGAGTACTATAGACTGCCAAAAGTTATAACAAATCAAGGAGAACAGTGCAAAAAACTCTGAGGAACAAAAGGTGTTTGTGGTTAGCCAAACTGAACCAGGATTTCCAGAACAAGAATCTTGACAACATTCGCGTTTGTTCTTATTTCCGGTCAGGTATGTGGAACATTAGGCTGATATCTTAATTAATACTGCTCGTACCTATCTTTACCACCTTTTAACTTTAGTTAGTCAAAGTATTGCTCCTTTTCCTGCTTACTAAGTCCTTCTCTTTAAGATTTAGCAGCTTCCACATGTTTTTGCCGTGGTTTAGACAGCATAAATTAGCATATTCAGTAGTGCAATTAATGCTGTTGTTTACATCCGGGTAACTGACCAAATCGTGACGTAAGTGCAAAGCCTCTGTTTTTGTTACTTACCAGGCTAAATTCCTGTTGTTCATCATGAGTTGATAACCTGCAAAAAAAAAAAAAAAAAAAAAAAACAATGCTAAAAGTACAAAACACTTTTTGTGTGGATCTAAAATGGAAACATCACTATCAGTGATGCATTGTGGACCTAATGGATCAAAACAGACATCTTTTCAACATAGATGAATCTCAGAGGTGTGCAATTACAACTATTCTCACTTATTTCATTTTATTTATCCACCTTATTTTGCCCGTAAGAGCTGGGGCGGCCATTTGTAAATTAAATCCCTGGTGAAAAAAACAGCATATGCTGGTAAGTATGTTTTGATGCTGGTTTAAGCTGGTCATGTTGCTGGTCAAGGACCATAAACCAGCAAAGGACCAGTTTTTTCAACAAGGATGTGTCTGGCTTCCAGTCTCATTCACATCCAGCTATTTTTGGCTGTACAAACAGCTTGTTTTGCTGCTAGATATTGCAAATTGGTGTTTCTTACCATATTACTTTGATGTATTGTCTTCATTATAAACACACTGGGATGTAGCACAAACAGTTTTACTGTTTATTGCGCTTTCTTATTATTCTCGTTATTTTCCTACCACAGCTGATGAACCGTAGATCTCACATATTTACGGAAAACAGCTTACTTCCAAACCGAAAAATTAGTGGGACATCACAGGGAACATAATAGAACAAAAACGTTCAGTTTTGACATGGGATTTATAGTTGCATAGCTAAAATAAACCTTATACCATAATAACACACTGATTTAACATTGGTTTCATGACGGTTACTAAAAAAAAAAAAAAAAAAAAAAGTTTTAAATAAAAAAATGTAGTTAAAATAAAAAAAAAAAGAAGTAAAAATAATGTTAAAAAAATATATAAATAAAAGATTTTTAGTTTTAAATATAAAAGATGCACGAAATTAAAATAGAAAATAAATATTTAAAATTATATCGATATATATCTGTCCATATATATATATATATATATATATATTTTTTTTTTTATATTATATGAAATATATATTTGAAATAAAAATGTGTGTGTGTGTGTGTATATATGTATATATATATCTCCAATTATAATAACATAATTATATATAATAATATAATTATCAAATATATATTTGCAATACATATTTTATTAATTTTGATGTTTATAGTCAATAATGTTGAAGAGGTGAAAAACCGTTATGTGTAAACATTTATTGGTTTCAAACTGAGATAAAAACAACTTGCACCAGCAAACATTTTACAGCCTTTCATAGTCCACACATCTCGCAACGAAAATAAAATAAGGGGGGAGGAAAAAATAAACGCAAGAGAGAGAAAAGGGGAAAAAGACGTGAGAGAGAGTGCAAACTTTTATTCCAGTGACTTTTAATGAGATAAGAATCCTAAAAACCCATAAATGGACTGTTGTCCATCATCCCAAAGACAGGAAATGAGAAAGAAAGCGATAAAACCTTCCGTTTGGCCACTGCGCCGTTTTCATCAACGTTTAAATTAAGTTAAAAATTCAAAAACATTCAGTCCACATACTGGAGAGCCAAAAACCGGAAGGAAAAAACAAAACAAAAACAAAAAAACACTTGCTTATTTGGATTCGGCTACAGTATAAATTACACATTTTTGGACGTTGTTTTTCTGGCTTCGTCGTTGTTCGGCGTAAACAGTGCGTCCCTGCTCAAAGGCACAGGTCGAAAAGTGTTCCCTTGTGTCCCGTCTTCATGTTCATGGGTCAGTTGTAGTATGTTTGGTTATTTCCGTTGGTTTGAGAAAAAAAAAAATGATGTGACGTTTGCGCTAAAAAACCCCAAACAACATGCTCCGGTTTCAGTTTTGCGATCCTGATCTATTCAAAATGAACAGGAGAACAAGCCAAACATGAATTCGTTTTGGTTTCGCTTAAATAACAAAGTTAGCTAATTCGTCTGAAACCGTGAAAGAACAATTTAACTACAACATCAGAATTTCGTTTTTTAAAACAAACTAGCGTGAAAACCCCATTCAAAAGTAACAAACCCGTTTTGATCAAGCCGTAGTGGTGCAAAAACAAACAAAACTAAACAGAAACAAAACCAGGAAGGTGTGACTGAAATGGCAGGAAGTGAGCCTGAGGCAATGGCGGTGATTGGTGGAGAGACAGGAAGGGGCGTGGCCTCACTGAGAGCTGGATCTGGCGAGCGTGTGCTGTTCGTTGTGTTCCTTGCTAGTTCTCAGTTTGAATTTGGTGATGGAGCTGTTGAGTTTTTTGGAGCGCGCTCTGCGCCACGTATTTCGTCGGGAACAAGGCCAGGATGGTGTACGTGGACGCCAGGTCGTGAGGGGACGCTTTGGGAGGCTCAGAGTTCGTAACGTCCGCTCCCTCTGATTGGCTGGGGGACGGAGGTTTGGGCAGCCATTTTATGAGAGCGCCGACTTTGCTCAGTTCTGCCAGTAAAGAGTCCGCTTCCACTCGACTGATGCCAGCCGGAAGGTCCGTCACCTCAAAAACACGGCCGGTGTCTGGACGCACAAAAAAAAAAAAAAACGTGAGTGAAAAACTGATTGCGTTTAACAAAAGTCAGTGATGCATGCAATTTTTTTTTTTGAAATGAACTAAAAAAATGTTCATTGTTTTTTTAATTGCTTTGTATTATTACTATTAGAAAATCCATTATTTAAAAGTAAATTGTATTACCAGTTTTAATTTAATTAGTTGTAATAGATTACGTTTTAATGCCAATTTTAGTACTAGTATTGTATACAAAATATTTTAAATATATAATTAATATATATTTATAAATATATATAAAATATATATATATATATATATTTTTTTTTTCCTGTATATACTCATAAGTGTACACAAAAAAATTAAATAAATTAATTCTGTTTAAATAAAATAAAAAAATTAATACTGTTTTAACTGCATATACTTCACTTAGTTATAATGTATAATATACTATTAGAGTAAAAGAAAACATAAAAATTATATAAAATATAATATTTTCTAAAATATAATAAAGCATAACATTAAAATATTAAAATGTAAATTTTCAACTTAAAAACAGTAGGCAAAATGTTAATAAACTTTTAATCTATAGAAGCACTCTAAAAACAATTTTAGTTATATATGGATTTACAGAAAAGTGATTTTTTCAGTATACTTGAATGAAGAATGACAATGAAGAATATGTATTTTTTTTAATTATATAAAGGCAATAAAACAACCATACAACTACTAGTCAAAAGTATTTGAACAGTAAGATTTTTCATGTTATTTTTTTTTTCTTTTAAAGAAGTCTCTTCTGCTCACAAGTCTGCATTTATTTGATCCAAAGTACAGCAACAGCTGTAAAATTTAGAAATATTTGTACTATTTAAAATAACTGTTTTCTATGTGAATATATTTTAAAATGTATTTATTCCTGTGATTTCAATCAATTTTAGCATCATTACTCCAGTCACATGATCCTTCAGAAATCATTCTAATATTCTGATTTGCTGCTCAAAAAACATTTTTCATTATTATTTTTATGTTGAAAACAGATTTTTTTCAGGTTTCGTGATGAACAGTGTTCAGAAGAACAGCATTTACCTGAAATAGAAGTCTTTTGTAACATTATAAATGTATTTATCATCACTTTTAATCAATTTAAAGCATCACTGCTAAATAAAAGTATTAATTTATATCATTTTTTTTTTTAATAAAATATTACACTCACTCCAAGCTTTTGAATGGTGTAGTATTTAATGTTACAAAAGCTTTTTATTTTAGATAAATGCTGATCTTTGGATCTTTCTATTCAAAGAATCCTAAAAAAAAGTACTAAACTGTTTTAAATATTGATAATAATAATAAAAAAAAGTTTGTTAAACAGCAAATCAGCATATTAGAATGATTTCCGAAGGATCGTGTGACACTGAAGTAATGATGCTGAAAATGTATCTTTAATCACAGAAATAAATTACATTTTCTAAATATATTCAAATAGAAAGCAGTTCTTTTAAATAATAAAAATATTTCACATTATTGCTGCTTTTGCTGTATTTTGGATCAAATAAATGCAGGCTTGGTGGGCAGAAGAGACTTCACTAAAAACATTAAAAATGTACTGTTCAAAAACTTTTGACTGGTAGTGTACATGTTTAAATCAAAGATGCTCTTATGTTTGAAACATTCAATATTTCACCCAGTGTGTTCATGTTTCAGATGTTTCTGATGAAATCACTTTGGGAATGTACTCAAAGTGAAAACATTTTAAAAAACAGACTAATAAATATTTCAAATTGTTGTAAAAGTGTCTTTTAAGAATCAAGTTGAAGTTGAAGATCAAACTGAATCTTTATTTAACTCTACGTTCATAAATGATATTTTCATACCCGTTTCTCCTGTACTCATGTCAGTAGACAGTGATTTCTTTGCGGGTCTTCGACTGCGCATGCCGTGCCGGACACCCACAGGACCCTGAGACAGGACAACAGAGCTGTGAGCCGACGTGCGTGCAGAACGAGAAAGTCCCGTGTTTAACATGACGATGGTGATGAAGATGATGCTAGATGTGCATTAATGTCATTAGATCACCTGATCTTGAGTGTGAGAGCAGCGTGTGTGTGTGTGTTCAACCTGGTGGTGATGAAGATGATGATGATGGTGGTGGTTGACCACATGAGAGCCGTGCATTAGTGGGGGTCTGATGGGGGGGTTATACTGGAGGGGCTGCCCAATCAGAGGAGGATACCTGCCATCACCTGTGGACACACCAACACCAATGTTATCTATCTAAACTATACCAAAAATATACAATAGATACCAAAATAGAACTAAAATTTTAAAAAGCAGAAACGTACCAAAAATATGAATTATGACAATATATCAAATAAACAGGCAGGAGGTACCAAAAACTTAGCAAAATTACAAAAAATACCAAAATATACATATCTTAAAAAAAAAAAAAAAAAATTATATACAAAAATATACATAAATGTATAACAAAAATATGCAGGATGTACCAAAAAACTAAAGAATATACAAAAATATATATATTTAAAAAAAAAAATGCAGAATGCACCGAAAACTTAAAATGACAAAAATATACTAAATATATAAAATAAATATATGCAGGGTGTTTTAAAAAAAAAAAAAAATACCAAAAATAAAAAATATATAAAAAATCTGCCAAAAATATGCAGAATGTACCAAAAACAAACAAAAAAACAAAACAAAAACAAAAACACGAAAATATACCAAATATTTACCAAAAATATGCAGGATGTACCAAAAACTCAACAACAACAACAACAAAAAAAATACTGAAAATATATTAAATATTTAACAAAAATATGCAGGATGTACCAAAAACTTAAAAAATACAAAAAAACCCTGAAAATATACCAAATATATAACAAAAATATGCAGGATTTACTAAAAACGTAACAAAAATACAAACAAATATAATGAAAAAATACCAAATATATAAAAATACACAGGGTGTATATATATATATATATATATGTGTGTGTGTATGTGTGTGTATGTATGTATGTATGTATATATATATATATATATATAAATAAAATGCAGAATGCACCAAAAACTTAAAATGCCAAAAATATACGAAATACACAAATACCAAAAATATGCAGAATGTACCACAAATTAAAAAAATAAAAAAAAAAACCCTGAAAAGATACCATATATATAACAAAAATATGCAGGATGTACTAAAAATGTAACAAAAATACCAAAAACACCAAAATATACCAGATAAAAAAAATACACAATATATATATATATATATATATATATATATATATATATATGTAAATGAAAATATATTCAAAAGAATAATAATAATAATAATAAATATATATTGAAAACTGAAAATATATCAAATATATAAAAATACACAGCGTTTACCAAAAACTTGACAAAAATACCAAAAATATGCATGTACCAAAACTAAAATACCAAAAAATAAAAAACAATTTTGTATTTTACCAAAAACTTGACAAAATACAAAAAAATAAAAAATAAAAAAAATATGCAAGATGTACCAAAAAAATAAAAATATAACAGAAACACACAAAATATACCAGAATTATGACAATATATCAAATATGCAAATATATAACAAAAATATGCAGGATGTAAAACCTAAAAATATACCATACACATATATATATATATATATAAAAAAATGCAGGATTTACCAAAAACTTAACAAAACGGCAAAAATATGCCAAATATATAAATATACGCAGAGTGTACAAAAAACTTTACAAAAAAAATAATATATACAAAAATATACCAAATATATTCCAAAAATCTACAAGATATACCAAATATATACCCAAAAAAAAGCAGGATGTACTCAAACATAATAAAAATACCAGAAATATACCAAATATATACCTAATTAAATTACAAAAATATGCAAGACACCTTAAGTATACCACAAATATACCAAAATATACTGTACAAGATGGACAAAATTGTAACAAAACTACCAGAAATATGCAAAAAAAAAAATACCCAAATGTACCAAAATTTAGATAGACTCCGATGGGCTCACCTTGGCCTGGAGCGTACGGGCGGGACAACTGAGGCATGATGGAAAACGGGGCGTGGCCAGGACGAGGACCCTTCATATTGGCCAGATGGGCGGGAGCAGGCGATTGAGCCGGAGAGGGGGAGGGGCTTAGCAGCTGCTGTGGATTATTCTAGAAAGCGGGAGAGAAATGGGTTACGAACGTCACGTCATGTGAGAATGAGGTCTCATGGGACGTGATGCAGGCGTTTGTACCTGTGTGGCGTCCTGTGGCGGCAGGTCGCTGGGTTTGTAGTAGCGGTTGGGTTTCCAGTGCGGTGGGGACGGGGCTCTTGGCTGCTGGCTGGGAGGAACGCTCAACTGCATCATCACCACTCCACCAGCAGGGGGCCCCGTAGGCACAGCTGGAAATCACAATGCATAACGCAGATTTCAGTGTACTGACATGAAGTGATGATTGGTTAAAATATATGAAGTATATTTTAAAAATATAAAAGATACATTATTAACATTATTAAAAAACATTATTAAATTATTAAAATTAAAATAAATGTTTAATAAAAAAATGAGATAGAATACATGCATTATACATTTTAAATCAAATATTAAAAAAAATTAAACTTTTTATTTTATATTTAAAATTCTGCATAGTTATTCAGCAAAATGCATATTAAATAAAATTAAAATTACTACAACATTTTGACTATATCTACACATTTAATATTATATTATTCATATTCAATTATGTTTTCAATTTAAAAAATAAACTACATATTTAAGTTTTAATAACTGCAAAGCTAAATTAAAGACTGCAATAAAATATAATAAATAAAATGCATATACACACCATGCATATAGAAATGTGAATATATAAATGACTAAAATATGAATTATATATACATACACTATGTATTTGTCATATATATATATATATATATATATATATATATATATAAGAATGAAAAACATTTGTTCTTATTTTTAATATAATTATATCTCATGCACACATTATATATATATATTTATTTATATGTATATACACATACATACACACACACATATACATACATACATACATACATACATACATATATATATATATATATATATACACACATACATATATTCACACGCATATACACATATATACATATACATATATTATTCTAATTAACCTTTAGAGTTATAAATCTTCACTAGCACAGGCATATATCATCAGCAGTGTTATAAATAATGTTTACTACTGAATTATTCAATAACAGACAAAAATGATGAAGCACTACACACTATGCACACACACACACACCGGCCAATTAAAGTGCTTTATTAAACAGTGAAAGGTCAAAGAGTGTGTGGGTCTCGCCTCTTCCTCATTAAAAACACCCTCTTCTTCAGGAACATAATCATCACCTTACACACACACACACACACACACACACCAGCTGAGCGTTCATTAACACTGAGGTTTATTCAAATAAACATCGATTGTTCTCGCTGCTTCTCAAACGCGACGAGCTCTTCACAAACGCCGTAAGGCACGAGCAGAAAGCAGAATTGTAAACAACATTTAATTAAACGGCTAAGTAAAACATTTTGAAAATGAGAAATAAACTGCTCAAAGCTCATTATGTGCACTCAACTTATTAACCGAGAGACGTGCGAAGACTTAATATCTAATTAAAAAATACCTGCCGTCGGTAAATGACACGGAGCTATGTACATTAACCTTTAGACGCCAGTTTCAGTTTTCACCATTAAAAAAGAAAGTGTTTACACAGATAACCTCAAGAAATGATCAAGAAAAAAGAAAAGATCCTGAAAAAATATTGCAACCAAGGAATATTATTTGGAATATTTTACCATTTACTACTTTAATATAGTTCACATTTAGCCATTCATTCAGTCACTTTAAATTTTAATTTTCAATTCAATTTTCACAATAGATATTGTTGCAAAGCAACTTTACAGCAAATTAAAGTTTTTACAATATACTTTAAATTATGGATACTATATTTTCCGGAATATAACTCATATTTGCATTTTTATTATCTATATTTATTCTGTATTATTAATTTTCTTACCTTTTTCTAAATGTGAGATATATACGGATGTATATATCTGAGAACATGAGAAAATATATGCATTTTAAATCAAATTTAAAATAAAACATTACATTTTTAATTTTATATAAAAAAATTTGAAGCGCAAAAAATACACACACACACACACACACATAGAAATAAATATATACAAACAATATTGCAACACATATTTATACAATTAAAAAAATATATTTACAACTACTATAATAAATACATAAAATACGTCTCATTAAAAAGTAATACTCCTATTTTTAGTATTACTTGTATTATTTTTTAACTATGGATTGTAATAAAATAGTAATGTTTTATTTAAAATGTTTAATAATAATATGAGAAAATATATACATTATAAATATCAAATCAAATTTAAAATATTTTTTTTACATTACAATACATTAATCAATAACTGAAGAATAATAATAATATATATATATATATATATATATATACACACACACACACAAAGAGAAAATATATGCATTATAAATATCAAATCAAATTTAAAATGAAAATTAAATTTTTATAGTTGATTTATTGATTTATAAAAACTATAAAGGAAAACAGAATTAATAAATTAATCAATAACTGAATAATAATAATAATAATAAATAATAATAATGATAATTTTATTACAATTAAAAAAAGGATATAAAAATGTTTAAAAAGAGAAAATATATGCATTATAGATATCAAGTCAAATTAAAAATGAAAATATTACCTTTTTTATAATTTTTTTCATTGCTTTATAAAAATTAGAATTTTATTACAATAAAAAAATGGATATAATTTCTTTTTAAAAAAGAGAAAATATATGCATTATAAATATCAAATCAAATTTAAAATGAAAATACTACATTTTTTAGTTTTTTACTGCTTTATAAAAATTACAAAGGAAAACAGAATTAATAAATAACTAAATAATACTGCAAACAATATATACATAGTATTATTATTAATATTTAAGCATTTTATTTTAAACATACACACACACATATACATATATAAATGTATTTATTTATATATAAATAAATAAATAAATATATATATATATATATATGTGTGTGTGTATTTATTTATTTTATATATATATATATATATATATATATATATTTATATATAAATAAATAAATATATATATATATATTATGTGTGTGTGTATTTATTTATTTATTTAATATATATATATATATATATATATATATATGTATTTATTTATATATAAATAAATAAATAAATAAATAAATATATATATATATATATATATATATATATATATATATATATATATATACATATATATATATATATATATATATATATCCATATATGTTTAAAATAATATTATATATATTTAATTTAATTAATTTATTATAATATTTATACAATTATATTTCATTATTTTAATTTTGTTCTGAAGAAATAATGGATAATTAGGCTTTGAAAAAAAAAGTTACCTTTCAAAATGCCAGTGCATTACGGCTCAAATGTATTCGTTTTTTCTAGAGGTTTTACGTCAAAAAGCTGTCATACCTGTGCACTGCTGGCCTGTGATTGGCTGAGAGCCGCAGGGGGAGGGCGGTCGGGGAAACGGCATCTGCTCTGAACATGGCGGAGGGAGGAAACCAACAGTCGAGCTGTACACACACAGGAAGTTCACATAAGACACGGTACAGATCCAACCACATTCAGCGATCCTTTAATCGGACTGGTTGACAACCGGACGCACACGTGTTACCTGATGCTAGAGTGTTGCGTCGGCGGCATCATGCTGTAATACACCTGCATGCTGGCGGAGGGCGCTGGCGTCTGATTGGTCTGTCCCTGCAGCACGATCTGTTGCTGATAGGCTGCCTGAGGAACGCTCTGAGAACCCTGCTGCACAGACACCTGAACAAACACACACGTCACCTCATCAAAATCACTCAAAAACCTCAAAACATCACGAGACGTGCAAAACGCAGCACTCGGATACCTGATACGGAGGCATTGTGGGATACTGCACCATCACGCTCTGAATCTGATTGGCCATTCCGCCCTGAGAGGCGACCAGCGATTGGCTCTGAGTCTGCTGAACTCCCATCATGCCTTGGTAACTGGGGGGTTGAGCGGGCATGACCGTCTGGAAACCTGAAAACACATTAAAACGCCAACTTCTTAGCATAAACAACAGCTAACGACCAACAAACAACATCTGGGAGCCAAACATTAAGGACAAAGTGCAGAAACAGATTTACGCAACATTAAAGCTGTAAACAACTTTGAAAAACGCAGTTTAATTGCGAAAAGACGAAAATATGTGAAATGAAGTAAGAGACAGTGTGAATATGAGCGGGAACAGATGGACGTTTATGCGTAAGGAGTCTCAGACCGTTCATGGTTTGTGAGGAAATGGCAGCGCTTCTGAAGAAAAACAGTCGCTGACTAAGGATTGTGGCATTAAACGTTTCGTGGCACATTAAGCAGCCAGAAAATTAGACACACAAGTTTGTAATGTCGAAATAGGTGGCCATAATAAGACGAGTCGCTTTATCTGCATTTTCCAGAAATTCAGGTGCAATGACTGGATGAATGTTATTATTCATGAGCCAGACTGATAAGATTTATAATGATCGATTTATAAATATTAATAATAATAATAATAATAATAATAATAATAACTACTACATCTAAATACAACTTATTATTAATATACAACTTCATGCAGAACTTAGCAATATTTAATAAATAGGTTTTTAATGATTGGCTTGAATGAATGAATGAATGATTAAATATAAATAAATAAATATTGTATTGTCTTAATATTTAATTATTTAATATGTAATACATTTATAAATAAAATGTACTGTAATAATAATAATAATAATAATAATAATAATAATAATAATAATAATAAAAGTACCAAAATATAACAATACACATTTAGTAATAATATATAGCTTCATGCATAACTTTAATAAATAGCTTTTTAATAATTGGCTTCAATGGATGAATGAATGAATATTGTATTATTGTAGTACTTAATATTTAATAATTTAATATGTAATACATAAATAAAATGTTTAATGTAATACGGGCTTGCACATAATAATAATAATAATAATAATAATAATAATAATAATAAAAAGGTATATTATTTGGTATGGGTAATTTCATAATTTCTTAGTATTTAATAATGTTTATTAAATATTACCTTAATAAATGAATATGATTTAATAATGTTTATGTAAATATTAAATGCAATAAACATTTAATACAAAATGTTTAATATGCAATACATTTACAAATAAAATATATACTAATATGGCTTATAATAATAATAATAATAATAATAATAATAATAATAATAATAATAATAATAATAATAATAATAATATAAAGGTTTTTTTTTGATAATTTATAATTTTTTTAAAGTATTTAATAATGTTTACTAAATATTACATTCAATAAATGAATAATAAATATGTAATGATAGTGAATGCATTTAATGACTGAATCATGTTTATTAAATATTAAATGCAATAAACATTCAATATACAATGTTTAATATGCAATACATTTACAAATAAAACATACTGTAATAGGTTTATAATAATAATAATAATATTAATAACAATAATAACAAAATATATTATTTGTTTTGGATAATTGCATAATTTAAGTATTTAATAATGTCTACTAAATATTACATTTGATAAATGAATAAATATATAATAATGTTGAATGCATTTAACGATTTAATAAATGCTTAAATGTATTAAATATTAAACGCAACAAACCTTTAATATAAATATGTAATTAACAAATAAAATATATACTTTAACATGGGTTTATACATAGGGTTTTTGTGCAGTTTGAAATGAATACAGTGGACCATGCCAGACCATCTAAATAAAAATAAGAATAATACAAATAAGTATTATACTATATTAGCATTATTTATTTATGTAATAAGATGTAATAACATTTATCAAAAATATTTAATGAATACTATATATTTAATAATATATATATATATATATAGTATTAATTAAATATATCTAATAAATGTTATTAAATATTACTAAATACATTAATAATTTTATTTTTATTATCTATAATTTAAATGTTTTTGTTATAGGAGACTAGCTGTGATTTAGTGTGAACTGTGATCTGTACAGTGGCAGAGCATCTCAACTCCAGTGATCCCCATTTCTTTCATCAGATCCAGTACAGACGGCTTGTTTTCTGTGTGTGTGTGTGTGTGTGAGAGAGTTCACAGCTATTTTTACCTGCCCTAGCAAGGCCAAAGTGAAGAGAATAAAAGCCTGTCGATTTAGACCATACAAGCCCCACACACTCACTCACACACTCAAGTGCCTGTGAAATGGGGTCTTTCAATGTCACTGTGGACCAGATTTTTCCTCTTCACACACACACACACACTTAAAAACAGCAACTTTGCATCCACTGTATATATTTTATTTTCCAATTCTTACAGATTAAAAACAAGGCATCTAAATCTTAATGAAGCTAATACAGACACACCCATAAAAGAAACTAAAAGCCCAATTTGATTGAGCAGAAGGAAATTTCATTTTCAGGAGAAAATCTGAGTGATGTTGCCCACGCTTCACTTACCCACATGCATGGCTGCCATGGTGTTGCTATGTGGTCGCTAAGGCACTCTTATTATTAGCTATGTTTTGATGGTAATAAAAATTACTTTAATGATAATTAGCTAAATGAGAAAAAGCGCATTTCTGGAAATATTTAAAAATACACTCGTAGAAACATGAAATTAGCTTTCAATATTTTTTTCCGACATTTAATTTTTGTGCTATTGCTTTTCTACTCTCCATCTTACATACTTCATTGTATTTTCCTTTTTGAATATATTCCTTTGATGCTAATATAACAATACATATTTATTGTTTGTCATAAATATAGCCTTTGGTGATCTATTTGCTTACTGTTTTACTGTTTGTTATAAATACAGAGGTCAGTAATATGGCAATGTTTATTTATTGTTTGTTTTTTTTTTGTTTGTAACAAATACAGCCTTTGGTGATATGACAATATTTATTTATTTTTTAAATTATTTATTTATTTATTGATTTTGATAAATATAGCCTTTGGTGATATTTATTTATTGTTTTTAATGATATTTTGATGATATGATGATATTTTGATGAATATAGCCTTTTGTGGTATGGCAATGAATAAATAAATAAATAAATAAATAAATATTTATTACCATTTGTAATGAATATAGCCTTTGGTGATATAGCAATATTTATTTATTTATTTATTTATTAATGAATTAATTTTGATTAATATAGCCTTTATGAAATGGCAACGAATATTTATTTATTTATTTATTTATTTACTTACTTATTCATTACTTTTATAATGAATATAGCCTTTGGCGATATGGCAATATTTATTTATTTATTTATTTATTTATTTTGATTAATACAGCCTTTGTGAAATGGCAATGAAAATTTATTTATTTATTTATTACTTTAATAATGAATATAGCCTTTGGTGATATGGCAATATTTATTTATTTATTTATTTATTTTGATTAATATAGCCTTTGTAAAATGGCAATGAAAATTTATTTATTTATTTATTTATTACTTTTTTTATGAATATAGCCTTTGGTGATATGGCAATATTTATTTATTTATTTTTTTGATGAATATAGCTATTAGTGAAATGGCAATGAATATTTATATATTTATTAACTTATTACTGTTTTTTATGAATATAGCCTTTGATTATATGGCAATATTTATTTATTTATAGTTTTTGGTGAATATAGCCTTTTGTGATATGGCAAGGAATATTTATTTATTTATTACTTTTTATTATTTTTTAATTATAGCCTTTAATTATATTTATGTATGTATGTATGTATGTATATTTATTTATTTATTTATTTATGTTTTGGATGAATCTAGCCTTTGGTGATATGAAAAAATATTTATTAAGGAATACAGCCTTTGTTTGTTTGTTTGTAATTAATATAGTCTTTGGTGATATGCTAATGAATATGTATCTGTTTGTTTGTCATCAGAGCCTTTCAGCAGTGAACAATTTATTGATTTGTTTTCTGCCGTGCAGCACTCCGGCTTAACCTGACTGATTTTAAGCATGCTTTATGAATGTTTTCACATTGTCTGGTAATAAAAATCTGTCAGTGGGTCAATGGGGTCAGAGGTCAGAGGTGAGAGTTGAGGAGTGAGGGCTGGGAAAAGAGACCGGTTCACTGTGAGAATGACTACGAATCTCATACAGTGACACGGCCCCGTCTCCCAGCGCTCCAATCGCCCTGCAGGAAGAGCCCACTCAGACAGGAAGTGCTCGTGCTGAGTGTGTTTGTACCTGTCTGTTGCGGTGGCAGTGTCTGACTCTGGGGGGCGCTGTAGTGTACCGGCGTCACCGCTCTGTAGTGTTGGCTGGAGTGCGAATACTGTCCCGGAGCGCAGTAACACGCAGACACCTGCAGAAACACACATGCGTTATCACAAACACTCATCTGCGGTCACATGATGCAGGTAATGTACCACGAACGTGTGTTTGTACCTGCTGCACGGGTTGCTGGATGTATCCGTGCGGCTGCAGGACGGCTTGGTTGACGGCTGTGGGATGGGGGTAGGCGTGGCCGCTCATGGGCTGTCCCGCAGACGGAAGCATGTAACCGGTGGGCGGAGGGTTCTGGAGCACCAGGGATTGTGGGTAGAGGCCCGCGTGGGGGTCCGGAGCGTCACCCGAAGGCTGCCGAACGAGATTCATCTGGCTGAACTGGGCACTTAAACCGTCCTGTTGCTGTTTTAACACACAAACACACAAGAGAACAGAGTCAATTTAAAGCACTGAAGGCCAGCGTCAAGCTAATAACTACTAAATATTTAATAATAATAATGTAAAACTAAAAATATTTTCTTCTACAATTAAAATAAATACATAAATAAACAATACATATTTTGTGGTAAATAAATGAGGTAAAATATATGTACAAACAAAATGTGTAAATTTAATTTTAGTTTAAATATTTCATAAAAAAAATAATAAATAAATATTTTATGGTAAATAGATGTGGTTTTAAATTGGTTATAAATATTTCATGAAAAGTAATTAAAAAATAATACATTTTACGGTAACTAAATGTGGTTGTAAAACACTTTATAAATTTGCAAGATATACGTTCAAATAAAATGTGTATTTTTCATATTTTTTATAAATATTTCATTAAAAAATTATTATTTTGTGGTTAATAAATGAAGTAAAACATGTACAAATAAAGTGTGTATATTTAATTCTTTTTTAATAAATATTTCATAAAAAATAATAAATATTTTGTGGTAAATAAATGTGGTTTTAAAAAAAAAACTTTATACATTTGCAAAATATATGTACAAGTAAAAATGCATGTATTTAATTATTTATATAAATATTTCATAAAAATAATAAATATTTTGTGGTAAATAAATAAAGTAAAACATGTACAAATAAAATGTGTATAATTAATTTTTTTTTAATAAATATTTCATAAAAAATAAATATTTTGTGGTAAATTGTGGTGTTTTAAAAACTACAAATTTGCAAAATATATGTACAAATAAAATATGTATACGTAATATCTGTATACTTAATAAAAATATTTTGAGGTAAATTAAGCAAAACATATGTAAAAATAAAAGATGTATATTTGTGGTTTTACTTTTTTTTTTTTTTTTTTTTTTTTTTTACAAATTTGCAAAATGTGTACAAACAAAATGTATATTTAATTGTATTATAAATATTTTGTAAAATATTTGTTAGGAAAAACTACTAAATGTTTTATAATCTACATTATTTTACATGTGATTTTAATACACTAGTTATCTAAAATTACAAACAATATTGTATATATGTGTATTAAAATGTGTGTGCGTGTTTTATAATATTTTATAACAACAATATTTGTTAGGAAAAAAAACTAAATATTTTATAATCAACATTATTTTAGGTGCTTATTTTAATTTTAAAAAGTGTGTGTGTGGAAAAAAAGAATCAATATTAATCCACAAATAATACATTTTTTAATACATATTTAATAAAAATTATTAATGTGAAAAAATATATATATTTATGTTTTAAATAATGCATAATTTACATATCTCCAAAAAAAGTTTCTATATAAAAAAAAAAAAATACAGTTTGAAAAATTATATAAAATGGAGATATTTCATAATAAATATTAAATAGTTACAATATGTATACATACATATACATATATACACACATATATATATATCATGGACTTAGGTAATATTTGTTTAACACCTGTTTAACACCTGTTTTTAAACACATTGTTTAAAACTACTTTAATACTACAAAATACTCAAGCCCTTGTGGGCAGGTTCAAATATTAATCAATATGTATTTAAAACTTTTTTCATATATAAATGAAATAATTAAGAAGCTTACGTTAAACTAGAATTGGGTCATTTTTACAATCAATCAATCTCTCTCATTTGACACCCAAGAGTGGGTCTTCATGTGATTATGCAATAAGATATAGATAGAGATATTTCTGAAGTGGAAGTGGATCACACGCTTTCAAAAACTAAACCAGGGCGTCACATTGAGGACTTTAAGCTTTAAAAACCGGCACAGATCAAAGTCCGGCCCCACATCCACCAGGACCAGAGATCCTGGCCGGCATCACAACCGCTACACGCCGTTTTATTAAAAAAAGTAACAACATCTGGTGGCATTCATTATTGATGTGGTCTGAATTTGTTAATGAGGGTGTTATATTTGGTAGAAACGGGTCACACAGCGAGAAAGATGACAGAAGTGACCCAATTCCGTCATGAGCCCCTCCGCCGGGTACAGACAAATCACATGGGGCTCGTTTCCAAACTTTGGAGAGATTAATCAATAAAACTGACAGAAATAAACTGCACTTTCTTTGGTTCCCTGCAACACACTGAGATCACTAACTGGACGGCAGCTGTTACTGGACAATAATAATAAAAATATTAAAATGACTGAAGAGAAGAACGGGGCAAGGTAGAAAAAAAAATTAATGAGTGAGAATAGAAGAATAGAAAATTGGAAGAAAACAAAAACTAAATATTAAAGAGGCCATACTGTACACTTTTGTAGCATTTATTTGTATAATATAATGAACGAATTAAAAAATAAGAAAAAACTAAAAAATAATGAATAATTAAATTATTTTAAAAGGGGTCGGATGTGTATGCATTGTGTTTTGAAAGTATTTAAAAAAAGAGAAAGAAAAATCAAAAAGCAAGGAAAAATAAATAAAATAAAATAAAACAAAATCATAAATATAAATAAAAACAAAAACTAATTTTAAAGTTTAACAGTTCTACATAGTACTACATAATATCTATGTACTGTATATTAAACGTTTTCCAAAAGCACAAGAAAAAAAAAAAAAAAGAACTAATAATAATTTTAATAATAATAATAAATAACACTATAAATGAAATATAAAATAAAATATAAATAAAATTAAGAAAAAAATATTTTTCTGACGTATGCATCCTATATTAAACTTTTCCCAAAAGCACAAGAAAAATCTAAAAAAAAATATATAAATAAATAGATAAGAACAATATTTTATAGTTTAATAGTTGTGAATATTCTGGTATGTATACATCGCATATTAAACTTTATTATTAAACATTAAAGACAAAAAATATATATTATTTTATACTTATTTTTATTATATTTATATTATATATTATTATTTATTATTTTATACTTAACTTATTATACTTATATATTTTATATTTTAGATATATTTATATAAAATATTTTATATTTTAGTTATAATTTGATTTATATTGTTGTAATTGTAAGTATGTGCCTTACATTAAATAGTTTTTCAAAAGAACAAGAAAATCCTAAAGTAAGTAAAGTAAGTAAATAAAATATAATAAATTAAATAATAAATGCAATATAAAATACAAATAAAAATAAAAACAAAATGTAAATTTTAAGAGTTGTTGTTTATTCTGGTACGTATGTGTTGTATATTAAATATATTAAGATAAATAAATAAAATATAATAATAAAATATAAATAAATTTGAAAAGTTTAAAAGTCACATATTACAGTACTTTTATATCATGTATTGAACTTATTTTAAAAGAACAAGAAAATCATAATGAATGAAATTATAAATAAAATGAAAAATGAAATAAAACTAAGAACTGAATTATGGTTATGCATGTATTTTACATTAACACTATTTCTAAATAAATAAATTTAAATCTAATTTAAATCTACTGAATAAATAAACATTTACGGTTATTTGAAAACACAAAGAAAAATAAATAAATGAAGTAATTATGAATGAATGAAAATCTAAAATGAAATAAAAACATTAAACGTTTAGGAGCTGTGAGTATTACATTATGTATTATATAGTAAACCTATTTCAGCAGAACAAGAAAAATCTTTTCATGATATGGCCTCTTTAATAAATCGAGGGCAATGGAGAAGAGAGATGTTTCCAGAAGGACAGGTGTTATGATGGAGTGATAGTGAAGGAGGAGAGAAGTACCACAGTGTACTGTTGAGTGAAAGCACCAGGCAGGAGAGGAGGACAAGAGACCGCAGCAAACTGCACAGGCTGAGCAGACGACTGCAGAGGAGAGAGAAGAGACGCACGCAGACAGAGAGGAAAAGACCAAAGACAAACATCAGAGAAACAGAACTGGAAAAAAAGGATAGAATGAATGAGAACCAGAGACACACTTCTGATTACAAACAGATATTATTCACCGCTAAAGACAACTAACCATTACACTAGCACCACAAGTGACTGATATTTTTACAAAACATAATAAATACCATCTACCACATAAAATAATTTTGTGTTATGGCAGATAATCAATATGATGACGAATACTTTAAAAGTATAAAGTATATAAATAATAAAGGATAAATGAGAATAAATTAAAACATTTTAAGCATGACTATTGAAAGTGAGATACTGACAGCCGTCCAACCAATATGACGACTAATATTTCAAATATTGCTTTGACTGTAGACATTTAAAGATCATTAAATCAGAAATAAATAAATATCATAAATCAGAAAAGAAAACTGTAACCAACTTGAATAAATGTTAAAAAACAAACACAATATTATTTGTAAAAATCAGACAAGGTCGACTTTAATATAAAAAACTAAACTAAATAAAATACATAATTCTATGAAAATAAAAAAATATTAAAAATTAACTAAAACTGAATAAAATTGTAATAAAAATACACAGATATAAATATTGATATATATATAAAAAAAAATTATATTATAATATAATTACTTAAATACAAAAATAAGAACAATGTCTAAATGTAATGCATTTAAATATAATTGTAAAAATAAAATAAATTAAACAAAATAAAAAATAAGAAAAACTAAACGAAATTAAATAAAAGAATTTAATATAAAATGACTCATTAAATGTTATTGCTTTGATTGTAGATATTCAAATATATGATTGAATAATAAAAAATTAAGTATCATAATTCATAAAAGAAAAGTAACTAAATTGAACGAATGTAAAAAAAATAATTATTTGTAAAAATCAGACAAATTTAACTTTGATTAAAAAACAATAATTCTATGAAAATAAAAGATTTATATTAAAAAAGTACTAACTTTAATAAAATATAATTATAATAAAAATATACAGATACAGATAAAAATACTGATATAGAATAGAAAATATTATAATTATTTAAATATAAAAAATAAAAATAAATTTGTCTAAAATGTAATTTACATATAAATGTTAAAAATAAGATTAATTAAACTAAATAAAAAATAAAATAATAATAAATACATAAATAAATAAAATGATTTAACATAAAAATAGATAAAAATAGATAAAATCATTTACATAAGATATATTTAACTAAATTACAAAAAAGAAACCTAATGATCAAAATGTAAAATTTTAAATAAAAATTACCTAAACTGAATACACTTAAATATGAGCATATTAAAAATACTTATTTTAATTATTTTATTTAATATAAAGAAGACACATTCATTAAAATGGGCTAAAATTAAATCAAGTTAAAAATAAAACTAAATTATTTTAATATAAAAATATTAAAGAAATAGTATGAGAAAAAAAAAAAAAAATCAAATATTCATTTAAACTATAAAAACTAAAAAAACTATAAAATAAGAAAGATTAAACACATTTGTGTAAAAAAACATGAGCTTTTCCTGACCTGTGCTAGAAGGTGATTGGCTGGCTGAGGTTGAGGGGGAGGAGGCAGAGGTGGAGGAGGAGGGGGCGGGGGAGGATGTAGAGTCAAGGGCTGCTGGCCCCGCCCCTGCTGTGATGTCATTGTAGGGTTGTAGACCACTGGACTGCCGTCGGGATTAACAAAGGGCTGACCTGTAGACAGAAACCAAACTGTCTGAAAACCAAACCTCCGTTGATCGACTCAATTTCATTTGTGCGTCAACGAATTAGTATGAAAAGTTAGTGTTGCGAATCAAATCTGACGTAGCGTAACCTCCATCCTGTGAAGTCAGTGTCGGTACCAACCTGTCTGTGGATTGAGCAGCACGCTGCCCGGCGGGATGGCGCTGCTGTCCAGAGGAACGATGTAGAAGCTAGGGTTAGTATTAATGTTAGCGTTAGTAGTCGCGCTCTGAGACGCCGGGGCCGGAAGAGGGGCCGCGGGGGCCACGGTGAAGCCCCGACCGGGCTGGGGTAGAACGGGGGCGGGTAACGGCAGCTGGGCCGGACGGGGGAGCGACCCGGAAGAGGAACCTACGCTACTAGAAGAGTCTGAACCTGAAGGAGGGCGAAGAACGAAAGAGCTTTTACTGGCATATTCAAGGTGTGAAAAATGAATGAAGTGGGGTTGATGGGCGGGGCAAAAAATTGATGACAGGAAATGATGTCACAAGAAAGAAAAAAAAAATCATGCAGGGTGGATCAAATAAAAATCACCCCCACAAAACTGTTTATAATCATAATAATAATAAAATAATTGTATTTTTATCAATTATTATTTAATTAATACTTAATTATTTATTTACAGATTTATTTACGGAATAGACTGAGAAAGAATCACAATGCAAAATCCCTCTAAAAAATTTTTTTAAATAAAATAAAATAATTTTTTTTTTTTTTTAGGAATTTTTATTAGTAATTTGAAAAAAAAAAATCTAATAAAAATAATAAATATACAATATTTACAATTTCTTGTTAGTAAATAAAGGAATAATAAAAAGTAAAGTTAGTAATGAAGAAAATTAAATAAAATAAATAAAATACAAATAAAATTAAACATCAAATAAGGAATTTACATTAGTAATTTAAAAAGTAATACAAATAACAAAAAATATACAACATTTACAATTTCTTATTAGTAAAAAAAAAACAAAGTAATAAAAAATTAAGTTAGTAATAATTAAATACAAATAAAATATTGCGTTAGTAATTAAAATAAACTAAAATAAAATATAAACAAACACTAAAAAATTAATTAGTAAATAAAATAAAAATTATAAAATTATAAATAACAAAATATTAAGTTAATAATTAAAATAAAATATAATATAAAATAAAGGAATTTTTATTGGTAATTTAAAGTTTAAAGTAATAAATTTAAAGTAATAAAAATAAATAAAGTTAAATTAAAATAAAAAAACCTTATAAAATTAAGTATAAATAAAATATCACACTAGTAATTAAAATAAACAAAAAAAAAAGCTAAATATAAATGAATATAAATAAAATAAAATATGAATATGACTGCAAACCAAATAAGGAATTTGTATTAGTAAGAAAAAAAACCTAATAAAAATAATAAATATAAATCTTTTATGATTTCTTGTTAGCAAATAAAATAAAAGAAATAATAAAAAATTAAGTTAGTAATTCAAATAAAAAAAACAAAACAAAATTAAATATAAATAAAATTGAAAAAATAAGCTAGCCATTAAAATAAAAAAAAAATTTATTATAAATAAATTAAAAAATATATATTAATGACTGCAAACCAATTAAGGACTTTTTATAAAAATAAAATAAATGTCAAAAAAAAAAAAAAAAAAGAATAGAATTCGATTTAAAATGAACATAATAAATACACAATTTCTTATACGATGTGTTTGTATCTTGAAGCATCCGAGGCAAAAAAAAAAAAAAAAAAAAAAAAAAAAAAAACACCCTGATGAAACCACTGGCTAACAACATAACACCATTTGCAATCATTTGTACGACTGTTCAAATGTAACTGGGCAGGAGGAACGATCCAGCGGTTGCAGAACGGAAAAGGAGCGTCATTAAATATTAAAAATGATAAATATATATTGGCGTCGACTCCTTGAGCTTCTAAATGCCAGAGCATAAATAACCAATGAAGCCAGAGAGTAGACGCCTCTGAATATCAATGTGTTCTCTTAGCTGTTCCTCGACGGACATGAAATGGGTGAAAAGAGGGCAAAGAGATGCTTTCCGCCACACACGCACATTCTCAATGTACGGCTGCTTAAAGAACAAGAAATTATTAAAATAATAAAAAAAAAAGTCTTCAAGATAATAAAATGACGAGCACAGCAAAGCAGGACTGGGATGGTGAAAGTGAAAATACACTTGGTGGTATTCAGACACTGAAGACAAACGAGCAAAGGCAATAAAAATCTCAAAAAAGGCAATAAAATATTAATTACTTAATTACTTCTAAAATAGCTGTATTTTTGGATTTAGGACTTCATGAACTGTAGTCTGTAAAAATTATATTAGATTTATTTAAAAACCACAGACATGTAGGGATGCACGATATAGTAGAGACTATAATGGAAAATGCAGAAATGTAAAATTGTTTCTAAAATTCCTACAATTCACTCAATAAAAAAAATAATGTTCAATCTTAAAATGGCCAAATATTAAAACATATTTGTGTGACAGCAAGTTGAAGGGGAGGGGCTTAAAAATAGGGCACTGATGATGTCAACAACGATTTTATTTTGCTGAAAGAAAACTAAACAATGCTATTTAATTTAATTTAGCTGAATTTGCACAGAAAATTCTCAAAATTCTATGGAAGCCCATTTCTGCCACTGTACAAAAAATTTTAAAAGAATACTGCGACAATTTTTTACAATTCTGACTTTTTTCTCCTTCAGAATCACATGATATAAACTCAAACTCTTGCACAATTGCAAGAAATAAAGTCAGAATTTCAAGATAAAAACTTGCAATTCAGAGTTTTTTTTTCGCAAGTGCGACTGTTCATTGCAATTCTGACTTTTCTCACAAAAGCCAATTTTGTTTCTAACTTTTCTCGCAAATGCGAGTTCATTGAAATTCTGAACTTGTTCCTCGCAAAAGCGGGTTTATTTCTTACAATTTCTTACAACTTTTTTCCTCGCAAAAGCAAATGCAAGTTTATATATCACAATTCTTTTTTCTTGCAAATGCAACTTTGTTCATTGCAGTTCTGACTTTTCTCACAAAAGCAAATTTAGTTTCTTGCAATTCTAACTTTTCTCGCAAATGCGAGTTTATATTTCGCAATTCAGGCTTTTTTCTTGCAAACATGAGTTTACATCTCGCAATTCTGACTTTTTCTCGCAAATGAGTTTGTTTTTTGAAATTCTGACTTTTTTTTGCAAATACGAGTTTACTTCACTCAATTCTTTTTTCTTGCAAATGCAACTTTGCTCATTGCAATTCTAACTTTTTTCTTACAAATGCAAATTTATATCTCACAATTCTGACTTCTCGCAATTGCAAGATTTTTCTCGAAATCCTAAATTTTTTCTTGCAAATGCGAGTTTATTTCTTGCAATTTTGTTTCTTGAAATTCTAACTTCTTTCTCGCAAATGCGAGTTTATTGCAATTCTGACTTTTTCGTTGCAAATGCGAGTTTATTTCTCACAATTTAGTTTCTCGAAATTCTAACTTTTTTCTTGCAAATGTAAATTTATATCTTGCAATTCTGACTTTTCTTGCAAAAGTGAATTTTGTTTCTATTTTCGCAAATTCTTTATTTATTTTTGACTTTTCTTGCAAAATGAATTTTGGGTTTACTGCAATTCTGACTTTTCTTGCAGTGAATTTTGTTTCTCTCAAAAGACTTTATTTATTGCAATTCTGACTTTTCTTGCAAAAGTGAATTTTGTTTCTCTCAATTCTATTTTTCTCAAATTTGACTGACTTTTATTTATTGACTTTAATTGCAATTCTGACTTTTCTTGCAAAAGTGAATTTTGTTTCTCTCAATTCTATTTTCTCGCAAATTTGACTTTATTTATTGCAATTCTGACTTTTCTTGCAAAAGTGAATTTTGTTTCTCTCAATTCTATTTTCTCGCAAATTTGACTTTATTGCAATTCTGACTTTTCTTGCAAAAGTGAATTTTGTTTCTCTCAATTCTTTTTTCTCGCAAATGCGAGTTTATTGCAATTCTGACTTTTTTCCGCAAATGCAAATTTATATCTCGTAATTCTGACTTCCTCGCAAAAGCGAGTTTGCTTCTCAGAATTTAAACGTTTTTCTCACAAATGCCGAGTTTATTGCAATTCTGACTTTTTTCCGCAAATGCGAGTTTATATCTTGCAATTCTGACTTTTTTTCCTCATAATTGAGATATAAACTCACACTTGTGAGTTATAAAGACTGATATGTTCTCAGAATTGCAAGTTTACACCTCACAATTTTGACTCGCAATTGCTTGATAAAAAAAAGAGTCACAATTTTCGAGTTTGTGTCACACAATTGCGAGAAAAAAAGTTGCAATCACTTTTTTTATTTTTTATTCAGTGGAGAAAACAAATTAATTAGAGAATATTCAAGAAAAAAAAAAATCTCAAAATGGCCAAATATTAATTAAACATTATTTAAAAAAATGACAGGACGTTGAAAAGGAGGGGCTTAAATGTAGGGCCTTGATGATGTCAGCAGAAACAGAAAGTCGTTTCAGATGCAGAAGGATTTGTTATATTTTGATGAAAGATTATGAAGATTTTGGAATAACTTTAAGAATGATAAAGAAAGTAAACTGGCTTCATTCTGATTTTATGTTTACGCAAAAAACAGGATCGATTTATATTATAAAAAACATCCATTTCTGGTGCGGGTCAGAATCTCTATATCGTGCATCTCTACGAAATCTCTAGAAGAAGAAGGGAGAGTTATTTACTGGTTTTAGACAGTTTCCCGGTGCTCTTGCTGCTGGCCGTGCTGTCTCCTCGTATCAGCAGGCTGATGCCGCTGAAGCTGTTGGCTTTGGTCATGGCGGGCTTCAGGTTCCTGTGGGAGCTGTCCGAATCCGTGCTGCTCCAGGGCCGAGGGTCCGAATACTTCAGCTCGTTCTCTGAGCTGCTCTGACGACTGTTTCCCGAGTGCCCGTCTCTCAATCTGAAGAAGAAAAACAAAACAAAACACGGATTTAAGGATTTAAGGTCTCATTAGTGCTATGTAACTAAGCTAATAAACAAAGCAAACAAAAAAGGACCTGAATATCTGTCGTCTTTGCTGAGTGTTAATGTAAGTCACGTCCTCTTGGATTCTAGTGGGAATTTAAACATGATTAGATTATAAAATATATAAGACTGCGGACAAACAAGAAAGCAATAAAGAAGCTCACACAGATAATTTGCTATGTCATATTATATTGTACCTTTTATCAAACGGGTAATGTTCTTGTCCCTGCAGACAAAAACAGAAACACATTTTAAAAAATAAATTTCAAAAAAGGAAAGAAAAACTCTATCTATCAATCAATCAATCATTTAAAAAAAAAAATCTCTCTCTCTCTCTCTCTCTCTCTCTATCTACATCTATATATGTATGTATCTATCTCTCTCTCTCTATATCTATCTATCTATCCATCCATCCATCTACATCTATATCTATCTATCTATCTATCTATCTATCTATCTACATCTATATCTGTATCTATCTATCCATCTATCTATCCATCTATCTATCTATCACACATTTAAAAAATAAATCTCTCTATCCATCTCTCTATATCCATCTATCTACCTTTCTATCTATCTTTCTATCTTCTCTCTCTCTATCTATCTATCTCTCCCTATATATCTATCTCTATATATCTATATCTATCTATCACACATTTAAAAAAAATAAATCTCTCTATCCATCTCTCTATCTCTCTCTTTATCATCCATCATCTCTCTCTCTCTCTCTCTCTCCATCCATCCATTCATCCATATATATCTATTATACTCAAATAAACCTAGAAATGATAAATATGTATAACACAAAGTTGTGGTTTATTTTAATAATAAACATTCTACATATTTTAATAATAAGCACTAGCAATAAATGTCTTTAGTAAATCATAGATTTATATTAAGATGCGTTGTATCTTTTAATAAAGAGACGCACGTCTTGGGCGAAGATCCTGTCTCTGGCGCGCTGGTACTCCTCCTCTCGCTCCTCTATTGATTTACTCCGTCTGTCGTCCTTCAGGCGCATCCGCAGCTAAAACACACACACACACACACACTTCATCTTCCAGCCAGCTGTATCACGCCAATTACTGCACATATTACATTTGTTTATATCACAATTTATCATTACTACAATTTTTTAGCTTATTTAATGTTAGATTATATTTCTCACCCTGCCGTCATCATGGTCCAGGCTGGAGTTATCTCTCTTTAAGATGTACCGCTTTTGGAAATCATCCGTTTTATCATCTTTAATGTGTTCGGAAAACTTCTGATCTGGTCTGTGAGAGAAAAAACAGTGTTATATTAAAAACAATTATAGTTATGACAGCTGAGCTTTGTTGAAATCCACACGTACATTCTAGTATTGCTGGTTTTGTTGATAATGACTGATTTGCCGGTCTGATCGACATTATGGTCCAGCCCAAAATACGCCGCCACTCTGTGAAGGAGCATCCTGTGGTATGATGTCATCGGGGGAACTTCCGCTTCTGACTTCTGTGACACAAACAAAAAGAGTGTTACTTACATAAACTTACTTACATTTACATTTATTCATTTGGCAGATGCTTTAATCCAAAGCAGGTATAAAAGCAAGCGATTCAACAGAGGATTGTAATAATAAATAATGAGAAGTATCAGTTACATAAGGTTTCAGTCATCATTTACAATAGTAAAAGCTAGGACAGTGAAAGAATAAGGGAGGATAAGAGCATTAAAAAGTAAAAGCATAGAGTTTTTTTTTGCAGTTAGATGCACACGGAAAAGATGAGTTTTTAATTGTTTCTTAAAAACTGAGAGGGATTCAGCTCCCTGAATTTAAAGATGCTAATATAAATATATTATATTATATATTATAAAGGTGCATGAATAACGCGTCTTTATTTCAACGGCCGATATCTAAAAAGTAATGTGTAAAGAGAAATTTAATGCTGACATTTGAACACAAAATTATTAAATCACTATGATTAAATTCAAATTTTACATTACATTTTCTTACAGTTCTTATTCATTTATTTATTTTATTATTTTTATAATTTTTTAAGCAGCCAGACTGGCTGATATATTAAGCCAAAAGTGATATGCATGATGATATGTTTAAATTTTTTTTTTTATTATTTATATATGTTAAAAAAACAGGTAATATAATTAACCTAATAATAAAATAAAATATTTTATATTTATATTTATATACATTAATGTCCAGTATCTAAAAAGCAGGGTGAAAAGAGTGATTTATTGATATACAATACAATTTTTATAATTAAATTGCTAAAAAACAGTGCAAAGAGAAATTTAACGCTTACATATGAATTTAGTGATTTAATAATTGTGTATTTATATTTTACATAATTTATTTATTTTATTTTATTTTATTTTTAATTTAGTATTAATTTTTTTTTTTTTAAATAGCCAGCCAAAATATTAATCCAAAACTGATATGCATGAAAAATAAACAGAAAAAACATTTGACCAATAATACATATATAAATAACAGGCTAATCTGTTTAAGAAATGTAGATTATTTACATATGTAAAAAAAAAATAATAATTTAAAGACGATAATATAAACAATTATAACATTAACTATTATATATATATATATATATGTACATTAATGTTTAATACCTAACAAGCAGGGTGTAAAGAGTGATTTATAGATATGTATAAATGAAATTAATATTTTACACACAATTCTCTAGCTTCACGCAATAATATTTTTTTCATAAACCATATTTAATCAAAATATTAAAAGGGCCAAATATTAAAATATATGTAATAAATAATGTATTTAATTAGTAATTAGTATTTAATTTAATTAGTAATGCATTTAATAATCAGCCTGGCTGCTGGATATCATTCTAAAACTGACAAGCCAAAAAAAAAAAAAAAAACATATACACAAACACTCTCTCTAACACACACAGAAATAAAATATGAAAAAGAAATCATGTAAATTTAACCGTTCTTCATTTCTTTGGCTCAACTTACTCGATGTTACTAATGAAGTCCAGAATATCTTGCTCGAGTTTCAGCAGCATCATTCTGTCCCTGTAAGAACAGCGTTCATTAGCATTTATCACAGCTCATCAACCTGATGAGAATCCAGCGCACAAGTGCCAGAATATTCAAATGTCTGCCTACAAGCTCCACATTAACTGAGAAGAGACACAAGACATGTGCAAAACAGGATTTCTCTTACACTTTTTAAAATAAAACCATGAAACATTAAAAATATAACACATTTTAAGCAGAAAACGGTAAAGAACAAAAGATTGAGAGGAAAAATAAAAGGCATGTCACTATTTAAAGCAACCTAAGTGTGGAATTTAAAAAGGCTTTTGGGAAGAGCTCAATGAAGTGACAGGAAGTAGCAGTGTTTTTCGTATGAGGGTGTGTTAATGGGACGGCGGGGGGTATTTTCACACACCGGGGGTTGTTCTTCAGCGTGTTGACCAGAAACTCGTGGAGGTTTACTCCTGTGGAGTCTGTGTAGTCCTGACTGGGATCTGAGAGAGAGATGGAGAGAGATTCATCACACACATTCTGTTGCATCCATCTGGCCTGTGAGAAAACACCTCCTCTGCCAAAAAAACAAAGACACACACACACAAACACACACACACACACACACACACACAAACACACACCTCTTGAGAGTGTCTTCTTGGACAGTGGGTCTGTTTTCTCTGGCTTTTCTGAGATTTTCTCGCTGTCCTCATTTTTGATGGACGTTTCGTCTTTATCGAAAGACTGACTGAGCTCGATATGAATCTTTTCCTGTTAGGAAACAAAAACAAAAGGGCAGATTTAGAAATCATATAACATAAAAGCGCAAAGACATATTTGATATAAACACACATTCATATTCAGGAAGCATTAAGAACATTTTTATGTTTCCCCAGTCACCAAAAAAGAGACTTTTTTGATGATTAGAAGACAAACAGCAGCTCTTTTTTGTCATTATGAAGTAAGAAAGGTAATTTAAAGCTAATTATGATCTCTTTCCCTTAGCTGCAGCTAATCAGAGGAGTTTGATTAAAACACTTTGTGAAGAGAATTAGCAGAAGACTTTGTAATCATCTCAAGTAATAAAGACTTGCCTTTTCTCACATAACAATCACAACAAAGAACAAAAGAAGCTCATATAAACCCTAAACTATCAACGGAAAACTATTAAAGCTAAATTACAAAATTTTCCATAATGCTCTGCAAAAACATCAAGAAAGGAACAAAAAAAAATCGTAATTTGAATTTTTTAGATTTGTAATTGATCAATGTACTGGAAATTAAAAAAAAAAACCAAAAAAAAAAAAAAACATTGAATCTCAGTTTAATAAAAAATAATAAATAAAACTGTTAAGAGTAAAACAATTAAAAATTCACAAAAACCTTTTACACACATTAGTAATGCACCATCAGATAATAACATTGGTAATAAAAACAAAATGCTTATTTAATTAAATTAATTAAATGATTTTAGCTGTGTATGATTTACGATTACGAAAGAAAGAAAGAAAAAAAGAAAGAATAGATGACTGATAAAATGATAGATAGAAAAGACGAAATGACAAAGAATGATAAACAACAGAAAGAACAAAAGAACGATAGATAGAATGACAAAAAACGACAGAATGATGGTAGAACAACAAAAATGACAGAACGACAGGCAGAATGACAGATAGAACGAAAGATAGATAGAACGATGGATAGAATGATAGAATGACATAATACATAGAACGACAATAGAACGATAGAATGATAGAACGACAGATAGAATAGCACGACAGAAAGAATGATAGAAGGAACAAAAGAACTATAGACAGAATGAGAGAAAGAATGATAGATAGAACGATGGTAGAACAAAAAAACGACACAGGTAGAGCTATAGATAGAACAACAGACTGAACGACAGAATGACAGACAAAACGAAAGATAGATAGAGCGATGGACAGAACGATAGAATGATATACAGAATCAAACACAGATAGAACGATGGATAGAACAGTGGATAGAACAATAGATAGAACGACAGAACCATAGATAGATAGAGCGACAGTAGAATGATAGAAAGACCAACAAAAGAACAAACAAAAAAACGACAGATAGAACGATAGAATGAAAGGTGGATAGAATGATAGATACAACGATAGAACAATAGATAGAATGATAGAACAATAGAGAGAATGATAGAACGATAGATAGATAGAGAAAATGAACAGTAGAAGGATAGAAAGGATGATAGAATGATAGAACGATAGAATGATATACAGAATCAAACACAGATAGAACGATGGATAGAACAATGGATAGAACAATAGATAGAACGATAGAACCATAGATAGATAGAGCGACAGTAGAATGATAGAAAAAAACCCCAGAATAATAGATAGAATGACAGAAAGAACAAAAGATAGAATGATAGAAAGATCAACAAAAGAACAACAAAAAAACGAAAGATAGAATGATAGAATGAAAGGTGGATAGAATGATAGATACAACGATAGAACGATAGATAGAATGATAGAACGATAGAACAATAGAGAGAATGATAGAACGATAGATAGATAGAGAAAATGAATGGTAGAATGATAGAAAGGATGATAGAATGATAGATACAACGATAGAACGATAGATAGAATGATAGAACGATAGAACAATAGAGAGAATGACAGAACGATAGATAGATAGACAGAGAAAATGAATGGTAGAATGATAGAAAGGATGATAGAATGATAGAACGATAGACAGACATATAGAAAGAACAAATTAACGACAATGATAGAAAGACCAATAAAAAGAACAGAAAAATAGAAAGAACATTCGATAGATAGATAGAACAAATGAACGACAGAATGATAGAACGATAGATAGAACGATAAACAGAATGATCGATAGAACGATAGATAGAATGACAGACAGATAGATAGATAGATAGAATAGATAGATAGATAGATAGATAGATAGATAGATAGATAGATAGATAGATAGAACAAATGAACAACAATGATAGAAAGACCAATAAAAAGAACAGAAAAACAGAAAGAACGTTAGACAGAACGATAGATCGTTAGATAGATGAGAGATAGATAGATAGATAGATAGATAGATAGATAGATAGATAGATAGAACAAATGAACGACACAATGATAGAGGACGACAGAATGACAGAACGATAGATAGAACGACAGATAGATAGATAGATAGATAGACAGAAAGAACAAATTAACAACAATGGTAGAATGACCAATAGAAAGAACAGAACGATAGAATGTTAGACAGAATGACATATAGATAGATAGATAGATAAAAAGAACAAATGAACAAAAAGAATGATAGAAAGATTGATAGAAAGAACAGAATGATAGAAAGAACGTTAGACAACAATAGACAGAAAGAATGATAGACAGACAATGATATAAAGAACAACAGAAAGGATGACAGCTAGAACGACAGATAGAATGATAGAATCCCAACTAATATTGGGCCAAAATAATTGATATTAATAACAATACTAATACTAATACTAATGCTAATGTTAATAAAAGTCACAAAATGCTGAAATGCAAAAACTTCATTAAAAAAAAGATGATATATTGGCCTGGTATTTTGAGAATAAAACCACTGATCATTCACATGTTGTAAAAGATTTACACAAATTCACTTTGCTCATATTTCATAAATGATGCACACTGCAATTATACTGTAAAGTGAAATAACATGTCCCTAACAGTGACAGTACCAGGAGAAAGTTCATTACAGTAAATATATTCCATTCAGGTGCGCAGCTTTGGGGTTTAGCGGGTATTTGGCCGTTTCGACAGCACATGAATTTATATTTCATGAATGGGATTTACAAACTCCCTTGAGGAGAAACACGAAGGATTGTGGAGGTTATGAGATCATTCTGCCCTTCTGTGAGCTTTGGACTCGATCCCGCCATGATCCTTCACTCTGATGCTAAAACTCGGCTTTATTTCAAACAGCGAACGAGAGGAAGACCAGCCAAATGAACAGCAGTGGCTTTAAAGTGATAGTTCACCCCAAAAAATAGCATTTTGTCTTTATTTATTCACCCTTTTTTGATCCCAAACCTTCAGACCGACTGGGTTCCGTAAAACAGAAAAGGAGACGTTTAGATGAACGTTCGCGCTGCTCTTTTCCAAACAATGGAAGTGAATGGGAACCAAAGCTTTTAAGCTCCAAAAATGACTAAAATTAACATTAAAACACTGTAAATATCATCATATACACTCAGAAGACTTACTATATCGCACACGAGTCATATTTACTATGTTTATGGCTATTTAAAACTGAATTTACCGGAAAAGAGCGGCAAATATTTCAAGCCTGAAATCGATTTAGGTTTGGTTTCATTTCTGGGAGCTTTTATGTTCGTTATTATTCGTTAGCCACTGTTTTTCGTTCTTTGGATCTCTCTTTAAGAAGAAAGAGCAGCCGAATTAACTGTGGAGCTCCTGAATGAGGACAAAAATGTCACGCTACACGAGGGACGGCGAGAGAGAAGACGAATGGACGGATAGTGAATGAGAAGGTTGTGAAAGAGCAAAAGGGGCGAAAAAGGTACAGAGAGATGAGAGACGCCTATGAATAGAGACCCTCTTTCCTCGGGGAGGAAGTCTCGTTCACTTGTTCAAGGACGTACACTTGATTGAGGACGTTTATGCGTCTTTCAGACGGTTCGTCCACAAAGACCTTGAGTCCTTTTCTTTCTCACCTGCTCTTGTGCTGCAAGATTTCTGATTAAAAAAAGCCCATCGTTTCTTTTTATATATTTATATATATATATATATATATATATATATATGTATATATATAATGTCTTTAAAAAGTAAGGTTGATCAAAGGACATCAACACTGTCTCTCAAATATTATATAGTCAAGTGCTGACATATTTACAAAAATAAATCATAAATAAATAAAAAATGTAAAAATAACATGCAAACCAACAATAACCAGTATGACCTGCACATGAAATGTACTGTTTTCTTCACAAATGCTAATTATGATTTAAAGAAGAAAGCATTAACAACCTTTTCTTTGCTTTAAAAGCATAATTATGAAAATCTATATATAGGGTAAATAAAAAAAGATTACAAAAAGGTTTTTGGGATGTTATAAATAAATAGATAAATAGTTGTTATCTAAAAATTAGGGAAATATATAAATGTATATAAAGCTACCAATTCTTTATAGTTTTATTATATAATTAAATTATATTAATTATTTTATATATTACACAAGATTTATTTCGGTTTTTTTTTAATAAAGAAACAAATAAATATAAATACATACATTAAAATAAACATACAATTCTAAAATATATAAATGAATATAACATTATAGATTGCAAATATTATAGAATATGCTAAGAATATGATTAAGTATATATATATATATATATATGTATATATATGAAAATATAAATGAATATGAGTATTATAGATTTTAGATATTATATTATATTATACTATAGAATATTATAGAATTGTATACAATAATTTTGTGTTATTTATATATACATATTATGAATATTATAGATTTTAAATATTCTATAAATTGTATAGAATTATTTTGTTTTAGTTATAAATATATATAAAATAAAAAAAATACATTTGAATATAAATAAATATGACGAGTATTAAAGATTTCAGATATGATAGAATATTATAGAATTGTATAGAAATTTATATATACATATAATAAATACTATAGATTTTAGATATTGTAGAATTGTGTGTGTGTGTGTGTGTGTGTATATATATATAAAATTACAAAATAAATGAATATGACAAGTATTATAGATTTCAGATATTATAGAACTGTATGGAATAAGTCTGTTATTCATAAATAAATATAATGAATATTACAGATTTTATATATTATAGAATATTACAGAATTGTATAAAATAATTGTGTTTATTTATAAATATATATACTAGAGAAAGAAAGAATATATAAAATGATGAACATATAAATCATAAATCGATATAAATAAAAAAAGAGATTTTAGATATTATAGAATTAATAATTTTAGATATTATAGTATTGTATATATTAATTTCGTGTTTTTTTTAAATATATACACACAGTGTATATGTATAAAATAATGAAAATAAAAATGAATATGACAAGTACTATAGTTTGTAAATTGTAATTGTTTTTTACAAAGTATAGTAAATATAGAATTTAGAAATGATAGATTTTATATATATATATATATATATATATATATATATTTATAAATTTCTAAATGTTCTAAAACATATACATATACATACACGTATATATATATATATATATATATATATATATATATATATATATATATATATATATATATACACACACACACACATACATACATACACATATATACTTATATATACTTTACTAAGAACGTTTCATCAAATACTAAATACCTTCATATTTTTCATGTATATGAAATAAAACATTAAGATTATGAAAGTATTTAGTATTTGATGAAACATTCTTAGTAAATATATATATATATATATATATATATATATATATATATATATATACACATATACACATACATACATATATATAACCAATACATTAAATAAAAAATATAAAAACATTCAGTGCTGAGACCTACAGTATTGATGTAATATTGTGAAATAAAGTAATCGAGACGTATCAATATGCGATTGTATTGCCCAACCCTTTTTCCAAAATGGCTATTTTCGCAAATCACCATCAATAACCTCCCTACGAAATAACCAAACGCGCAAATAAAGTTGTAGCCTCATATATATAGAGCTGTTGGCGCTGACCGCCTGCGGCGAGCTCTGGGCTTCCTAATAGCGGCTCTGAGCTGCAGACTAACCTAATAAATAGAACAAAAATGGGGTTTGGATAAGAACAGGCAATTATAGCAATCCACTGCGCTCGGCAGCTGAGACAGGAAAATTGTATTTGGTATAGATGATGGATGAATGCAATCCTGCGCTGGGGACGAGCGTGCACACGAGCACCTTCAATAAACGCACAGCTCTATTAAACGCGCACACGCGCACAATCGACTTCAGACGCACACACGAGCGTCTTTATAACTAAGAGCAGAGCTGATGTTTTGACAGCGTTATTATTGCAGGTTGCAAGGGCAAAGGTGAAGCGGTTTGATCGTACACTGCATGTTTTACAGTATGTACTAGCATACGCTAGCGGTCAAAAGTTTGGAATTGCTGAGATTCTTTAATGCTTTTGAAAGAAGGACAATAAAGCCAAATTGTTAAATATTATTATGATTTAGAATATCTGCTTTCCATTTGAATATGTTTTAAAATGTAATTTATTCCTGTGATGCAAAACTGAATTTTCAGCATCATTGCTCCAGTTTTCAATGTAACATAATCCTTCAAAAATCATTCTAATATGCTGATTTACTGCTCTGCTATTATTGGTACTCCCTTTTTTGTGTGTGTGAACAAAGTAAAAAAAAAAACAGCATTAATTTGTAATAGAAATATTTTGTAACAAAAAAAGCTGTTGTTAATCAGAAAAAAGAAGGAAATTTGGATCATATTATTAAATGTTTTTTGTCAATGTATGATACAGTTAAAAATATATAAAATAAAATACAAATAATTTTTACATTAAATTATAAAATTAAATTTTTCAAATTTAATGAATAAATACCAAACTGGATGTAAAAATCATTAAATTAAGCTGTTATTTGTGAAAATTAGAACTTTAGAAAATAGAAATACAACATTTCTTTATAAATAAATTACAGAGATTACAGATAAAATATATCTAAAATATATATCATTTTTTACTATATTATATTATTTGTATATATTATACAACATTTATTTTGTGTTTTTATAAATACACAATTAAAATAAATAAAATGATAAAATATATAAATATGATGAATATGATAGATTTGAGGTATTACTGAATATTGCAGAATTGTATGGATTAGTGTTATTTATATTGACAAACAAATAAATAAAAAACAAAAAACAAAAACAAATAAAAAAAAATCATTATTTTGTGTAACAAATTTGAAACTTAGAAAATAGAAATGCAATAAATATAATTTCTTTACAGATTTCTGAAATGGTAAAAATCAATTATATAGAAAAAATATATCTAATTTATTACTATATTATATTAATTATTTTTCTATATTATACAAAATTCATTTTGGGTTTTTATAAATAAATACACAATTAAAATAAAATTATAAAATACATAAATATGATAAATTTGAGGTATTATTGAATATTACATAATTGTACAATTGTATATCATGAAAATATAAATAAATATGATTAATATATAAAAAAATCGTAAGTTATTTTAAGAGATTAAGACATTAATTAGTGTAACAAATTAGAAACTTAGAAAAGAGAAATTCAATAAATGTAATTTCTTTATACATTTACGAAATGTTAAAAATCATTTATATAGACAGATAAAAGATATCTAATTTATTACTATATTTTATTAATTATTTTTATATATTATACTAAATTTATATTTAATAAACAAATATAAATTAATACATAATTAAAATAAATATGAAATGATAAATTATATAAATCAATATATTATAGATTTTAGAGATTATAGAATTATACAAATGAGTGTTATTTATAAATTGACAAATGTATGTATGTATATATATATATATATATATATATATATATATATATATATATTAAAATCATGAAAATACAAATCAATATAATGATTACATAAGAACTGACAGACTATCACTAGTTTTTTAAAGAAAATAAGACATTAACTAGTGTAACAGAAATTAGAAAATAGAAATTTAATAGATATTTCTTGATACATTTATGAAACGTTATAAATCAGTTCTATAGACACAAATAAGATAATTACAATATTGAATTGATTATTTTTATATATTATACTAAATTTATAAATACATAGTTAAAATTAATACAAAATGCTAAAATATATAAATGAATATGATGAATATTATAGATTTTATATATTATAGAATGATATAGAATTGTACAGATTATCATTATCGATAAACATAATATATATATATATATATATTAAAATAATGAAATTATAAACCAACATGATGAGCATGTATAAAAATTGACAGACTAACAGAACAGAAATTTATAAAACAATGTTTTTTATTATTTTATTTATTTATTTATTTGAAATAGAAATCTTTTCTCGTCATTTCTGGTCATATTAATGCATTCTTGCTGAATAAAAGTTTAATTTAATTTAATTTAATTTAATTTAATTTTAGAATGGTGATATATCACAGTTACCACAAAAATATGAAACAGCACAACTGTTTACATAATTAATAATAAATCAGCATATCAGAATGATTTCTGAAGGATCATGTGACACTGAAGACTGAAAATGAAGCTTTGATCACAGGAATAAAATACGTTTTATAAATGTATTCAAATAGAAGACAGTTATGTAAAATTGTAATAATATTTTACAGTTATCACAGTATTTTAAAACAAATAAATGCAGGCATGGTGAGCAGAAAAGTGTTCATTCAAAAACATGAAGAAATCCGTAATCATTCCAAACTTTTGAACGCAAACATTCTATTTTTATTTTAAACAGTTTGTCAATTAGTCAACAAGGTGACCTGAAAAGTAAACGGTATGCTAGTCCAAACACACACCCACACACACGTTGGTTTACCTGTTCGTGCGTCAGTTCTCGGAGCGGAGGCGGAGACGGTTCCTCACACACCGCCAAGCTGCGGACTAACTTTAACTTGCCGTTGGACTGGAGGAGAGTAACCATGGTTACCAAAACGTCTGGCACTCATTCGCAAAACAACGTCCAACAACGCAACTAAAAATACACAAGCAGCATTTCGCAGCGTCTCAGGAGACTTTTCAGAGCTCAGGGAGGGGTTTTGCGATTAGATCGTTAATTAGAAGCGCGTTTACTAAAACGGACGCTTACATAAAGACCTGACACCCCTGAAAGTCTGAAAATCTCAAAGTACGAACACAAGAAACAAACAAAACAAGCCGTTTTTTAATATGCAAATCGTTATTTTTAGAAATGATGATAAACACAAGAGACGGCTTCTTGCAGGCAATGTCAAAACAACTAAAACCACAATGTTGAATCAACGCACGCACTCAAACATCATCACAAAAACAGTTGGGCTGTTTAAAATGCAGCGATGAAACGGCGTCAAGAGCAGAGCAGAATTCGCCACTGTAGGTGGGAAAATCTCCGGAGGAGGCGCTCGGGTCTTACAAACCCCCGGCATCTCGGTTCATGCTGCAAAAGTGCTAAACGCAGCATCCCCCCGAAGCACATTTATTATTCTTTACTGACTCGAGCAGGGGCTTTTATTCCCACAATGCACTGCCGAACTCTCTCTCGCTCTCTTTTCCTCGCAAGGCACACAGAGTGCAGGCAAACAAAACACAACCAACTGATCCAACAAAAAAAAAAAAAAAAAAAAAAAAAAAAAAAAAAAAGGAAAAGGAAAATGCACACCGACTCATGCTGTGATCTTAACGTACCTTGGACCGTTTAATAGTCTGTGCTGATTGGCTGAGCTGTTGGTAATAAGAGAAAAGGAAGGAAATGCACATTGTTTGTCAAAGTATGAACTGCTTAAAAATAAATAAATAAAAATTCTATATATCTATATATACACACTTTAGTTTGTCAAAGTATGAAATGCGTAAAAAACAATAAAAAATTAAATATCAACACACTTACATTTATTATATATACATTAAAGAAAATCAATACATAAAAACAAATTAATTGTATATAAAAATATATATATATATATATATATATATATATATATATATATATATATATATATATATATATATATATATACACACAAAATATAAACAAATACATTGTTTTGACTGTAGATACACTTAATGTGTTTTTAATTTTGTTTTAATTTTGTAAATAATTTTATTAGAATTGTAAAAAATATATGTATGCATGTATGTGTGTAAGTGTATATATTAAATAATTATAATTTTTTACATGCTTTAATTAGTTAATGATTACACATTAAATATATATTACAATTAAATATATATATATATATATATATATTTAAATTATTTTTAAGTATTTATATATATTGATTTGTTATATTTAAATTATATATATATATATATATATATATATATATATATATATATATATATATATATATATATATATATATATATATATATATATATATATATATATACACACACATACACACACACACACACACACACACACAAATAAATTAAATATACAAATATATATAAATACATTTATATATATATATATATATATATACACACACACATATATATATACATATACATATATATATACATATACATATATATATACACACACTACCGTTCAAAAGTTTGGGGTCAGTAAGACTTGTAATAGTCTTTAAAGAAGTCTCTTATGCTCATCAAGGCTGCATTTATTTGATTAAAAATATTGAAAAAAAAAAACAGTAATATTGCAAAATGTTTTTACAATATAAAATAATGTTTTTTTATTTTAACATACTTTAAAACAGAATTTATTCCTGTGATGAAAAGCTGAATTTTTATCAGCTGTTACTCCAGTCTTAAGTGTCACATGATCCTTCAGAAATCATTCTAATATGCGGATTTATTATTAGAATGATCAGTGTTGGATAATATCAACAGTTGTGCTGCCAAATATTTTTTGGAACCTGTGATTTTTTTTTTTTTTTTTTTTCTTTCTTTCATGAATAACAAGTTTAAAAAGTAAAGTGTTTATTCAAAATATAAATATTTTATAACAATGTAAATTATTTATTATTAACTTTTAATAAACTTTTAATTATTAACTTAATACATCCTTGGTGAATAAAAGTATTAATATATATATATATATATATATATATATATACACATATACACATACACACACACACACATATACACAAATGAATCACTGAACCTATTAACTGAAATAGGCAGGAAAAAAATAATTATTTTTATTCACAGAAATGAACCAAGTCAGTTAGTTTGAGGTTAAAAAAAAAAAAAAAAAAAAAAAAAAAAAAAAAAACAACAACACATGAGCAAACATGAGCAATAAAAATAATTTTTTGGGGCCCTCTTTGGTAATATTAGTAGCAAAAAACAACAACAAACTTAATCTTTAATAGTCCTTTTTTATATATAAATAATTTTATTATATATATATATATATATTATGTTTATTTATATATATATATATATATATATACAGTGGGTACGGAAAGTATTCAGACCCCCTTAAATGTTTCACTCTTTGTTATATTGCAGCCATTTGCTAAACTCATTTAAGTTCATTTTTTTCCTCATTAATGTACACACAGCACCCCATATTGACAGAAAAACACAGAATTGTTGACATTTTTGCAGATTTTTTAAAAAAGAAAAACTGAAATATCACATGGTCCTAAGTATTCAGACCCTTTGCTCAATATTTAGTAGAGGCACCCTTTTGATCTAATACAGCCATGAGTCTTTTTGGGAAAGATGCAACAATTTTTTCACACCTGGATTTGGGGATCCTCTGCCATTCCTCCTTGCAGATCCTCTCCAGTTCTGTCAGGTTGGATGGTAAACGTTGGTGGACAGCCATTTTTAGGTCTCTCCAGAGATGCTCAATTGGGTTTAAGTCAGGGCTCTGGCTGGGCCATTCAAGAACAGTCACAGAGTTGTTGTGAAGCCACTCCTTCGTTATTTTAGCTGTGTGCTTAGGTTCATTGTCTTGTTGGAAGGTAAACCGTCGGCCCAGTCTGAGGTCCTGAGCACTCTGGAGAAGGTTTTAGTCCAGGATATACTTGGCCGCATTCATGCAACCAGTTGTCCTGTCCCTGCAGCTGAAAAACACCCCCACAGCATGATGCTGCCACCACCATGCTTCACTGTTGGGACTGTATTGGACAGGTGATGAGCAGTGCCTGGTTTTCTCCACACATACCGCTTAGAAATAAGGCCAAAAAGCTCTATCTTGGTTTCATCAAACCAGAGAATCTTATTTCTCACCATCTTGGAGTCCTTCGGGTGTTTTTTAGCAAACTCCATGTGGAGAGGCTTCCGTCGGGCCACTCTGCCATAAGGCCCCAACTGGTGGAGGGCTGCAGTGATGGTTGACTTTCTACAACTTTCTCCCATCTCCCGACTGCATCTCTGGAGCTCAGCCACAGTGATCTTTGGGTTCTTCTTTACCTCTCTCACCAAGGCTCTTCTCCCCGATAGCTCAGTTTGGCCGGACGGCCAAGGAAGGGTTCTGGTCGTCCCGAACGTCTTCCATTTAAGAATTTTGGAGGCCACTGTGCTCTTAGGAACCTTAAGTGCAGCAGAAATTTTTGTAACCTTGGCCAGATCTGTGCCTTGCCACAATTCTGTCTCTGAGCTCTTCAGGCAGTTCCTTTGACCTCAATTCTCATTTGCTCTGACATGCACTGTGAGCTGTAAGGTCTTATAAGACAGGTGTGTGGCTTTCCTAATCAAGTCCAGTCAGTATAATCAAACACAGTTGGACTCAAATGAAGGTGTAGAACCATCTCAAGGATGATCAGAAGAAATGGACAGTGCCTGAGTTAAATATATGAGTGTCACAGCAAAGGGTCTGAATACTTAGGACCATGCGATGTTTCAGTTTTTCTTTTTTAAGAAATCTGCAAAAATGTCAACAATTCTGTGTTTTTCTGTCAATATGGGGTGCTGTTGTACATTCATAAAAAAATGAACTTAAATGATTTTAGCAAATGGCTGCAATATAACAAAGACTGAAAAATTTAAGGGGGTCTGAATACTTTCCGTACCCACTGTATATATATATATATATATATATAAACATTTGGATCAAGTTAATACAGCAAAGACACAATAAATTGGTCACGTTTCAGTCAAGACATTTATAATGTCTTGTATATAAATGTATACACAGAAAAGCAGCAAATATATATATCTCCAGTTCTGGAAATTTATGCCAAATCCAGAAGGTCAAAAAGTTGTGCATGTTATTGCAGGTAATATATCGTTAAAGGAGTACGTGCACCAGTGAAGCAGTTAATTGTGCAGGAGAGGAGAGAGAAATGAACAATGAGCGAGGAATAGAGCTGAGATCAGCATGTGTTTCAATGCACCTGGCCACTGCCCTTTCTCAATGCACCAAGAGCAGATGGTAGCAAAGTCACACACGCGCACACACACACACACTCACACACCCTGAGGGTTTGCAGATAAACCAGCAGGATTTCAGGTGCAGATTAACTGTCCTCCCTCTCTTTCTTGGCATTAGCCAATCACACGCCAGCTTGGATCCGATTGGCTGATTCTACTCATCTCGCTCTCTTATCTCTATCTTTAAGCAGAGACATTAGGATAACGGAAACCACGGCAACGGCATACCACCATCCCATAATAAGCCATTCGCGAGAGGCATCAAGACTTTAGACTGTGTCACCCATAACGCACCACTCAAGGTGTTGTCGCTAGATTTACCTGAGTTTGATGGGAGGAACTTTGGTCTGTCACACACTCCTGGGCGTGCGTGCCGTTGTTCTGGGGTGCGTGTTGGGGGTCGTTAAGGGTCACGGGCGGATCGGCCATGTGCGGCCCGTCACTCTCCAGAACCTTCATGACGTCACAACTTCTGGTGTCCAGAGAAGATTCAGACATTATCCTCAGAAGCAAGACCGAAAATCACCACCTATAAGATTAAAAACACACACTACTGATTTAGTTGACAGCTTAATTATGTTGATTTTAACATGTGATGGCAAAATTATTGTGCTTCGTAACCTTCCTGGAGTGTGCGGTCATGTAACCTAATTAATATAATTTCCCATAGTAGCATTCGTTAATTAGCCACCTGAATAAGTGCCTAATTATCCTTTTTTTTTTTTTTTATTTGATCTCGGCCAATCAGTTAAGCCTACAGGCTAATGTCAATCTACATAATTAAAATTCATAAGTGATTTTTTTCATAGGTAAATTTGCACCTATATTTAATTTGAGGCGAATAAAAACACAGTTTGCGCAATATGTCCTACCAAATTTTTTTGGCTCATTTCTGTGGGACTCAATTTGGTAACTAAACAAAGGCTGTGTTTCTGAAGATCAAAAAGAAATGTTATTAATCATGAGTATCAATAGTGTAATGCTGACATTGATTTATAACCATTTCTGGAGTCACAAACTTATTAATATTCATAATGCATTTATGAAAGCTCATAAATATTGATTAGTCACTGCTTACTAATATTCACATGCAAAACCGTCTATTTTGTACAATTTGTTTCTTTAGGAAAGCTTGTGAAAAAAAAAAATTACGTATAGCAGTACAACTTGTGGTTAGTATAAAACGATATTGCTAAGGCTAGTCTAAAAGAGGAAAAAACAAACAAACAAAAAACACAGGAAACAGTAGTGTAGGTTGACACCTAGAAATCACTCTTAGTTACATAACTATTGAATTATTTTCAAATGTTCTGGTTGAAAAAAAACGCATTTACATAGACTGTAACTATGAGTTATGCAAGTTATGTAACTACTGAAATCTAGATATGCAAAAGATAATACATTTATGTTTTCTGTAACCTTAAGTTACACAAAATATGTAACTACTGAAATCTAGATACACAAAAGAGGCAGCATTTATGTAGCCCGTAACTGAAAGTTACGCAAGTTATGTAACTACTGAAATGTAGATACGCAAAACAGAATGCATTTACGTAATCCGTAACTGAAGTTACGCAAGTTGCGAAACTAGATACGCAAAAGAGAATGCACTTATGTAGTCGTAACTGAAGTTACGCAAGTTACGAAACTACTGAAATCCAGATCCGCAAAAGGGAATGCATTTATGCAGTCCGTAACTCTAAGTTATACAAAATATGTAACTACTGCAATCTAGATAAAAGAGGCTGCATTTATGTAGTCCATAACTAAAGTTACGTAAGTTATGTAACTACTGAAATCTAGATACACAAAAGAGGCTGCATTTATGTAGTCCGAAACTGAAAGTTACGCAAGTTACGTAACTACTGAAATCTAGATACGCAAAACAGAATGCATTTATATAATCTGTAACTGAAAGTTACGCAAGTTACCTAACCACTGAAGTCTAGATACGCCAAAGGGAATGCATTTACGCAATCCGTAACTGAAAGTTATGCAAGTTACGTAACTACTGAAATCTAGATACACAAAAGAGACTGCATTTATGTAGTCCGAAACTGAAAGTTACGCAAGTTACGTAACTACTGAAATCTAGATACGCAAAACAGAATGCATTTATGTAATCTGTAACTAAAGTTATGCAAGTTACGCAGCTACTGAAATATAGATACGCAAAAGAGAATGCATTTATGCAGTCCGTAACCTTAAGTTAGACAAAATATGTAACTACTGCAATCTAGATAAAAGAGGCTGCATTTATGTGGTCCATAACTAAAGTTACGTAAGTTACGTAACTACTGAAACCTAGATTCGCAAAACAGAATGCATTTACGCAATCCGTAACTGACATTACGCAAGTTATATAACCATTGAAGTCTAGATACGCAAAAGAAAATTGATTTATATGGCTGTTAACTGAAAGTTACACAAATACGTAACCATTTAAATCTAGACACACAAAATATATACTTTCAAGCCATATTTAAAGGGAGATACACAAAAGAGAATGAATTTACGCAGTCCGTAACAGTGAGTTACATGAGTTACGTAACTATTGTAAGTGTGATACACAAAAGAGAATCAATTTACACAGTACGCAACTATAAGTTACAGTGAGTTACGTAACTATTGAAATGTAGATACACAAAAGAATACATTTACATAGTCTATATTTACTTCGTAAGTTACGCAAGTTACGTACGCAAGACAACACATTTACTTAGTCCGTAACTATACGTTACACAAGTTAAATGACTACTACTTAAATTTAGATAAGCAAGTTTTTAAAAAAATATGCATTCATATATGAGTTTATGATAAAGCCAAAACATTTTTGTATTTCTAAAATGAAATTGTGTTTACCGGCTGTGCTGTTTTCAGGACTGGGCTGGAACCTTAGGGAGCGTAGGACCCTGGGGCCTCTGGAGGCAGCGGGGCGGACTGAGAGACGGACAGGGGGCAGCAGCAGTCCCATGACCCCCGTCACCAGTGCTCGGGTCGGGTCGCCAAGCCACGGCTCACGCACACGCTCCGCATCACCCTCGGACACCTGTCACACACAGAAGGACAGAGGTCAGGGGTCAAATACGGCGAGGTCAAGAGGTCAGGGACGCATGGATACAGTAGCGTCCGTGAGGGAGAGCTGGACTTGTTTGACGGAAAGTCTGGAAGGTCTTTCGGGAGCAGCACTGCAGAGCTTTTTGAAAAAGTGTCAGGGTGGTGACATGAATATGGAGAACAGACTGTGCCGCAGAGAGACAGGAACATTAAAATACACAGAGAGGAAGTCATGTTTAACGCTGAACCTTTGACGCATTTCAGTATTTCAGTGAGCTATCATGAATACGAAGCCGATAATACGATCCCACCTTCAAACTGATAAATATTTTGTGTTGGTTGGAATGCAATAATAGATGCTTTTTAACAGAATTGACTCAATTCAGTATGACTAAGTTTGGGTCTTGCTGATATTGCATCTTTAACCTTCCTACTGAGTAAAATAACTGTAATTAGCTGTAATTTCTTGAGTCAAGAACTCTCCATCTTTAAAATAAAGAAAATCTGGATGACCAAAACTGGCATTGCTAACACGCAAATAAATAAATTGATTTATTTAAAATATATCTCTCTAAATATTAAAAATGATTAAAAATGATATCAGTTGATTTAACAAGGATTGCAAAATTAGGATTATTAATAACATGACCTTAATAAAAGAAACATATATATTATTAATAATTTGAATTGGGTTTCATTTTATTCATTATTCATCATGTCTCAAATTTAAAATTAATTTTTAGTCATTTTGTTATGCATATTTGCCATTTTATTATTATTTCTTTAAGATTCTATTTAGGTTCAACTGTATTATTATTATTATTATTATTTAATTTCCAGTAACCATTTTAGTGCTAATTAATTTCAGTTAGTAATGACAGCAACCACGGAGCCAACTCAATACAGATGACCAAATTACTGATCCTACTGATTTAGTTCTGTAAAATTTCTTAAAAAAAAAAAAAAAAGAATATTTTCAGTTTTTTTTATTTATTTTAATTTTAGTTAGATTTTTAGTAATTTTGTGATGTCCTTTTGCTATTTGCATTCTTTTAATATTTCTACTTAGATTTAATATAATTGTAATTTTTAATGCATTTTTTTTATTTCCAGTTAGCAATTTTAGATTTAATTTAACTGTAATTTTTAAATGCTTTTTTTTATTTCCAGTTAGCAATTTCAGATTTAATTTAATTGTAATTTTTTAAATGCTTTTTTTATTTCCATATAGCAATTTTAGATTTAATTTAATTGTCATTTTTTTAATGCTTTTTTTATTTCCAGTTAACAATTTTAGATTTAATTTAATTTTTGATTTTTTATAAAAGCATTTTTTTTTTCTATTTCCAGTTAGCAATTTTAGTGCTCCATATTAATTCAATTAGTTACTAAGGCTTCATGTCTTATTTTCATTTCTCATCTAATATGTTACCAAGTTTCTCATCTAGTATTTTTTCAGCTTTTTTAATGTTTTCAATAGCTTCAGGTAATAACAAATCAGTTCAGAAGACTACTGATCTAATTTTAATTAAAATTACTTGAAAATAATGAATATTCATAAGTTGTTTTATAACCTTCACATCATGCTAAAGTGAGATTCAGTGAGATTCATCCATTCAAGCTTGTGTCCGAATGAACTGAACATATGGGCCAGTGTTCGCCTGGGCATCAATGACCCAACAACCCCCCAACCCCCTCCTCCACCCATCCTGCCACAGCCAATCTAGAAACCCACGCCAAGTCAAGACCCGCCCTGTATCTCGAGGTCAAACGGGCCTAACCCGACTCGCCAAGTGGGTCCGAATACACCGTCCAATCTAGAGCTCCACGTTCCTAAACCCACCAGAAGAGTCGCATAGTGACACACACACTAATCAAAATTCAAGGGATTAGCATCGCGCGCAATGTGACAGTAACGCAGGTGGCGGCAATGACAAGAACAGGTGGGTACGACCACACGCGCGCACACAAACACACAAGCTGTCATCCAAACAACCAGACGGTCCATCAGAGTGATCCAAGACCGTGCCATGACTTTTCCATGAGTGTTTGCGCACAGGTCACTGTGCATCGCCGCGGGAAGCATGCGCCTCTTCATCTCCTCAGGGCTCGAGAGCCGTTCCAGGTCGCAGGGACAATGGGCGGCACAACTGCGCACCAAGTGACGCTCTCAAGGACAATTATGACTTATGAGAGAGCTCTTCCACCCACACGCGGATCGAAACACCTACAGTTGGGCAGGAATTACGCGAGCGCTGTTCATAAATATCCGAGCATCTCTCTTGCTGCGGGCTAATCTCGAACACTGCCGTATCTTTTTCCCTCCGTTTATGTCGAGGTGAAGTGAAAATCCGAATCTGCATTTCAAAATACGCCCTCCACCGCAGCTACCCTCCCCTCCTGCTCGCACAACAGTTTTCGCTCCATATTCAATAAGTTCTTCCGAGCATCACTAGAGAGAAAAGACTCCCCGCGGACCTCGAAGCCTGTATATTTTCACAAACTTGACAGTACAGATGTCCGAGTTTGACGCTGGAGGATATAAAAAAAACAAGAAAATCAACCACCGCAGAAACACACAAACACTCCGGCTGTCTCGAAGACTATACTGCGTTTTCGGGCATTTTTATTGGTAGACAAAACTCGAAGTACGATGAATAGGTAGATATTGATTTCCAAAAATGCTACGTATTAGGTACGAAGCCCAAAAACAATCAAGATATTGCTCTAACAAGGTAAAATACTCAAAAGTCCTGTCTAGATAGGCACCTTACATAATTCCCAAGCTATGATGCCCAAAAATCTTGTCATATTATGCTGTTCACTAGGTGTATAACATGGGTTTGTTACCGAAATTGCTGTCTAGAGAGGTTGCACACAAAATACGATGCTCAACAATGCTGTAAAACCTTCAGCGAAGACATCTAGGTAGGCAGCTCACTAGATACGCCAATACATGCAAGAAGCTCATTTGGAACAATGCCCAAAAAAGCTGTCTAGGAAGGTAGCGCACTAAGTATGGTGCATGCAATTCTTGTCTGTGCAAAACAATTTCGATGCATGAAAATGCAGTCTAGGCTTGAAATGCATTTAGAAAATCAGTTCGCTTTCAAAAACGCTGTCTGGGTTGGCAAATAACAATTTTTTTACATTTACATCCATGCATTAAGTAAACGAAAATAATGCCCAAAACTGCTACTCATGCAGCACAAACGGCAAAAAAGCAGTTCACAAGGTATTATGTCCAAAAACGCTGTCTAGGAAGGAAGTGCACTAAGTATAATGGATGATTGCTGTCTGGGCAAACAGTTAATAAGCTTTTTGATGTCTGAAACGCAGTCTAGGTAGGCGGCTCAATAGGTATAAACCAGCTCACTAGATTTGATGGCCGCAAATGCTGTCTCGGTGGGCGTATAACAAGCTTTTACATTTACATTTGTGCATTAAGCAGACGAAAATGATGCCTGAAACTGCTACTTAGGCAGCTCAAACAGTATAATGCCCAAAAACGCTGTCTGGGAAGGTAGCGCGCTTAATTACGATGCACGCAAATGCTGTCTAGGCGAACATTTAACATGCTTTTGATGGGGAAAACCAGTAGGCATGGGGGAAAAAAAGCTAAGTGAGGGCAGTTCAAGGTAGTTTACTAGGTTTTAAGGTCGGACACGCAGACAAAACGAAAACATCATCCCGCAAATACAGCTTTTGTTTTATTGTTTTGCTTTCTTTCATCTCAAAGCATTAAAACAAACAAAAGACAAAAACCAGACGACACAAAGTAAAAGAAATAAAACAAACACAGGCGTAACTTTTTGACCTTTCCACAAAAAGCTACGCAACATTTGTTATCTTGCTTCAAGCGTGTTGTCCAAGACAATAAAGCTCATCTGTAATTTCCCATTATCAATTATTAATCACCATATTTCAGGAAGCAACGAGCACTTACCCTCCTGACAAAAGAAGCGCATCGCGCACCGGGCTCCAGGCCAGGCTACGTGTATTTCACTTCACCCCTGTTTTAGACTAATATGCAAATGGCCCATATTTCTGGATAAAAGCGTCGCTAATGGTTTTCCCTCCTTTTTTCCCCCCCTCCCGTCACAATCCGTGTTCTCAGTGTGTGGCCGCTGTCACAGTCGAGCTATTCTTCTCCTCTCCTCTCCTCATCAGTTCATTTACACGATTCGCCACATTAACGATATTAGCCGGGCTGCCTTCGGCTGTAATTTACACCGACACAAACACCCAGCTTTCTGCTGATAGCCGCCTCGGGCGCTTTTTTAAATTATAAAATAGAGCAATTACGAGAATGTCATTACAAAGTGCGCACACACACACTCTCACACTCACACGGGCACGGAGTATAAATTGCTGACACGCGAATTTAGTTGCGATGAATTTAACGCTAGCACGGAATAAATTAGCAGTAAAATAAATTTAGATTATCACTTATGCTTTGCAACCTTGTTTCATAATAAAAAAAATAAATCACAAAATGCATACTTATGATATTACGAACTACTCAGTTAAAGTTTTCAGTTAAAGTCACATTCACCTCAGTTCCAAAATCAAAACATCCAAGACTTCACGCACACACACCTGCCTGGTGTTCATGATCCACTGCTCGGCTCACATCGTTAGTTTCCATAGCAGCCCGAGTGCCTTCAAACGGAGCGCGCTCAGTGCAGCTCTGCTCTCCTCCGTCTGAGCGCGGAGCGTTCGCGTACCTGCCCAAAGCCATCGCTGCCGCAATCCTTCCTGATTCTCCTCTCTCTCTCTCACGCACACACACTCTCCGCCAAATCAACAGCTGGCCTTTGTGATGTCATCGCTCCCCTGGCCAATCAGAGCGCCCTGAGGGCTGGGTGCAGTATGTCAGCGCTAAGCAGGGCTCCACCCTCGAGAGCCAATCAGATGGCCCCTGTGGACCGGAGAGAGAGGCAGACGGCAAAGAGAAACACACACACACACACACACGACCAACTGTGGCGAAGTGCCACTGTGGGACAGTCTGTCAGGGTAGGAGCACGCCAGCACTGCAAATCCACCTTATTCGGTTTGCACGTAAGCTACCCGTCGAACCCAGTGCCGCAGTCGCACACACGCCCTGCTAAAAGTGATGTCCCTTTGTGCCTCGTGCGCTTAAAAAAAAATGAAAAATATCTTAACTTAATTGGAGGGAGGTTAGGTAGACGCCCAGGTTTAATGAGTGAGCGACCATGCCGTTGCTGACCGACGCAGGCAGGTGAGGTCATCGGGAAAAGTGGGTCACGGAAACGGTTTGCGCATTACTGACGAAGTGTAGCCAAAAAACAAACGACAGACAGAGAAGCGGCTTTGAATGGGAACAAAACTACGGCAAACCAAATGTGATTTTAAACTAAACAATTTCCAGACAATATGAACAAAATTTTCATTTACATAGGTAGCTCATTAGATATAATAGGGAGCTTGCAAGGTTGTATACCCATGCTGTCTAGATAGGGACCTCACTCATTTTGATGGCCAATAATGCTGTCTAGAAATGAAGCTAAATAAGTAAAATGCCAAGAAACACCATTTGTGTAAGCGGCTCACTAGGTTTGATGCTCAAAAACACTGTCTAGAATGGGAGCTGTGCAAGTAAAATGGCAACAAACACCATTTATGTAAGTGGCTCACTAGGTTTGATGCCCAAAAATGCTGTTTAGATAGGGTGGTAAATAGGTAAAATGCACCCCAAAAAAGCTAAGTAGGTAAATGCCAAGAAACAGCATTTATGTAAGTGGCTCACTAGGTCTGATGCCCAAAAATTCTGTCTAGATAGGGACCTCAGTCATTTTGATGTCCAAAAATGCTATCTAGAAAAGGAATTAAGTAAGTATGCCAAGAAACACCATTTATGTAGGTGGCTCACTAGGTTTGATGCCCCAAAATGCTGTCTAGATAGGGTGGTAAATAGGTAAAATGCCCCGCAAAAAAGCTATCTAGAAAAACAGCTAAGTAGGTAAAATGCCAAGAAAGACTGTTTATGTAGGTATGCTTAGAAATGACATTAGATAGGGACCTCATTCATTTTGATGCCCACAAATGCTGTCTAGAAAGGGAATTAAGTAAAATGCCAACAAACACCATTTATGTAAATGGCTCACTAGGTTTGATGCTCAGAAATGCTCACTAGATAGGGAGCCAAGTGAGCAGAATGCCAAGAAACACTGCTCGTTAAATATTACACCAAAAATGCTGCCTAGTAAGGGAGCTCAATTGGTTTGATGCCCCAGACTGCTATCTTGATCAGTAAAATGCAAAGAAACACCATTTATGTAGGTGGCTCATTAGATTTTATGCCCAAAAATGCTGGTGAACGTAATTTCACCAATTACAACATATTCTGGATTAACATCCTTGTTTAATCAACCAATCAGTTGAGGGAAAACTTTTCAGGAAATGTCAGTTCTAGGATTACGATCAGAATTAGATGCTTCTACACCGTTGTTAGTCAGCTATCATTTCCCTCTGATTGGGTTAAGTCTATATTTTTGGACAGTAATGCTGATCCAGGAACATGTCTTACTTGGCAAAAATCATGGCTACCAAAAATGCTGTCTAGGAAGTAAAATGCCTAGAAACAACATTTATATAGGTGGCTCACTAGGTTTGATGCTCAAAACGCCATCTAGATAGGGACATCACTCATTTTGATGCCCAAAAATGCTGTCTAGAAAGGGAACTAAGTAAAATTCCAAGAAACACCATACATGTACGTGGCTTACTAGGTTTGATGTCCAAAAATGCTGTCTAGAAAGGGAGCCAAGTAAGTAAAATGCCAAGAAACAGCATTTATATAGGTGGCTCACTAGGTTTGATATTGAGAAATGCTGTCTAGATAGACAGCCTACAAAGTACAATGTGTAAGCAATTCACAAGATTTGATTGGCCAGAGATGTTGTCTAGGTAGCTCACAAGGTTTTATGTCAAACAATCCTGTTTAGGGAGCTCATTTGGTTTGCTTCCACAAAAAGCTGTCTAGATAAGGACGTCACTCATTTTGATGCCCAAAAATGCTGTTTTGAAGCCAAGTAAAATGCCAAGAAACCCCATTTATGTAGATAGCTCACTAGGTTTGATGCCTTGAAATTCTGTCTAGATAAACAGCCTACAAAATATGGTGATTAAAAATGCAGCCTAGATAGGCAATTCACAAGGTTTAATGGGCAAAAATGGTATCTAGATAGGGACCTCAGTCATTTTGATGCCCAAAAATGCTGTCTAGGAAGGAAGCCAAGTAAGTAAAATGCCAAGAAACACCAATTATGTAGGTGGCTCACTAGGTTTGATGCCTAGAAATTCTGTCTAGATAGACAGCCTATAAAGTATAACACTTAAAAAAGCAGTCTAGGTAGGCAATTCACAAGGTTTGATGGGCAAAACCACTATCTAGATAGGGACCTTAGTCATTTTGATGACCAAAAATGCTGTCTAGAAAGGAAGCCAAGTAAGTAAAATGCCAAGAAACACCATTTATGTATGTGGCTCACTAGGTTTGATGCCTAGAAATTCTGTCTATATAGACAGCCTACAAAGTATGACGCATTAAAACTGCAGGCAATTCACAAGGTTTGATGGGCAAAACCACTATCTAGATAGGGACCTCAATCATTCTGATACACAAAAATGCGGTCTAGAAAGGGAGCCAAGTAAGTAAAATGGCAAGAAATACAATTTATGTAGGTGGCTCACTAGGTTTGATGCCTAGAAATTCTGTCTATAAAATGCTGCATTAAAACTGCAGGCAATTCACAAGGTTTGATGGGCAAAAATGCTATCTAGATAGGAACCTCACTCATTTTGATGCCCAAAAATGCTGTCTAGAAAGGGAGCCAAGTAAGTAAAATGCCAAGAAACACCATTTATGTAGGTGGCTCACTAGGTTCGATGCCTAGAAATTCTAGATAGACAGGCTGTCTAGATAGACAGCCTGCAAAGTATGACATTAAAAATGCAGTCTGGGTTACCAATTCACAAGATCGGATTCCAAAAACAGCTGCCTAGGTAGTCAGCTTTCCTGTGTGATGCTCAAAAACGCCGTCTAGGTAGGAAGCCCAATATGTTCGATTTTCAAAACGTCATCAAGGTAGGTAGGCACGACGCTCAAAACCGCAGTCTAAGTAGACAATTCAAAGCAAACACGCTTGCAGACCAAACAATGTATCCAGACAAAACTACAAATTAACAAACAATCGTCATCTTGACGTGATTGTGACTGACTGCGCCGACAACTACCGCCGTTTTCGCTGCGGAGAAAGGAAAAAAGTCTAAACTGACAGTTGCACAAAGCCAGTCAAGTTAAAGTAAAACTCCCCATTCACCAAGCGGCTCCTTTCAGTGAAAGAGAAAATCTGCAAAAATTCCAGCTAAACGGCGCATTACATGCGTCTCATTTGCATAACAAAAGACCGGAGGGGGGGAGGACTGGCACTGCTGGCTAATTGTAGCCCAAGATGCCGTTCGCCTGCGGAGGAAACGTGACAGCCGCGTTTATTCTGCTTTCCCCCTGACGGTGTCCGCAAGCACGGTGGGAATAGCCTCGGGACAAGGGGCGAAATTTGCAGGCGCCTTCTAATAAGCATGCTGGGGGCGGGGGGCGCTTAACGTCGTGCTTCAGGACTAGCTTGACCATGAAACGTTGCCTATGCAAAACAGCAAGAATAAATGAAAAAGATATGGATTACTAAAGCATCGGAGGCAGCAGGAGGTAGCACAGTAGTAATTTGTATCGGATATTATCTCATTAGGGAGAAACGTCCAGCTCCACGCTGATTACCGAAAGAGAGAACAGGTCAATAACTCTGTAGCGCCCCAAAATACCACGGCGCCATAATTCACCACACCGGTCATTATTCTCGTTAATACATAGGGAAGAGAGAAGGTCTGCTGTCCGCCGGCTTTTCCAGCCATGTACGAACAGAATGAGAAAATGTGTTGACATTTAAAGGTGACCGGTCACAACGGTCATTTCTCTGGTCCAGGTGACACCTCTGGGCATCTCCGAGACCCGGACGCGTGCAAGAAAAATGAGCCGACGAGGGTTTTGTGGAAATCTGGATGCGAGATGCTCTCAAGGCGATAACAAATCTTGCTGTAAAAACATAAAGTGTTCCTGTGCTAGATTCACAGTACTTATTGGGTGAACAGGGTGCAGAGGGTGAACGGGTAACGTTCGAGATGATGACGGATTTTTATCTAAAAGCATAACAAGACTTCGACCTCTTCTGGACATCAGTTCAACTGAATATTATTGTTCATTCCAATCTATTTTTTAGGTGAACAAGGTACACAGGGAAACGGGTACAATCCTAGATGACAGCATATATTTTGGCAAAAGCATAACGTGGTTATCTTGACCCCTTATTTGAACACAAATTCAACTGTATACTCACTAACACATACGCCCAGCTGTGAATTCTCAATTTTTGGGTGAACAGGGTGCACAAGGAGAAAAGGTAACATTCAAAATCATAAATATTTAGCCAAAAACGTATCAAGGTGTTTATGGGCTTTTTTGAACACCATTTTATATCACTTCACAACTTTCATTAACACCAAAGTCGTGCCCTAAATTTACATTTTAAATTTACAAAACTACTTTTTTGGGTGAACAAGGCACACAGGGTGAAAAGGTAACATCAAAATGATAACTAATATTTTGGCCAAAACTTATCGAGGTGTTTATGGCCTTTTCAAGCAACATTTTATATCATTTTACAACTTTATATCACTTCACTTTTATTAACACCAAAGTCGTGCCCTAAATTTAAACGTTAAATTTACAAAACTACTTTCTGGGTGAACAAGGCACACAGGGTGAAAAGGTAACAATCAAAATGCTACCTAATATTTTGTCCAAATAACATTTTCTATCACTTTACAAACTTATATCACTTCACTTTCATTAACACTAAAGTTGTGCCCTAAATTAAAATTTTTAATTTACAAAACTACTTTTTGGGTGAACAAGGCACACAGGGTGAAAAGGTAACATTCAAAATTATAAATATTTTGCCAAAAACTTATCAAAATGTTTATGGCCTTTTTCGAACACCATTTTATATCACATAACACTTTACTTTTATTAACACAAAAGTCTGGCTCTAAATTTACACTACCTTTTCAGTGAACAGGGTGCACTGGGTAAAAGGGTAACTAACATTCAGGACAATACCTTACAGGTTGCTAAAAACTTATCTAGGTGCTTATGACCGCTTTCAGACACCAGTTCAACTGCATACAACTATTCACTCCTCCACACAAAAATTAAGCAGAAAAATTCAATGTACTTTTTGGGTGAACAGTGTGCACAGGGCAAATTGGTACAGTTCCATTTATTGTACTATCTATATATTTTGCCAGAAGCATAATGTGATCTTGACCTCTTTTGGACTCCAATTCACTTTACATTCAATAACACAAAATTCTGGCTTTAGATTTACACTACTTTTTGGGTGAACAAGGCACACATGGTGAAAAGGTAACATTCAAAATGGTAACAAATATTTTGCTAAAACGTATAAAGGTGATTATGGCCTCTGTCAGACACCAAGTCAACTACATATCACTGCAGAAACCTCAACTCAAATGCCTGCTTCTAAATTTACCAAACTTTAATGGGTGAACAGGGCACACAGGGGGAACAGATAACATTTAAAAAGCAACTTTTGCTCATAAACATTAGATAATTTATCCCTCATTCCTCATTTTGGTCATATTGACTGCTGAAGTACTGGACAGAAAAAAGTGCTCAAGCACCCGAGGTAGGCTATTTCTGGTCTATGTACGTAAGCGTCAGATGGACAATTTTGGCTGTTGCATTGTGTTTCACAGTTTTTAAGAGACACACAGCAAAGGCGTCATGTTTTTAAAAAGGTGTGTCAAGTTAAAAAACGCCTCGCAATACCCTGCATTCTGTTGCTTTTGGATGCACGATGACTATCTTAAACACAAAAATGTGTCCGGCACGACTGCCACTTATTCTTCCATAAATAGTTCCTGTTCAAACTCTAACAATTTCTACATGTAATGTAATGTAACAAATCACAACGCTAACTCAAACTAAGGATCCTGCTCTACATTCATGGCATTTATTGGGTGAACGGGGCGCAAAAGGTGAACAGGCAACAATCAAGACAGTAACAAATTTTTTGTCAAAAGCATAACCAGATGCCTCTGACCTAGTTTGGACACCAGCTCAGCTGCATATCACAGTACTGGTTGCACGTCTTAACCTAGAAGGTCATGTTCTAGTTTCACTGCGCGTATTGGGTGAACAGGGCGCATATGGTGAACAGGTAACATTCACAATAACATGCAAAAAAGTAACAAATTGATTTTAATCTCCTTTGGACACCATTTCATAACACTAGTTTAATTTCTTAAGCAAAAATGGCAATTATTGGTTGAACAGAGAGCACGATTACCTACTAGGGAAAAAGTCATTAAATAAAAGTCATCTCATTGTCTATAACGAATGCGGTGCTGCAGAATGAAGTGATGCTCAGGTGAAAGGGGGATGGGGGTGCGCAGGTGAGAATCCTCCTGTGGTGATGCAGATGAGCTTGTACGAACAGGAGCTCGTGGATCATTCCTTACCGCAGCGCCTCTCGCGCACGAACATTAATATTCGGCGTGACAGAAACAGGCCGGCGGCACAGGAAACCAGGACGCCTAACAATACACCGCATGAGTGTTTAAAAATATATATAAATAAAATAACAACAGCTGAACAATCGCAAGGACAAAAAGAACCTCAGTGCGAGACTATGCATCATGTCAGCGCTTTACAAGAAAAATTAAGTTCACCTAGCAGATACAGGTTATAAAAAATATATCGTTGGGCTGCTGGAATTCTGAATAATTAAAGATCTAGATTGCAAATGCAAAACGTTGCAGATTATAATGTCTGTAATATCACTAATACAACCTTGAGCTGGACACAAAGGGGCCCAGACGTTACTGTAATTGATCTGAAGATGCATTGATAAAAAGCATAACTTCATGCTAAAGATATAATAATAAGGGGGAAAGAAACCGTAAGTATAGATGTTAGAAAGCAGCCCAAAAACATGTTTTACTAAAAAAATTTTACAAATTAGCAAACGCTTAAGTGACTTGAAGAAAAAAGGCAGCTCACTTGGTCTTGTCTATGAAAGAAGATCACTACATATGAGATGAAAAAAAATGCTATCTAGATAGGGGGCTCACTAGATTTGATGCTTAAAACTGCAGTCAAGGTAGGCACTAATATGACACCAAAAAGGCAGTTTAGGAAATGTGCATAAGCAAAAGCAGCCTATACTATAACAATATTTACAATAACTCATTTAGCAATTGAGAAATAAGAAAAAATGGTTAAACATTTAATTGGTAGATGTGATGTAATCGTAAAAGTGTATTAAGTTTGCTATTCATATATATTTTAAAACTATACTGTTTAGTTTACTGTTTCGAAATAGTGTTAAAAAAATTAAGCGTTAGATCTAGAAATTTCCAGCCGATACCAGTAATTTTATTTGTAAATCTTTATTTTGTTATTCATATTTAAAATCTATACTGTTTAGTTTACTTTTTCGAAATAGTGTTCAAAAGTTAAAGCGCCAATCTTAAAATTTAGGAATCATTTAAAATACCATTGCACCACACTATTCCTTCAGTTTATTGTATGTAAATGGTACATAGTATGCAATTTTTTCGTATGATTTAAATAACTGGATCATCTGATAAAACAAAATACACCACATTCATAATATATCCCAGAATGAAGCACAATTGACTTTCCCAGTATGATGAGCCCACTACACACACAAAAAATAAAATAATATCATATCATATATCATATGTGACCATGGACCACAAAACCAGTCAAGGGTCAATTTTTTTGAAACTGAGCTTTATATATCATCTGAAAGCTGAATAAACAAGCTTTCCTTAGATGTATGGTTTGTTATGATAGGGCAATATCTGGATACAACTATTTGAATAAATGGAATCTGAGGGTGCAAAAAAATCTAAATACTGAGAAAATCACCTTTAAAGTTGTCCAAATGAAGCTCCTACTAATGCATATTACTAATCAAAAATTAAGTTTTGATATATTTATAGTAGGAATTTTACTAAATATCTTAATGAAACATGATCTTTACTTAATTTCCTAATGATTTTTGGCATAAAAGAAAAATCAATAATTTTGACCCATACAATGTATTTTTGGCTATTGCTACAAATAAACCCCAGCGACTTAAGACTGGTTTCGTGGTCCAGGGTCACATATAATATAATGATAATTATTACTATTATTATTATTATTTTATGTTTTGGAGTAACAATAATGTAGCATGTTCATTGTTACATAATGAGTGCAGTGTTTGTGTAAATAAAAGTTGTTAAATTAAAGTTGTTAATAAGATTATTTGAGAATGTTTTATTTCAGTCCTTCTACTTCAAAATTTCAAGTTAAGTTTAATATCACTTGCCCTCTCTTTGTAATGGACTGTGAAATTTACTAAAAATTTAGTTAAACACCAATTTTACACCAATTTTTTTGTGTATATACTGTGCAGTAACAATTATAATATTAAAACAACAATAAAAAAAGGATAAGTTTGAAATCTGTCTAATATCGAGGCTTAAAAAAAACAATATGGTTATGGTTTAATTTAGTGTGTTACTTTGTTAATTTCATTATAATTAATTGTGAAATTTACTAGAAATTTCTGAGTTAAAACGGTTTCTTAAAGAAGAAGTCCACTTCCAAAACAAAGATTCACATATAATTTACTCACCCCCTTGTCATCCAAGATGTTCACGTCTTTCTTTCTTCAGTCGTAAACAAATTATGTTTTTTGAGGAAAACATTTCAGCATTTTTCTTCATATAATGGACTGATATGGTGCCCAGAGTTTGAACTTCCTAAAAGCAGTTTAAATGTGGCTTCAAACAATCCCAAATGCGGTTGTAAACGATCCAAGCTGAGAAAGAAGAGTCTTATCTATCGAAACGATCGGTTATTTTCATTAAAAAAAAAAATATATATATATATATATATATATATATATATATATACAATTTAAATACTTTTTAATCTCAAATGCTCGTCTTGTCTTTCTCTCCATAAACTCTGTGTATTCAGACTCAGTTAGGGTATGTTGAAAAACTCCCATCTCAACTTCAAAATCGTCCTATATCACTGTTTTACCTTTTTTGTTAAGGGTGTTTGATCTTCTTTGCATATTTACTTTGCAAAGACTGGGTCGGTACTTCTGCAGTGATGTAGGATGATTTTGAAATGATTTTTGAAGTTGAGGGAGAAAATACGATTGGAAGTTACTCTAACTGTCTTGAACCAGAATACACAGAGTTCAGGGAGAGAAAGACAAGACGAGCGTTTGAGATTAAAAAGTATTTAAATGTTTTTTTTTTTTTTTTTTTTATGAAAATAACCGATTGTTTTGCTAGATAAGACCCTTCTTCCTCCGCTGGGATTGTTTACAACCACATTTGGGATCGTTTGAAGCCACATTTAAACTGAATTTTGGAAGTTCAAACTCAGGGCACCATATCAGTCCATTATATGGAGGAAAAATCCTGAAATGTTTTCCTCTAAAAACACAATTTCTTTACAACTGAGGAGAGAAAGACATGAACATCTTGGATGACAAGGGGGGTGATTACATGCAAATCTTTGTTTAGGCAGTGGACTTCTCCTTTAACCAATGTTTTTCAGTGTCTATAATGTGCAGTATGTAACTATTATAATTTAAAAAAAGACAAAACATTAGTGTCTAATATTAAGGTTTAAAAACAACAATATGGCTATGATTTAATTCAGTGCGGCCTTTGCCATTTCTTTATAATTAATTGAAATTTACTACAAATTTTAGAGTTAAAATAGTTTCTAAATCAACGTTTTTCAGTGTAAATATTAGTACGCAGCCATTTTAATATTAAGCAAAAAAGATTAACAACTGCTTTAAAGTTTAAAATCTGCCATATAAAGCTGAAAAAAGCTCTAATGCTGTTTTAAATACAACACACATTTCTAAAACCTCAAAAAGGCTGTAAGTAAACAAAATCATTAAGTGTCAAATGTAAATATAACATTTAATACCAAAAACACTTATTTTTACTAAACAACATCTCCTGGTGGTTGAATCACCTGCACAGGCCCTTATGAATGAAGCCTGGAGCTTCATCAACCCACAAAGATCAACCCTAAAGCTACAAAAACACATCAGCACCGCGGCTAGAAGAAATAATAATAAATTACGCAGATTAAAGCATGAACCTATCTGAGATTTACACACCTGCATGTTTATTTACACTTCATGTGTCTGATCTCTCCTTGGCCCTGATATGCAAGATCATTTATCACATTTACTTCAAATACACGAAGAGCAAAACACAAAGGCTGTTTATAAAACACCCTTTGAGACTAAAAACACACGCTGTCAGTGATCTGAGGCCGATGTTTGGTTTAAAACCATTAAAATAAGCCTAAAACACTGTGGTGTGCTAACACACATGGTAAAGCTAAATGAGTTTAAACACACACACAGCCTTGCCAGATCACTCAGATTCACAGGAACGACACCAAAAATCGTGATATTGAAGGGTTAAGGATGTTAATATGCCGTAAGCTTACCTGTAGGATAAATAGACGTATAAATATTTGGAGGAATGAAGAGAAATAATGAGTCTAATGGCTGCTAAAGGCTGAAGTCAAAGCTGTCGGTCTGTCAGCGGCATTGAAGACAAAATCCTCAAACTCCTGGAAGAGAAAATAAAAATTCAAGGGGTGAATTAACAACGTTTAACCGAAAGAGGGAGCAGCTTGGCTCGAGAAATTTTTTATTTTTATTTTTAATGGCTATCACAGATGATTAAAAACATATTTATAGCCATTTCTGTTAGAAATGTCGAACATTATAAAAAATACTAATTTATTAATCGAATTAAAATCTTATGATTTCATTAATTAATAAGCAAAACGCTTTAAAGTAACTTAGCTTAAATGTAATACAACTTCAGTCAAAAACAAAACAGAAAAGTGTATGCTAATAAAGCACTGTTATAACATATAGCTAATTCTTAAATTAATTATTAATAATAGCAACTGTACGTTTCTCTATTGAACTTGGTGTAAGTATAAACTTCTTTTGCGGATTTTTGTAACTTTTGCTGTCACGTACCGGAAGTAGCTCTCTTGTTCCAACTGTTTTCCGCTCTAGGTTTTGTTTAACGTTACATTTCTAAGATCCACACAAGGGTGAAAGAAACCTAGTGAGTGGCATTTGCTCTTACAGCTTACTGTATTTGCTTAAAATACATTTTTGTCTGTTTCATAAATGTGATAACACCACGGCAGCGTGACTTTTAACATAAACACATGTTAAGATACCAAACAGTCTTATTTAAGCGTTTTAATCCACGGTTAGTATGAAGTAAAGTGTCGTACACGTGAACATATTGTCAATAGCATAAAACAAAACTAACACACACTGTTTTATACATATACATATTTTCTTTTTTTTCCCCTAGTCGCACGGATATGACGCACGACGGGTTTAGTGACGCAACGGACTTTCTTGCCGCGAAATGTCAAATAAGGGCAGCAGGAATTAGGAAATGATCGTGTTTTGGTGAGTGTATGTGTGGTGTGGTAATACGATGCGTGCGTAACTGCAAATCAGAATGCATGTCATTTACTTATGAATGTTTTTGAATGTATTTCTAATGTACAGAGTATGAAAACAATGAGAAGTCAAGTCAAATCTGGTCCCGATGGGGTTTCTCTCCATGGCAAAGATGCACTTCAAGCCCTTCCACAGAAGCTACAGGAAAAACTGATGCCCTTCCAGAGAGAAGGGGTCCTTTTTGCCCTATCAAGGGATGGACGGTCAGTTTAGTTGAAGTTTATGTTTTTCTTTTCTCTTTTTTCAATTTTCTGTTTGTGTTTATTCCAAAAAGGTGCAACATGTACAAAAAATAAGGCGAAACGAAACAGAAACGTACACATTTTCTGTTTTCTCCACAATTTGTAGTTTCTTTTTATTCCAAAATGTAAATGTACTGAAAAAGACAGAAACTTACAATTTTTTTCTCCACAATTTTCTGTTTCATATACAACATATACAAAAAAAATGAAGCAAAATAAGACAGACACGTACGCATTTTCTTTTTTCTCCTCAATTTTCTGTTACTTTTTATTTGACGTATACAAAAAATGAGGCAAAACGAGACAGAAACCTGCATGTTTTCTTTTTTCTCTATAATTTTGTCTTCTTAGTCTGAAATGTGCAACGTATACAAAAAATAAGGCAAAACGAGAGAAACATACACATATTGTTTTTCGTCCACAATTTTCTGTTTTTTTTTATTCCAAAATGTGCAACGTACAAAAATGAGGCAAAACAAAACAGAAACTGACACATTTTCTGTTTTCTCCACAATTTTCTGTCTCTTTTTATTCCAAAATGTGCAACATATACAAAAAAATGAAGGAAAACAAGACAGACACGTACGCATTTCTTTTTTCTCCTCAATTTTATGTTACTTTTTATTCGACGTATACAAAAAATGAGGCAAAACGAGACAGAAACCTGCATGTTTTCTTTTTTCTCCATAATTTTGTCTTCTTAGTCTGAAATGTGCAACGTATACAAAAATAAGGCAAAACGAGAGAAACATACACATATTGTTTTTTTGTCCACAATTTTCTGTTTTTTTTTTTATCCAAAATGTGCAACATGTACAAAAATGAGGCAACACAAGACAAAAACTTACCATTTTTCTTTTTTCTTCACAGTTTTCTGTCTCTTTTTATTCCAAAATGTACAACATAGACAAAAAGAGGCAAAACAAGACAGAAACTTACAATTTTTTTTTTCTCCACGATTTTCTGTTACTTTTTATTCGACGTATACAAAAAATGAGGCAAAACGAGACAGAAACCTGCATGTTTTCTTTTTTCTCCATAATTTTTTCTTTTTATTCTAAAATGTGCAACATATCCAAAAAAAAGAGGCAAAACAAAACAGAAACTTACACATTTTCTTTTTTCTGCAGTTTTCTGTTTTTATTCCAAAATGTGCAACGTATACAAAAAATGTGGTGAAACAAGACGGAAACTTATACATTTTCTTTTTGCTAACAATTTTCGGTCTCTTCTTAGTCTGAAATGTGCAACGTATACAAAAAATAAGGCAAAACGAGAGAAACATACACATATTGTTTTTTGTCCACAATTTTCTGTTTTTTTTTTTTATTCCAAAATGTGCAACATGTACAAAAATGAGGCAAAACAAGAAAAAAACTTACCATTTTTCTTTTTTCTTCACAATTTTCTGTCTCTTTTTATTCCAAAATGTGCAACATATACAAAAAATGAGGCGAACGGAGACAGAAACTTACACGTTTTCTTTTTCTCCATATATTGTTTTTTTTTTTATTTCAAAATGTGCAACATATTCCAAAAAAGAGGCAAAACAGAACAGAAACTTACGCATTCTTTTTTTTTTCCTCCGTAATTTTCTGTTTCTTTTGATTCCAAAATATACAACATATCCAAAAATTTCCATATCCAGTTTTCTTTGTTTTATTCCAAAATGTGCAATGTATACAAAAAATTTGGTGAAACAAGACAGAAACTTACACATTTTCTTTTTGCTAAACAATTTTCGGTCTCTTCTTAGTCTGAAATGTGCAATGTATATAAAAAAATAAGGCAAAACGAGAGAAACATACACATTGTTTTTTGTCCACAATTTTCTGTTTTTTTTTTTTTTTTATTCCAAAATGTGCAACATGTACAAAAATGAGGCAAAACAAGACAAAAACTTACCATTTTTATTTTTTCTTCACAATTTTCTGTCTCTTTTTATTTCAAAATGTGCAACATATACAAAAAATGAGGCGAACGGAGACAGAAACTTACACGTTTTCTTTTTCCCCATATATTTGTTTCTTTTTATTCCAAAATGTGCAACATATACAAAAAATGAAGCAAAACAAGACAGACACACGCATTTTCTTTTTTCTCCTCAATTTTCTGTTTCTTTTTATTCAACTTATACAAAAAATGAGGCAAAACGAGACAGAAACCTGCATGTTTTCGTTTTTCTCCATAATTTTGTTTCTTTTTATTCTAAAACGTGCAACATATTCCGAAAACGAGGCAAAACAAAACAGAAACGTACACATTTTCTTTCTTCTCCAGTTTTCTGTTTTTATTCCAAAATGTGCAACGTATACAAAAAATTTGGTGAAACAAGACAGAAACTTAGACATTTTCTTTTTGCTAAACAATTTTCAGTCTCTTCTTAGTCTGAAATGTGCAGCGTATACAAAAAAATAAGGCAAAACAAGAGAGAAACATACACATTCTTTTTTTTTCCTCCACAATTTTCTGTTTCTTTTGATTCCAAAATATACAACATATACAAAAATTAGGCAAAACAAGACAGAAACTTACATATATTGTTTTTTGTCCACAATTTTCTGTTTTTTGAAATGTTTTCTTTTTTCTCCATAATTTTGTCTTTTTTTTTCCAAAATGTCCAACATATTCCAAAACAAAACAGAAACGTACACATTTTCTTTTTTTCTTCAGTTCTTCAGTCAGTAATTTTTTTCTCCACAATTTTCTGTTTCTTTTGATTCCAAAATATACAACATATACAAATATTAGGCAAATCAAGACAGAAACTTACACATTGTTTTTTTTATTCCAAAATGTGCAACGTATACAAAAAATGAAGCAAAATTTTCTTTAGAACTATGAATTACACAACAAATAGGGTAAAACAAGAATAGCAGAACTTAAACAAGAGTAGAACTTAAAACAACATACATTGTTTTTAAACATGTTGTAGAATTTTAATTTACATTTTAAACTTTTGATACAAAAATAATTAAATGCAATGTTAAGACTGACCAAATGAACAATTTATAACAAGTTGTTTTGTTTTTAAGCTTGTTTTAATTTTAGTTTTATTTTTTACATCTGAAACAAATAAACAAATGAAATGTAAAGACAGATCAAATAAGCAGAATTTATACAATAACACTTTTTTAAACTTTTATTTTAAACAAAAATGATAACATTTTGTTTTTAAAATTTTAAATGAAATTTTCAACTTGAGTACAAGTGACAAGATGAAATGTTGACAAATTTTGATTTCATTTTGTTTAAATGTAATTATTATTATTTTGTTTTACATTTTTTTTTAAATTAAGCTTTCAATACAAATAACAAATAAAAGAAATGTTAAGACTGATAAAGGAAATCTGAAATGCACACATATATACATTATGTAACACATGCCATGCATCAAACAACTGAGAAATTAAAAAAATAAAATAAACTAATAATAATAAAAAACCAAATATGTCCAAAAATGTTGGTAATTCCTACAGTTATCAATAATGTCATTAACTTAGCAAAGTTCTTATTTTTTATGAATCTTAATGAACTATAACTGAACTCAAGTTCACAAAGAAATTTTAAAAAGATGCTGGAACTTGATAAATTTACTTTAATGTATAAAAAATATCGGAATAATTCATATATAGTTTAGGATATAATCATTGTTTGTGTTCTCCATAATACTTCCCAATAATACATGTTTACTTTCTAATAAAGGCACATAAATGCATTTTTTAATCCACATGATAGTTCACCCAAAAATGAAAATTCTGTCATTCATGACCCTTATGTCGTTCCAAAACTGTAAGACCTCTGTTCATCTTCAGAACACAAATTAAGATATTTTTGATGAAATCTAAAGAGCTTTCTGACCCTGCATAGACAGCAATGTCAAGGTACTCTCGTGAATGTACATCGAAGACTGATACGAAAGAGAAGAAATGTTGAACTAAGTTGTTATTTTAGGTTTTTTTTGTGCACGTAATCTCGTAGCTTCATAATATTATGGTTGAACCACTGATGTCACATGGACTATTTTAACAATGTCCTTTCTACCTTTCTGGGCCTTGAACATGGTAGTTGTGTTGCTGTCTATACAGGGTCAAATAAAATATCTTAATTTGTGTTCTGAAGATGAACTAAGGTCTTACGGGTTTGGAATGATATAAGGGTGAGTAATTAATGACAGAATTTTTATTTTTGGGTGAACTATCCCTTTAAAAACTTCTATGAAATTTACAAAAGGACATGAAAAGCTGAGATAAACGAATTAATTCGTTATTGCATCTCGTATCTAGAAAACGAACACCGTTCATGTGTCTGTCTATCTTTCTTTCTATCTCTTAACCTGTGCCTGATTTAAGCAGGTGAGAATCTAATTTACTGCAGTTCTGTCAGTCAATGTTCTGGGTCAGACGGGTCAGTTCGTCGAGGCTGCCGAGGGTCCCGGATCGATGGCAGGACGCACACAGTTCTGTTTGGTGCAGACAGGGTCAGTCACTTAATTAGGCAGACATTCAGCGGGACGGATATTACAGAATCCCAAAGGAGTCACAGTGGATGATGGGATGGATGTAGTTACAGATGTCTGATTTTTTGGTTCAATAGCTTTATTTCAGGGAGAGAACAAAAACATAGCCAATTACTGACAGGGTTATTATAATTCATTAAAATATATATATATAAAAAAAAAAATGTTACTTTTAAAATAAATGTTGAGTGAAATAAAAAAAGGCAACATTTCTTCTTGTTTAAACTGTACTAAAATAACTAATTAAAGCAAAAGCCATAAAAATGCTGTTGCTTATATATTTACAATTTATTTAAAAAAATATATATATTATTAATATTTAGAAATATTAGAAATATTTTAAAATATAAAAAAATAATTGATAAAAATTCTTTTTTTAAACGAATGAGTTAAAACTAAAATAAAAACTAATACAAAAGGCCAAAACATAACGAACTGTCTAAAACTTACAATAAAATATACAAAAATAGAAACTAATTCGTAATAACAGTATCTGAGTAATACCTAAAATTCTAAAAATCCTAAAAATTCTGACACATCTTCATTTTTATTTACGTTTTTATAGTGCACTTTTTATTTTCTTAAAGGCATAGGTTTTGAAAATTAAACTTTTTTTTGGCATAAAAAAAAATGCAAATATTTATTAAATAATGAGCAAAACTTACATGTGTTGTATTGTTTTATATATTGTAATATTTCAGACCATGCTTATGCACTTATTGGCAACCAAAAATGTCTGTTTTATTGTATTTCTTCAAACAAAAAAGTATTTGTTTATGTATTTGTTTATTTTAAGCTACCATAAATAACATGTCTTTTATTAAATGCGTTATTAAACAAACTGCTCTGGAAAACCCAAATAATTTCATGCTTAAAAAAATGCATAAATATTTAAATATATATTATATTTATAAGCAAAGCTGACAAGTATTATATTGTGCCATTTTCTAAAAATGTTTTTGTTTTTTGTGCATTTTGTTTTACAAATTATGTTTTTTTGCATCCACAAACAGGCAGATGTTTGTTTTCTTTAACATGCTATAAAGAATGTGACTTTCATTGAACGCGGTAGTGAATGAACAACTCTAAAAAAAACTCTTTGCAGATTTTAAATAAATATATTATATATTTGTGATTATATAATAAAAATATAAATATATTTGTGATAAGTATTATATTGTGCCATTTTATAAACAAAAAAAGTTTTGTTTTTTTGTGTATTTAATTTTACAATTTTTTTTTTTTTTACCTCAAACAGCTCTAGAAAAGTTTCATGCTTAAAGTTTTTTTTTTACTGTTTTTAAATTAAAATTTTCTTTGTTTTCTACAAATGTGTGCATTTTTGCATACTTTTAAATAAAGAAAATAATATATTTAATAAATAAACAAAATAATCTGCCCTAAATAATGTGACTTTTATTGAATGCGATATAACATGAACGGCTCTAGAAAACACTTCAACACCATTTCATGCTTAATTTTTAACTTAATAAAAAAAGTTGTGGTGTCAAACGATTAATCATGATGAATCGCATCCAAAATAAAAAATTGGTTTTCATAATATATGTTGACTTTGTATATTTATGATGTATATATAAATACACACGCATGCCTGTATATATTTATGAAAAATGTCTTATATATATGCACATATAATATACACAGTAAACACACATATGTATTAATCAAGATTAATCATTTAAAAGATTATATATATATATATATATATATATATATATATATATATATATATATATATTTATTTATTTTATTATTTTTTTTTTTTACTGTTTTTAAATAAAAATATTACATTTGTGAGAAGTATTATATTGTGCCATTTTGTAAAGAAAAGTATATATATATATTTTTTAATTATATGTATTTTTACATCCACAAACAGGCAGATGTTTCATTTTCTTTAAGCTGCCATAAATAATGTGACTTTCATCGAACGCGATATTGAGCGAGCAGCTGTAGAAAACACTCAAACACAATTTCACACTTTCCACACTGATGGATTTGGTGTAATGTGTCTGCTGCTGGCCTCTTGACACGGATGCTAAGGGTCAATTCCCGGTTCGAACAGCCTTAAGTTAAGCAACCCTAATAATTGTAAAGGTATTAGTACTAAGGGTTTTCTTCCTTGAACCGGTCTGGTGCATCTGGCTGCAGAATAAACCGGCTTTTATTGACTGTAATCAAGTCTGACTGTATTCAGTGAGCCGACACTAATGTCCTCTTTAACTAGACAGGTAGTGTTTCGCACAGTGCCAGCTGCTGTTAGATAACTCTCTTCAATTAATACATATTGTCTTCTTCACTTTCATTCTCCACATCCAATATTAGATTGTTCGATGACCTGAAAACATGTAAATGAGCGCTGCATCCCACGAGCGCTGCATCCAACTTGTCCTTCCATTTGCAGTGGTGTTTTTATACTAAATTCGTTTTTAAAACAATCTTACTGACCCCAAGCTTTTGAACACTATCGTACACCATTCTGATCAAACTCAATGTATCTTAATTTCACTTCCCACTGAGATTCAATTGAACGCAATGCCTCTGTTCAGTGTCGTGTTCTTTGTTAGATCTAGATGCTCTTGATAACAAAAGCAGCTTAGAAGTTACTACATCAAGCCGACATGCGTCTAAAACGGCGCATCAGTCACCTCTGTGAAGCTGTCACTTTTATCCCAACTGATGCGTGGTTCAGTCTTTGTTTTTTGTTCTTGAATCTAATTTAGCGATTAATTTCCCCTTGTGTAGCGCTTTGATCCCACTAATCAGTTAGTATGCGGATTACGGCCCCAGATAATTGCTCTCTAATTAAATATGTAATCTCCACTCCAGCCAATAACCCGAGCAATCCTCGACTGTAATTACTTTATCCGTACAGAGACTCTCCACCTACCGCCTAATGAACCGGGACAGGCGTCCACACGGCTGTGTGTCATCTCCAATGACTAGCCACGTTGCGTTTAATTTTTTTTTTTTTTTTTTGCCGTGGGAAATGAAGGTGGTTAGTTACTGTTTACTTTTTATATTAGGCTTGACAGACTTAAGAGAAAATCTCATTAACACGGACGGTTTTAGATCAGCGCTGATGCTAGAACAGTAAATTAGCCAGCGGAAATTTGCCAGGGTTTGTTTAACGTTGACTTAACGTTGGCACGTTCTTTTTGAGCTGTTTATTTACTCGTTTTTCACTAATTTCATCATTTAATGTCAGGTCATACCTTGTTTTGTTCCTCCACAGCAATTATTGAAATATACTCGTTTCATTTAGAAATAAAATTGGTTGCAAGTTGGTTTACGTGCAAATTGTATATAAACATTCCAGGTGTTTTAGGGGGTGTTTATATAACAGTTTTCAACTAAAAACGAAGAGCTCTTTGTGTTTTGGCCGTTCGTTTACATGACACCGCCGTTTTGGACAGGGTTGCCAAGTCCACGGTTTTCCTGCAGAATTGGGCTACTTTAACACTGTTGCCACGGGTTGTTTTACATGTCCGCGGGTTGAAGCGCCCCAATAATGTAATTTTTAGCCTCTGGAATGTGCTTTTGTTTTTAACCGGGGGACCTGCCAATTGGGCTAGTTTTGAATAGCAGTTGGGCGGGTTTTGTTGTTAAAACCTGGCAACCCTGGTTTTGTGGGCCTGAAAACGCAACCCTTTGAAGAGTGTTTCAAAGCACAAGTTTTTGAAATATGTTATTGTTGTTGATTTATATGCTAAATCAATAAGTGAACGAGTGGAAATTTGTTTGTTTATTTAACGTTGGCACATTCTTTTTGAGCTGTTTATTTACTCCTTTTTTTACTAATTTCATCATTCATCAGATCATACCTCGTTTTCTTCCTCCACACCAATTATTGAAATGTGTTTGTTATATTCAGAAATTGCAAGTTGGTTTATGTGCAAATTGTATATAAACAAACCAGGTATTTTAAGGGGTGTTTATATAACAGTTTTCAACCAAAAAGAGGAGCTCTTTGTGTTTTGGCTGTTCGTTTACATGTCACCTGTTTTTGGACAGGGTTGCCAAGTCTGTGGTTTTCCAGCGGAATTGGGCTACTTGTTGCCGTGGGTTTTTTTTTTTTTTTTTTATTATTATATATGTCCGCGGGTTGAAGCTATTTAATATTTAGCCCCTGGAATGCTAATTTTACCTGCCAAAAAAAAAAATAGTGTATTTTAGTGTTTCAAAGCACACGTTTTTGAAAATGACATGTTATCGTTTTTGTGAAAACTATTTAAGAAAAGCAAATTTCTGAAAACAGTTTTGTCACGCGCAGGCATATTACATGTTTGTGTATTGTTTCTTTACAAAATTACATCGCCACCTACTGGCCTAGCATGCATAATGCAGCGTTTTTAGTCATTTTTGTGGATTTGTGTGCATGGGGATAGTTTTGAGATTCGTGTTTTAGAAATTCAGAAATAAAATTGGTTGCAAGTTGGTTTACATGCAAGTTGTATATAAACAAGCCAGGTATTTTAGAGGGTACTTATATAACCGTTTTCAACTAAAAACTGAAAACTCTTTGCATTTTGGCGCAAACGTTTTTAAAACGTCGTTTTCGTGGATTTGTGTAGACAGGGATCAGCATTTTAGGAGCCTGAAAACTTTTGAAAATGTGAAAACCGTTTTAAAAAAAAGATGTGGTTATCACCTCCATGTAAACTATAAAAAAAAAAGCTTATTTCTGAAATTGGTTACGTCATGCGCATGCGAATTACCCATTCATGTAGTTTCTTTATGAAATAACATCACCACCTACTAGCCTGGCACGCATAATACAGCATTTTTAGTTGTTTTCGTGGATTTGTGCATGGGAATCATTTTGAGATTGTTTCGTTAGTACATCTTTGCCATTTAAACAAACCTTAAATAATTTGTGTCTATATTACATCTAAGGCTATAGATTACGAGGAAAAACCTAATATAACTACAGTTATAAATACCTTAATTTTATATTTTTACAGTAAAATCAATAAATTAATTTGGGATCTCGGGACTTGATAAACTTAAGTTAAAATGGTCATTAACACTAAATCTAGGGTTCTAGAGCAGCAGCAATGCTAAATCAATAAGTAAACGAGTAGAAATTTGTTAGGGTTTTTTTTAATGCTGCATCAGTTACAAATTTTTAGACTACAATGAACAACAGAACTATAGAAGCGTGATTTAGCCGGTTAGCAAGACATGTGCAGGGTTGTTACACAACATAACATACACAACTACTTACTTTGAACAATCGCTAGCAAATACAATCTTTGTAGTTTCATCTTTTGGAAGTGAATATAAAACAAATTTACTCTCACAGCGTAGGATACAGCATCTACTCGACATGACGTAAACCACATGAAAATTTTACTGTGTTTGTGGGCGGGCAAGTTGTTTGCAATGTAGAACGTGGGCGGACATTATGCAGATGTGTTACTTCGTGACGTATAGCTGTAACAGAATAAGATTCAAATTCCTGACGCCGCGTTCAGGCGATTGTTAACAGGCTTTTTTTTTTTTTGATAGACAATAACTATTTATTGTGCACTGTCAGCTTTACAACTTTGCAGATAGTTTATGTTCACATACAGCTACATGACACCGCATGAAAGGTCATATTTGAAAAGGCATAATAGGAGCACTTTAATAAAACTGGTTGCAAGTTGGTTTGCATGCAAATTGTGAACGAACAAGCTGGTTTTCCATGTTTTTTCAGTGTCAGGTTTTTTATCCAAATGACGTGTGTCAATATTATTAGAAAGGTATTTTAGGGGGTGTTTATATAACAGTTTATATAACAAAAAATGGACGTGCGTTTTGAAAATTCAGAATTGGCTTGATAGACTTGAGAGTTGAAATCTCATTAATGGACTTTTTAGAGCAGAGTTGATCAGTTAATTAACAAGTGAAATAATGCTAGTTTTTTTTAACATTATTTAAACATTAACAGTTTGTTTTTCACTAATTGCGACATTTAATGTCAGATCATACCTCGTTATGTTCCTCCACACCAATTATAGGAACATCTTGTTTCATAAATTTGGAAGTAAAATTGGTTGCAAATTGGTTTGTGTATGAATTGTGTATAAATAAGCCATTTTTCCATGTTGTTTTCAGTATCAGGTTGTTAACCCGAAAGAAATGCGTTTCGATTCATAAGGAAAGTTTTTAAAATGCCTTGTCGTCACAGTGGTTAGTACAAGTGCGTTTGACTCATTGAGCTGTGGTGCTCAAGCGATTGCTGACGTAATTGGCACATTCTTTTTTTGGCATTTTATTTTTTCATTCTCCGCTCATGTTGAAGTTTAATGTCAGATCATACATTGTTATCTTTCTCCACACCAATTATTGGAACATTCTTGCTTCATTCAGAAACTTGCAAGTAAAACAGGTTGTTTTCAGTCTCAGGTTATCCACATCTTTGATGTCGCAACACTGCAGATATGTCGTACTGTTACGGCCACATGAAATGCCTCAGCAAACCGAGGCAGGAAGTATTTAGTGGCGTTTGTGTTTGTTTACGTGTTTGGCGAGTCGGTTTCGTTTAATCGTGTGAATCTTTACCTTGCGGTTGGAGTTGATGTGCCTCTCATGTAATAGAATACAACCACTCTGTGTTTTCTAAACCATCGATTTCCGTTTTTTCCTCTCTCTTTATCTCCCACCTCTCTCTCTCTGCAATTCAATAATCCCCCTGAAGCAGAATTGCTTTTTTTTTTGTTACAGCACAGCCAAACCACACACTGAGACACGATACTTGCTCAGATGATGCAGTGTTTTAAGCTGCACTGTGCTACTTATAGCAAGATTTCATCAGCGGCTTGTTACCAGTCGAGAAGATAGATATCCACGGTTGCTTTCATATCTCGAAAGCACAAAAGGTGAACGGCAGCCATTACTTGATAAAACCTTACTTGCGACTTGAAGTATTAGATCTAAGGCTATAGATTGCAAAAATTACTGTGGTTATCCACAGTTTTCTCTATAATGACTTAGTTGGTTATTGTTACTACTGTGAAATCACAGTAAATTAATTTGGGATCTCATTCAAACAGCTTTTTCCCCCTCTCAGTTGTCATTATAAGCAGTTATACTTAGATTTTGTCTGGTAAAATGAACAAAAAAAGATCAAAATATTATAAGAACTTAGGGGTGAGTTTTTTTTTTTTAATCAAAACAAGCACCTAGCAACCATTTTGGGACTGATTTTTTTATTTAGAAATGTGAAAAAACAAGTAGGGTTTACAGGGTTGGCTGAAGCTAAGTTTCACCACAGTTTTACTGTGGTAACATTTAAGGTAAAGGTGTTCATGAAAGTACAACAGAATTAAGAACTGGCTTGACAACCACAACATGTTAACATTATTTTATGACTAACTTTTTACTTTAGAAATGTAAAAAGGTTCAATGTTGTTTACTTTGGTGGCCAACCCTGTTAAAAAAAAAAAAAAAAAAAAACAATATGTTGGTTAGGCAGGTTTTGCTGCTGGTTTAAGATGGTCCTTTGCTGGTTTATGCTGGTCCTTGAGCAACATGACCAGCTAAGGACCAGCATAAACCAATATCAAAACCTACCTAATCAGGCATCCCAGCATCAAAACATACCTAAAAGCATATGCTGTTTTTTTTTTTAATTTTTTTTTTTTTTTAAACCAGGGAACGCTAAGTTTTACCACAGTTTAGTCGTAGTAGGTAAACATATTCATACAAGTCAAAACAAATCATTATTCCAGTTGTATAACACTTGGGAGTGAGTGCTTTTAATCAAAACAAACACCCTAGCAACATTCAAAACACCTTTGTAAATGCAAAGAAACATGTTGGCATTGTTTTGTAAGTTTTCAGGCTAATGTTTTCTTCAGAAATCTAAAAACATGTTCAGTGTCATTTTTTTTTTTTTTTGTTTACAGTGGTGGCTAATGCTACATTTCACCACATTTTTTACTGTAGTAACATTTAGGTAAAGATATTCATGAAAGTACAAAAGAATCTTAAAAAAAGGTCAAAAAGTATTTTTAGAATTGGCTTGACAACCGCGTAGCAACATGTTAGCATTGTTTCCTGACCAACTTTTTTCTTTAGAAATGTAAAGGTTCAATTTTGTTTACTTTGGTGGCTAATGCTAAGTTTTACCACAGCTTTATCATAGTAATGTTAAGGTAAATGTATTCATACAAGTACAAACAAATTATTTTTCAGACTAATGTTTCCTTCAGAAATCTAAAAACAAGTTCAGTGTTGTTTTTTTTGTTTACAGTGGTGGCTAAAGCTAAGTTTTACCACAGCTTTACTTTAGAAATATTAAGAATTCAAGTCAAAATTGTAAAGTTAAAAAAAAAAAGTAAAATGTTACTGCTTTTTTTTTTTTTTTTTTTTTTTTTACTTTGGTGGCTAATGCTAAGTTTTACCACAGTTTTAGTAAAGTAAAATTAAGGTAAAGGTAATCATAAAAATGCAACAGAATTCAAAAATGTACTTTGGAGGCTAACGCTAAGCTTTACCACAGTTTAGAAATGTAAAAAAGTTCCATTTTGTTTAATTTGGTGGTAAATGCTAAGTTTTACCGTAGTAACGTTAGGGTAAACGTATTCATACAAGTACAAACAACTCACTATTCCAGTAGTATAACACTTGGGGAAGAGCTCTCTTGATCAAAACAAGCACCTAGAAACCATGAGAAACACCCTAGCAACCATTTAAAACACCTTTGTAAATGCAAAGAAACATGTTCGCATTGTTTTTGCAAGGTTTCAGACTAATGTTATCTTCAGAAATCTAAAAACATGTTCAGTGTTGTTTTTTGTTTACTTTGATGGCTAATGCTAAGTTTTACCACAGTTTTACTGTAGTAACATTTAGGGAAAAGGTATTCAAATAAGACAAAAATAATAAAAATTGTTTTTTGACTAACTTTTTTCTTTAGATATGTAAAAAAGTTCAATGTTTTTTTTTTTTTTTTTTTTTTTTGCTTTGGTGGCTAATGCTCAGTTTTACCACAGTTTTACTGTAGTAACATTAATGTATAAGGTATTCAAAAAAAAAAGGACAACAGAATTAAAAAAAGTCAAAGAATTTAGTTTAGCAACATGTTAACATTGTTTTCTGACAATTTTTTTCTTTAAAAGTGTGAAAAAATAAAATGTTGTTTTTACTTTGGTGGCTAATGCTAAGTTTTACCCCAGTTTTACTGTAGTAACATTACGGTAAAGGTATTCAAAAAAGACAAAAATAATAAAAAATGTTTTTTGACTAACTTTTTTCTTTAGAAATGTAAAAAAGGTTAGTGTTTTTTGTTTACTTTGATGGCTAATGCTAAGTTTTACCGTAGTTTTACTGTAGTAATGTTAAGGTAAAGGTATTCAAATAAGACAAAAATAATAAAAATTGTTTTTTGACTAACGTTTTTCTTTAGAATTGTAAAAAAGTTCAATGTTGTTGTGTATTTTGTTTACTTTGGTGGCTAATGCTAAGTTTTACCACAGTTTTACTGTAGTAACATTAAAGTAAAAGTATTCAAAAAAGACAAATATAATAAAAATTGTTTTTTGACTCACTTTTGTGTTTACTTTGATGGCTAATGTTACATTTTACCACAGTTTTACTGTAGTAAAATCATTATTCCATTCAAAACAACTTTGTTAATGTGTCAAAAAAGTCTAAATGAATTTAGTTTAGCAACATGTTAACATTGTTTTCTGACTAACTTTTTTCTTTAAAAGTGTAAAAAAAAAAATAAAATGTTTTTACTTTGGTGGCTAATGCTCAGTTTTACCAGTTTTACCGTAGTAACATTAAGGTAAAGGTATTCAAAAAAGACAAATATAATAAAAATTGTTTTTTGAATAACTTTTTTTTCTTTAGAAATGTAAAAAAGGTTAGTGTTTTTTGTTTACTTTGATGGCTAATGCTAAGTTTTACTGCAGTTTTACTGTAGTAACGTTAAGGTAAAAGTATTCAAATAAGACAAAAATAATAAAAATAGTTTTTTGACTAACGTTTTTCTTTAGAAATGTAAAAAAGTTCAATGTTGTTGTGTATTTTGTTTACTTTGGTGGCTAATGCTAAGTTTTACCACAGTTTTACTGTAGTATCATTAAAGTAAAAGTATTCAAAAAAGACAAATATAATAAAAATTGTTTTTTGACTAACTTTTGTGTTTACTTTGATAGCTAATGTTACGTTTTACCACAGTTTTACTGTAGTAAAATCATTATTCCATTCAAAACAACTTTGTTAATGTGTCAAAGTCTAAATGAATTTAGTTTAGCAACATGTTAACATTGTTTTCTGACTAACTTTTTTATTTAAAAGTGTAAAAAAAAAATAAAATAAAATGTTGTTGTTTTTACTTTGGTGGCTAATGCTCAGTTTTACCACAGTTTTACCGTAGTAACATTAAGGTAAAGGTATTCAAAAAAGACAAATATAATAAAAATTGTTTTTTGAATAACTTTTTTTTCTTTAGAAATGTAAAAAAGGTTAGTGTTTTTTGTTTACTTTGATGGCTAATGCTAAGTTTTACTGCAGTTTTACTGTAGTAACGTTAAGGTAAAAGTATTCAAATAAGACAAAAATAATAAAAATAGTTTTTTGACTAACGTTTTTCTTTAGAAATGTAAAAAAGTTCAATGTTGTTGTGTATTTTGTTTACTTTGGTGGCTAATGCTAAGTTTTACCACAGTTTTACTGTAGTATCATTAAAGTAAAAGTATTCAAAAAAGACAAATATAATAAAAATTGTTTTTTGACTAACTTTTGTGTTTACTTTGATAGCTAATGTTACGTTTTACCACAGTTTTACTGTAGTAAAATCATTATTCCATTCAAAACAACTTTGTTAATGTGTCAAAGTCTAAATGAATTTAGTTTAGCAACATGTTAACATTGTTTTCTGACTAACTTTTTTATTTAAAAGTGTAAAAAAAAAATAAAATAAAATGTTGTTGTTTTTACTTTGGTGGCTAATGCTCAGTTTTACCACAGTTTTACCGTAGTAACATTAAGGTAAAGGTATTCAAAAAAGACAAATATAATAAAAATTGTTTTTTGAATAACTTTTTTTCTTTAGAAATGTAAAAAAGGTTAGTGTTTTTTGTTTACTTTGATGGCTAATGCTAAGTTTTACCACAGTTTTACTGTAGTAACATTAAAGTAAAGGTATTCAAAAAAGAAAAATATAATAAAAATTGTTTTTTGACTAACTTTTTTCGTTTACTTTGATGGCTGATGCTAAGTTTTACCACAGTTTTACTGTAGTAAAATCATTATTCCATTCAAAACGACTTTGTTAACGTGTTCGCATCGCTTTTGCAAGTTGAGACTGACTTTTTCTTCAACTTTTTTCTTTAAAAATGTACAAGTTCAGTGTTGTTTTCTGTTTACTTTGATGGCTAATCCATTTAACCACAGTTTTACCTTAGTAACATTAAGCTAATGGCATTCATAAAAGTAGAAAAAGCAGTGCTAAAGTAGCATAGATTATCTAGACTAGCTAATCTGTTACAGAATACTTTATCTTGTTTGTTGTTTTAAGATTTGTGTTTCCACAAATCAGCTACCCAGTTAGCATAATGCTAATTTAGTTCCCCTTGCACCGCAAGAGCTAGAAACCCACGTTTATCAACGCTACCACACAACACCCTCACACCACATTAAAGATGCTAATAAAGCCATAATGCACCAGCGTATGGACTAAACTAAACGCTAATTCATCATATCGGATGATGAAATGCTACGCGAGGGCGGATTAGCATACGCCGTGCTGACACAATTACTGCGGTTTAATGAGCCCTGAACTCTAACCCACCAATCAAACCGCTACACCGTGAGCCACCATGTGACACACAGGAGCTGAACTATATCTGTCTCCGCATCGAGCTCCGTGACCGAGACGATCGATAGCTATTGATCCGAGATAGAAGGCTGCAAGAAGGGATACTGTACAGACACTTATAATTGCATCAGAGGTGCAAATGAAGGCATGAGGGAAGATTAAGAGATTGTTCAATATTACGCTTGTAACGAAAGTGAAATACAGCGAATTAGTGCAAATTAAGTCGTTTTTGCTAGTATCGGTGGGCTTTGTGTCTGGGGCAGTGACTCAAAAGGCAAGAAACGACAGGTGTGTATGAACTATAGTTTTAAAATGCCTTCAGAAGGTATTGAGGGTGTGTGTAATTATGATTATTATTTGGGTTTGTGACTTTTAGTCATTGTTTATTCGCTTTGATGTAATATATATATGCAATTTTTTACCCAAAATGTTGACAAAAGTCAGTTATACTAATTATTTACAATGAATTTATTATTAATTTATTAATAATACATAAATGTAAAATTTTTCTCCTCAGGAAAACAAACTTAAAATATTGATGAGATCTCCAAATTTCTATTCAGAATTTATGTATTTTATATAAGTAGTGTTATATTTATACATTTTGTAAATATTTCATTTATACTTTTCTATTTTATATTTTTTATTTGTATTATTTTTACTACTGTGATCAGATAAGATAATTTTGATATTACCCACCCCAACTTCCTGTTTCAAAAGAAAATATATCAAAACAAGATACAAAAAATGCTCAAGTAATTTATATATTGTATATAAATTTATGTACAGCTTCAGAAATCATTCTAATATGCGGATTTATTATTAGAATGATCAATGTTGGATAATATCAACAGTTGTGCTGCCAAATATTTTTTGGAACCTGTGATTTTTTTTTTTTTTTTTTTCAGGATTCTTTCATGAATAAGTTTAAAAAGTACAGTGTTTATTCAAAATATAAATATTCTATAACAATGTAAATTATTTATTATTAACTTTTAATAAACTTTTAATTATTAACTTAATACATCCTTGGTGAATAAAAGTATTAATTTCTTAAAAAAAAAAAAAAAAAGAAAGAAACAATAAAAATGTACTGACCCCAAACTTTTGAACGGTTGTGTGTGTGTGTATATATATATATATATATATATACAGACACACAACCGTTCAAAAGTTTGGGGTCAGTACATTTTTATTGTTTCTTTCTTTTTTTTTTTTTTTTTTTTTTTTTTTTAAGAAATTAATACTTTTATTATGTATTAATAATAATTAAAAGTTTATTAAATATATATATATATATATATATATATATTTAGATAAATGCCTGTTTGAATAGGAAATGCATCGATATATGAAAAAAAAATTGATAAAGCATTTTAATTATATTTCTATATTTTATATTAATATTTCGATTTTTTTAAATATATTTTTATTTGATTTATTTTTTATTTGTTAACAGATTTTATTAATATATATTTTCCCTACTGTGATCCAGCAAATTGTGATCGTTTTAACATGCTCTTTCTGTCTGAATTGTATGGAAGTCCGTTTCCACCACTAAATTAAAAAAAAAACCGTCTGAATTGTGAAAAAAGGCAGAATTGCAAAAGACAAAAATAGCTGAATTGCAAGATGTAAACTCGCATTTTCAAGAAAAAAAACCTCTGAGGAATGACGTCAAAATTGCGTGATATAAACTGGAAATTGTGAGGGGGGAAAAAAGTCAGATTTGTGATATATAAACTCCCAATTGCAAGAAAAAAGTCAGAATTGTAAGATAAATTCGCATTTGTGAGGGGAAAAAAAAAAAGTCAGGATTGAGATACAAACTCGCAATTCTGAGAAATGAAAAATTGCGTAATATAAACTGAGAAAAAAGGCAGAATTGTGAGATAAATTTGCATTTGCGAGGAAAAAATGTGCCAGAATTGCAACATGTAAACTCACACTTGTGAGGAAAAAAGTCAGAATTGTGAGACATAAGGTCGCTTTTGCAAGAAAATCAGAATTGCGAGATATAAACTTGCAATTGCGAGAAAAAAGCCAGAATTGTAAGATAAATTTGCATTTGCAAAAAAAAAATGTCCGATAAATTCACACTGGTGAGAAAAAAAATCAGAATTGCAAGAAACAAAAATGTCAGAGTTACAAGATATAAATTTGCGTTTGCAAGAAAACAAGTCAGAATTGTGAGATACAAACTGTGAGAAAAAAGGCAAAAAAACTCGCATTTGCAAGAAAAAAAAAATCTGAGTTGCAAGAAAAAAAATGTCAGAATTGCGAGATATAAACTTGCAATTGTGAGCAAAAAGGCAGAATTGTGAGATAAACTCGCATTTGCAAGAAAAAAAAAGGCAGAATTATGAGATAAATTCACATTTGTGAGAAAAAAACGTTAGAACTGCGACACGTAAACTCGCAATTGCGAGAAAAAAAAACAGGATCGCAAGAAAAAAATGTCAGAATTACAAGATTCAGAATAACAAGATACAAGAAATTTGTATTTGCAAGAAAAGTCAGAATTGTGAGATAAAAACTCACAGTTCTGAGAAATGAAGTCAAAACTGCGTGATATAAACTGCAAGAAAAAAAGTTTGTGAAAAAACAAGACAATTGAGATACAAACTCGCAATTGCAAGCCGAAGTCAGAATTGAGAGATAAATTTGCATTTGCAAGAAAAAAAAGTGCCAGAATTGCAACATGTAAACTCACATTTGCGAGAAAAAAAAAAAATCAGAATTGTGAGATATAAAATCAGATTTGCAAGAATTGAAGTTAGAATTAAGGAGAAAAGTCAAAATTGCAAAAAAAAAAAAAAATCAGAATTTCTAGAAAAAATGTCAGAACTGCGAGATATAAACTTGCAATTGTGAGAAAAAAGTCAAAATTGACATACAAACTCACATTTGCAAGAAACTTTGCAAGAGACTTTTTACCACGCAATTCTGAAGAAAAAAAGTAATAGTAACCTTTTTTATTTTTCATTCAGTGGCGGAAACAGGCTTCCAAAGAACATGAAATAAATTAAAAATAATAAAAATTACTTTTTTTTTTTTAATTTATACTGTAAATATTTTTATATTCAAATATTATTTTGGTATTTTTGCATTTACATTGTAAATATATTTATTGTAAATTCAATTAAATTAATTATTTATATATTAATTCTATTAATAAATTATAAATATATTAATGAATTAATTACAGATACATATAGTACAACTGTGCTTATTTATATATTTTTTATTTGGCAGTTTGTTATTATACATTTTCACCTTTTGTGATTAGGAAACTTTTTTAGAAGTAGCTAAAGTATCTGTGCTTGTCAAGCCATTTTTAAGCTTTTTAAAGAGCTTTTTAAGCGATTTGTCTTAATTTCTGTATATTCCATATAAATATTATTTATTATTAATACACATATGATATTTCTCATTTGCTGTTGTGAGTTAGGAAACTCCACGATCTGAAACATTTAAAAGCGTCCTAGAATTAAGTTGATGGTGTTGTTGACAGGCAAATCAGACGGGGCCTCCTTCAGGACACAGCGGTGCGTCGGTTGGCAAGCGGCGTTATTTAAAGAACAGTGATTAATGTGTGGAGAAACAGCACACACACACACACACACACACACACACCTGAGAGGCACTCGAGGCGTGTGAGAGCGCATTACACAGCGCCAGCAAGTGCTGCAACAATTTGAAGGCGAAAAAAAAGCCAGTGGCAGGACAGAGGCTGTTAATCATCCTTTCACAGTGAGGGAGGAGAAAACAAGATGAAGAGGGCATCATAGCTGTCTCTCTCTCTCTCCGTCTGTCTCTCACCTCTTTATCTTTATTTGTGCCTCTGTCGCTCCTAGACATTTCAAGAGGTCACTTTATTCTCTTATCGATACTGATACAAAATATAATGTGGCTATATTAGCTTATTTCTATGCCTTATTACCTTGATGAAAAAAAGGATTTGGGCCATTTCATGGTACAGTGAGGTTAATACCATGGTACTTTGATGTATAGTGGCTGTTTTAGTGAGTTTTCAACCTGGAAAGAAACTTTTTTTTTTTTTTTTTAAGACTATTTTGATTATTTTTGGGGAAGAAAGAAAGAATTATTGACAGATTATGGACTCTCATTGCCCACAAAATAAATACATAAAGAGTTTTAAGATACAAACTCACATTTGCAATGAAAAGCCATAACTGCAAGACAAAAGTGAGGATTGTGAGGAGAAAAAGTCAAAAGAAAAAAAAGTCAAAAGGAAAAAAAAAGAAGAATTTAAGATACAAACTCAGATTTGTGAAAAAATTCAGAATTACGAAATACAAACAAGCATTTGTGAGGGGGGGGAAAAAAAGTCAGAACTGCGAGGAAATTATTGCCCATCAAATAAATAAATACGTAATAATAATAGTAATAATAATAATAGTATTATTAATATTATTATAAACACTAATGCATTTATATATTTATATGCAATTATTATTATTATTATTATTTGCATTTATATTTGATTTATTCCAAAAATAAATTATTTATTTATATTTTAACTAGTATATATTTGTATAGATAGATAGACAGAATGTCAATAAATTTGTTTAAATTTTTGTTACTGTTTTTTAAATCAAAATATTACTTTGTTTAATATTTTTAACATCCTTTAATATAATAAAAGTAATGATAATAATTGTATTATTATTATTATTATTATTATTATTCATCATCATCATCATCATCATCATCATCATCATCATCCCAAAATGGAAAATCACCATATTTGCATGTTGCTTTATATATTTATTTATATTTAAATATTATATATTTGTATAGATGGATTGATAAAATGTTAATCATTTTTATTTATATTTCAATACTACTTACAACTTTCAATATACATTTTCAAACAGCTTAATATTTTAACATTAGTTTTTTATTATTATTATTATTATTATTATTATTATTAAAAAACGGAAATTGTCACCAAATTTTTGCATGTTGCATTATATTTATTTATATTTTAAATATTATATATTTGTACAGATAAATAGATAAAATATTTATATATGATTATATAAATATGAATATGCATATATTTATATAAATATTTATATTTTTACCAAAATATAATTTTTAGTATTTAATATTTTTAAACCTCTTAATATGTAACCTATATTATTATTATTATTATTATTATTATTATTATTATTATTATTAAAAAATGGAAATTGTCACCACATTTGCATGTTGCTTATTATATTTATTTATATTTTAAATATTATATATTTGTACAGATAAATAGATATATTTATTTATATTTTAAAATATAAATATTTTATTTATATAAATATATGTTTTTACCAAAATATTATTTTTATTATTTAATATTTATAATTGTTAAACCCCTTTAATATTTAACATCTAATATTATTTTTATTATTTTCATTAATGAATAAATATTATAACAATAGATTTGTACAACATTCTTGTAATTATAATTAATATATTTATGTAATTGTATATTTATATATTATATTTAATATAAATGTTAATATAGAGATAGTTTTTAGATGTTTAAAAAGTTAATTTTTGTTTTTTTAAATTAAGTGTTACTTTTTCAACATTTAACATTTAATTTAATATATATTTAAAGATAGATAGCTATGTTTTTTATGTTTAACATAAAAATAATTTTAAATGTGACTTATATATATATACACAGTGGGTACGGAAAGTATTCAGAAGCCCTTAAATTTTTCACTCTTTGTTATATTGCAGCCATTTGCTAAAATCATTTAAGTTCATTTTTTTCCTCATTAATGTACACACAGCACCCCATATTGACAGAAGAACACAGAATTGAACATTTTTGCAGATTTATTAAAAAAGAAAAACTGAAATATCACATGGTCCTAAGTATTCAGACCCTTTGCTCAGTATTTAGTAGAAGCACCCTTTTCATCTAATACAGCCTTGAGTCTTTTTTGGAAAGATGCAACAAGTTTTCACACCTGGATTTGGGGATCCTCTGCCATTCCTCCTTGCAGATCCTCTCCAGTTCTGTCAGGTTGGATGGTAAACGTTGGTGGACAGCCATTTTTGTCTCCAGAGATGCTCAATTGGGTTTGCTCTGGCTGTGCCATTCAAGAACAGTCACAGAGTTGTTGTGAAGCCACTCCTTCGTTATTTTAGCTGTGTGCTTAGGGTCATTGTCTTGTTGGAAGGTAAACCTTTGGCCCAGTCTGAGGTCCTGAGCACTCTAGAAAAGGTTTTCGTCCAGGATATCCCTGTACTTGGCCGCATTCATCTTTCCCTCGATTGCAACCAGTCGTCCTGTCCCTGCAGCTGAAAAACACCCCCACAGCATGATGCTGCCGCCACCATGCTTCACTGTTGGGACTGTATTGGACAGGTGATGAGCAGTGCCTGGTTTTCTCCACACATACCGCTTATTAAGGCCAAAAAGTTCTATCTTGGTCTCATCAGACCAGAGAATCTTATTTTTCTCACCATCTTGGAGTCCTTCAGGTGTTTTTTTAGCAAACTCCATGCGGCCTTTCATGTGTCTTGCACTGAGGAGAGGCTTCCGTCGGGCCACTCTGCCATAAAGCCCCGACTGGTGGAGGGCTGCAGTGATGGTTGACTTTCTACAACTTTCTCCCATCTCCCGACTGCATCTCTGGAGCTCAGCCACAGTGATCTTTGGGTTCTTCTTTACCTCTCTCACCAAGGCTCTTCTCCCCCGATAGCTCAGTTTGGCCGGACGGCCAGCTCTAGGAAGGGTTCTGGTCGTCCCCAAACATCTTCCATTTAAGGATTTGGAGGCCACTGTGCTCTTAGGAACCAAGTGCAGCAGAAATTGTTTTGTAACCTTGGCCAGATCTGTGCCTTGCCACAATTCTGTCTCTGAGCTCTTCAGGCAGTTCCTTTGACCTCATGATTCTCATTTGTTCTGACATGCACTGTGAGCTGTAAGGTCTTATATAGACAGGTGTGTGGCTTTCCTAATCAAGTCCAATCAGTATAATCAAACACAGCTGGACTCAAATGAAGGTGTAGAACCATCTCAAGGATGATCAGAAGAAATGGACAGCACCTGAGTTAAATATATGAGCGTCACAGCAAAGGGTCTGAATACTTAGGACCATGTGATATTTCAGTTTTTCTTTTTTAATAAATCTGCAAAAATGTCAACAATTCTGTGTTTTTCTGTCAATATGGAGTGCTGTGTGTACATTAATGAGGAAAAAAAAAGAACTTAAATGATTTTAGCAAATGGCTGCAATATAACAAAGAGTGAAAAATTTAAGGGGGTCTGAATACTTTCCATATATATATATATATATATATATAAAAATTTTTACTGTTTTTTTTACTTTCTTTTAATAGTTTGTAATATTTTGAATAGTCTAATATTTTTAAGTTATTTACCTATATTAGCACTAACAATATATTAACTTTTTACGCAATATTATAGATAGATGCATGAATCTAAATAAATATTCACTTATAAAGAATAATGTATATGTATGCATATATAAAAATATACTTATATAAGTAAGTATAAATACTTATATAAATATACTTACATGTATTAATTTATTATTTTTTATACCTAATACCATAGTACCTTTTGTTTGTATAAATGAAAAAGATGGATTTGTTTCTAAAATTGTTATAATACATTGTCCTTCTGTTGAATGTCCTATTGTTTGGAGAGCACACTGGATTTGTACACCGTATGCAAATATGGCATCAGCATTAGCTAAATGCGCCGCTGTCAAGGGAGCGCGTTTATAACGGCCGTCCCGTACGTCGTCGCCAGCCGAGGCGTTGCTGGAATCCACATTAATAATAAACTGAAAAGAGCAAATAAACAAAAAAGATGCAAAGCTCTTTCATTTTGTGGCCCTGCATGTATCTGCTTCATTTGTTCCCAGTAAATCCTTGAACATGGCCTGACGCATGAGCAATTAAATTTTTTCCCCTGAAAGAATCCGCAGAAGATCAGTGTCTCTCGGCATTACTTAAAAAAAAAAAAAAGAGCAAGAAAGCGAGATGAAAAAGAGGAAACATCTCCTCTCTAATGAGTAGATTCTGGTTTGAACAATAGATACGGGCGACTCGGGGAGCAGGGTGACATTTCACTAACCAAACTTGATGCTTTGCTTCCTTACTGGGATCACCAGGATATAGACAAATGTTGTAGGCTGTTTTACTATATTGGTTTGCATCTGTCTTCAGGTGGCATTCGAGAAAACTTGAGATCTTGGTGGATTTGTCATGCAGTAAACGCTAGGGGAGAGAGGAAAAGTGTGTACAACATGGTCATAAAACACTTTTTTTTTTATCTGTTGTTTTGTTTTGAAGTTGTTTGATGTACTCTAATGATCACAATGCAAAGCTGACTCCCCAGTACAGTCAGATCAGTCATTAAAAATAAACTGCAAAAAATAAATATATTTTATATATTACAATATTAACATTTTAAATGTTTCATTTTAATATAAAAAAAAATATATTTAATATATACACTGTGTGTGTGTTAATAAAATCCTTTCTTTTATTTCTGTTATCTTATATAAACAATTTAATATTAGAATAAGTAAATACAATTTAAATGGTATTTCTTTAAATATTAAATCGTTATTTAAATATTATTTGTAATATTTTAAACATTTTAAAATTTAAAGAAATTTAAAAAAAAAGAAAATACAAATATTTGGTGTATTTTTTTTTATTGATTATACTTTTTTCTATTGTTTTCTGTTTAATATTTATTATTTTTTATTATTCGTTATTTAAATAGTTTAATATTTTGATACATTTTTAAGTCATTTAATTTCATACTTCATTATTTACTTAAATTGTTTTCAAATATGTACGTTCAACATTTAAAAATATAATATAATGATTGTACTAAATATTTTAATCATTTATTATTTAATTTCATAATTTAATATTTTAAACATTTTATAATTATGAAATACAAATGTTTTTTGTGTTTTCTTTTTCAATATTTATTTCATTTTAATAAATAAAATATTTTTTTAATAATTTGATACTTTTTAAAATGTCATTTAATTTCATAATTTAATATTTACTTGTTTTCAAATATTTACTTTCAAAATGATAATATGATATAGTGATTTTACTAAATATTTTAATCATTTAGTTTTTAATTTCATAATTTAATATTTTAAACATTTTAGAATTATGTAATACAAATGTTTCTTTTTTGTATTATTTTGTTTTATATTCATTTAATTTTAATAAATAAAATATTTAAATAGTTTAATAATTTGGTTAGTATTTAAATTTAGATGTATTTATATTAAGTATTTTAACTATTTAGTATTTAATTTCATACTTTAATGTTTTAAACATTAACATTTTTTAATATTTTAAACATTCTGAAATATTTCTAATTTTAGTTTTAAATTTTTTTTTTTTTAATCTAATATTTCTTTTTTAATATTCATTTAATTAAATTTTAAAAAATAAAATTCAAAACTGATGTAAAATTTCGCTTACATTCAAAATGATATAATGTTTTTTTTATTAAATAGTTTAACCATGTAGTCTTTAAAATATTAAATGACATTAAAACAAAAAATATAATGAAATTAAGCATTGTTTTTGTTCAATATTTTAAGACAGAAAATACAAACATTTAAAATGTATTTTATTTATATAATTTGTATTTATTTATTTATATTTTTACTACTATTTCCTTTTGTAATATTTGTTTCAAAATTCATGATGATACATTGATTTTAATAAATATTTTCCATTTAGTCTTTAAAGTGTTACATTTTGAAATTAATCATTAACATTTTGTTTTAAACATTTTAAAATGGAACTACAAATATTTAAAACATTTTTATCTTTTTTTTTCTATTATTTCCTTTGTATTATTTTAGTATTTATTTTTACTAAATAAACTATTTAAAGTTTAATACTTTGATAGTTTATTGTAATTTCTAATTTCATCATTTAATATAAATTGTTTTCAGAGAGTTACATTCAAAATGTGAAAAATAATGATTTTAACAATTTAGTATTTAATTTCATAATTTAATATTTGAATTGTTAAAAATTGTCAAAATATTTGAAAATATAATGATATAATGATTCTAATAAATTTTAACCATTTAATTTGTTATATTACTTTATAATAAACATAATAATAATAATAAACAATCATAATAATAATAATGCTTGTTTTATATTTATATTTTCTTTTTTATACGTTTCTACTGTTTTAGTTTTACTTTATGTAAACTAATATTTAAGATTTTTAAATGTCTATATTTAAATGAATATATTTACTGTATTAAATAGTTTTCAGATATTTAAAATCCACTCAAAAACTTTTGAAAATGTAGTGATTTTGAAATAAACTTTGTTGGTTGATTTTGATTAACGGGACGAGGCAGGTTAGCCACTTCTGCACTGTTATCAGCCGATTAAAATGGTCAAATATCAGGCGACTCGTGAAGTACAATAACAAAAACAGCTTGTTTAATTCAAAGGGGTGTGAAGTGGTCATTTTTTTGGTTGACAGTTACTCTAAGTGGACGTCTGGGAGAAACAAGGAATTAAAAATGAAAAACTACAAAAGCGTACAATATGGATCTTCGTAACGTCGTGTAGCTGCATTGATTAGGACTCAAGTGGCCTATATCATCAACGACAACATGCTGAGCTCAGGATGCTGGGTAAATTTCATTTAGGGGAGCAGCTTGATTGATTCAAGGCCTTATATTAGTTGGTTATTGGGGTCTTAAATGAATGGGCGTTTTAAATAAAGCCCCGTACGCCGCAGCGGGGCTCCACACGCCTCTGCTCCGGGATTGAGTTTTTCCATGCCGTCGGCTGCCAGCGCCAAATTAGTCGTCGAGTTCAGGTGTGCGGGAAATTATATTGAGCAATGTGCACTGGCCAGGAAGCCCGGCTTTCACAATATTGTCTGGATCAATACGCGCCTCTCCGGACATCGCTTTAGGGAAGAAATTAAAAACGTGATCCGGAGGGTAATTATTTAGAGACAAGTGATTTTGGTGTTTGGGTCGGTCGTTGTAAGTTCAGTGTGCTTCATTAGTTTTCATTTCTGTTTTGCAGGTGCATGATTGGAGATGAGGTGAGAGCTTTTTGCTTTTCTTGACTCTAATTCAATTGGGTTTTTACCGAGTCCACTAATCGCTGAGCGTTTGCGTCATCAGATGGGTTTGGGGAAGACGATCCAGGCCATTTCGGTGGCGTACGTCTTCAAACGGGAATGGCCTCTGCTGATTGTGGTGCCTTCGTCTCTCAAATACCCTTGGATTGAAGAGCTGGAGAAGTGGATTCCCGAACTCGACCCCAGAGACATCAGCTTGGTGGAAAGCAAGACCGATACAATGTACGACAAATTTAAGTTCAATAGAGCACATCACTTGGGTTCAGGAAGGGAAAAATCGCATTGATTTTCTCCACAGAGAAATGGTTTCTTAGTGGTAACATCTTAAGTTCTTAAGTCTCAAGGCTGCATTTATTTGATTAAAAAATACAGAAAAAAACAGTAATACTGTGAAATATTATTACAGTTTAAAATAATGGTTTTGTACTTTAATATACTTTAAATTATAATTTATTTCTGTGTTGCAACGCTGAATTTTTTAGCATCATTAATCCAGTCTTCAGTGTCACATGATCCTCCAGAAATCATTTTAATATGCTTTTTTATTATCAGTGTTTGAAACAGTGCTGCTTAATGTTTTTTAGAAGCTGTAATATTTTTTGTCAGGATTCTTTGTTGAATAAAAAGTACAGAATTTATTTTAAATAGACGTCTTTTCTAACGCTGTAAGTCTTTACTGTCACTTTTTTATCAATTTAACATATCCTAGCTGAATGAAAGTAGTAACTTCTTTCAAAAAAAAGAAAGGGAAAAAAAATTACAGAACCCAAACTTTTGAACAGTAGTGCGTATTGTTTCAAGAAGATTTCCGTTTTAAATAAATGCTGTTTCTTTTTAATGGTTTATTTAAAATAATCAAATAAATGCAGCCTTGATGAGCCTAAGAAACTTAAAAAAAATATAAATAAATAAACATTTAAAAAATCGTACTGATCCCAAGCTTTTAAACAGCAGTGTACATATGGAATATTTCAAATTAAAAATTATTTTTAATGTAAAATAAGTATTTTTTAAAATGTTCCTTTAAATATTATTATTATTATTATTATTATTATTATTTGTATCTATATTTAGTACACACGTTGCATTTTTGAAAGAGCACGACATCTTGCATTACATAATATTTAACATATTTGTGTATATTTTTAAAAATTACTTCAAACTTTTACAAAAATTACAAATTGTAAAATTAATTGTAATATTTATTTATGTATACATACATACATACATACATATACACACACAAACACACACGTGTGTATGTGTATAGTTTTTATTACAAATTAAATTTTAAAAATGCTTTTTAAATATATTATATTTATAACATAAATATATAACATTTATTATATAATTATAATACTTTATAGAATATTTTCTATATATTATATTATTATATATTCTTCAAAATTACATGTAAAATTCTAATTACATCTATTTTTCATATTTTTATATATGATGATGATTATGTTAATATAATTATTATTATTATTATTATTATTATTATTATTATTATTATTATTACGTATACATAGATTTTAGAAATATTATCATAAAATATTGCTTTTATATTATGATATTATAAGTTGTATTACATTTTTTTTAAATATGTTCGTATATATTTAAATTACAAGTAATTTGAATATTACAATTATTGTTTTTTTATATACATTTATTACATATTATGGTTAAACTATATATATATATATATATATATATATATTATTAGTTTATTATAAAACATGTTTTATTTCTGTTTTATATTATATATTATCTACTGTATTTTTATTATTACTTGAGTTATATATTTTTTATTTAAAAGTAGTAATATACAATATTTGGATATTGTGTTTTGTGTGAGTGTGTTTAAAATGTTTTATATGCATATTTTATTATATAAATATTTATTTATAAATATTTTATATTTTTATTCAAATAATAAAAATAATAAAAATATAATATAATATATATTATATTATATTATATTTTTATTATTATTTTTATTATTTTTATTATTTGAATTATATTTATTAAATTTATTCAAAAGTAGTAATTGTCACAATATTTGCGTATTTCTTTAATATCACAATTCCAGTACACATGTTGCAGAGACACTTTAAAAAAAGTGAAACATCTTGAAAACATGACATAATATTTGCAGAATATATTTGTATATATTAAAAAAAAAAAAAGTCAAATGTTAATATTATATTTATTGTATTTCATATATATATATTAAAAATATAAATATATATTTTTCTTATTCTTATTATGAAACATGATTTTATTTTATATTATATTAAGCTATGTTATTATATATTTTTATTATCTTATTATTACTTGGTTCATATTCATAGTTTATTCAAAAGAAGCAACTCACATTATTTGCATGTTAGTTTCATATGTGTGTGTTTTATCTCAAAGTAAAACATGTCAAAATATTAATATATTTATTTTATATGTGTGTTTTAAAATATTTTATGTGTGTATATTTTACTTATTGTTTTATATTATTGTATATATTATATACGTTTTATTATTATTATTATTTGAATTATATTTATCAATTTATTCAAAAGAGTTCAGTATACACACAAGCGTTGCAGAGATATTTCTGAAAGAGCGAACCATCTGGAAAACATTGCATGCTATTTCAAGCGTCATATTTATGTTCAAACATCCACTAAACATCCTAAAAACAGCAGATTACCATGCCATCTAAATATTAAACATCACATAAACATCCGAATGCTGTGCTAGCGGAGAAAGTTTAATGACGTGTAAATTATAGCTACATTTTGACACGCACCGACTGGTCTTCTTGGTAATCGATCGTTTAAGTTTGTTTTGCAGTCCCTGGAAAAAAATAAATAAATAAGGGGGGACATCGGTTCGTAATTCATTGGGATCCAGTGGACCGTACTAGAGGACGTCTGCACTGGTGGCCGAGAGATTTTTTGCTCAAAATGAAAGATTGATTCTTTCAGACTGTGTGTGAGTTTAATCATAGTGGCAAAATTGATTCATGAAATTTATGACTGAGTATGACTTTGCAGAAGCCTCCGGAAAAGTTAGGAAGAAATCTCTTGATTTATTAATTTTTTTTTTTCTCTCCTTTGTGTCACAGTTTTATGAGTAGCTTTAGAAAGTTATGAAAACCTTTCTTGCAGATTTTCAGCCTGTAGAAATACAAAACGGAAGTAAAATCTCCTGCTCACTGACTACAAAATTATACCACGATACAAATTACGCGGCAGACGTATGAAATCAAATCACCTCCCGAGAGAGATATTAAACAAATCCTAAATTAGCTCACCTTTTACGGCTACGAATCTCGCACAAAGAATACTTTAGCACTTTCTTAGGACTGGGAGAGAGCTTATGAGGAGCTGCCCTTCCACAGAGGATGCTGGGATTGATTGTACAGCCCATGCAGTCAGAGGGTCATGTTGTCTTTTTGCCTGTTATTGATGCTTCTAAAAAGAGGCTCACAAATTGCTCTGTTTACCCTGAGAATTCTGGCCCGGGGTTGAGTCGACCTGTAAAGTCGTTACCATGGCAACATCTCCCTCCGAGCTTGATGAAGGCCTGTCAGCATGGTGAATGATATTTTAACTCTAATGGCTCATAGTGCAAAGCAGGAACAAACATCATTTCCTCTCAGTGTATGGCTGCTATCTTTGCACAGTCTGTATCGGGAGACTACGAGGCGAAAAAAAGTGAAATGCTTTTTACGACCTCGTGGCTCGTAGCTTATATAAACTGTTGTAAATATATCTAACTGTACACAGTTTCTGTTGTGATGGATTTGTAAGTTCGTACGCAGTGATTAAAAACTGGTTTTGTTTTAGACAAAATATAACGTTAAACGCTAAGCACAACTAACAGTTATTTATAGTAGTTTTCTACGTTTGCTGTTGACGTCAAAGCCTGTGCACCTCATTTCAATGGTATTCTGATGCATTTTCAACCCTGTTTTTGAAAGAAAGCAGTGCTTTCGCAAACAATAACATGGAAATGTTGCGTAACATTTAAAAAAAAAAAATCTTAGCTATTGTAATGGAGAAAAAAAACAAAAATACTTTTACGATGTTGTGGCTCAAGTGAAAACAATTATAATACTGTTATAAATATATCTATGGGTACAAAATGGATTTTTAGACAAAATGTAATGTAAATGCTAAACACAACTAACTCTATAATTTTTATAGCTATGTAGTTATTTTTGACGTCAAAGCCTGTACACCTTATTTCAATATATATTCAATGGTATTTTGATACATTTTTAACCACATTTTTGGAAGATTTGGAAGTTCTCGCAAACAGAAACATGGAAATGTTGCGTAACATTTCTTGAAAAAATGTAAAAATCTTTTATGACCTTGTGTACGGTGGCCGAGAGAGCTCAGCACGCTGCAACTTAAGAAAACACATGCAAACAGAAAAAAATGACGACAAATTAAGAAAACATCTTCATCAGTTTGACAACGCAGGCGCTGCAAATCCTCGCAACGCAAACACAAATATGGAAACGCACTGCAAATTCTCACAACACAACCAAAGACAGAAATGCGCTGCAAACACACAAACGCGCTGCAAATAGCACGGACCACAACGGAAATGTTTCGGGGGACCTCAAAAAGTGACGAACCCAGCTGGGACCTGAATTTTGACCTGATTTTAACCATTAATGAAGCATTGCAGAATTTTTTCGTTAACTTTGAACGTTATATTTATTTGCATATATTTATTTATATATTTATTTGCAATTAAGTTAATAACGTTTCACAGTTAAGTGTGTAATTCGTCAGATTAGTCTAATAATATCCAAAAGACCAATGAATCGTATGATCAGGATGTTGAAATAAACAAAAAACTCACCTTTTAGTTCACCGACGACCACCTCTACTCTGACCAAAAGCCACTGAACAAATAATCAGGTCTCAGCTGGGTTCGTCACTTTTCATTTCCCCCTGAAACATTTCCGTTGTGGTCCGTGCTATTTGCAGCGCGTTTGTGTATTTGTGTTCTGTTGTGACGGATTTGTAAATTTGCATGTTGTGATTAAAAATTTAAATTTTAATTATATTTTGATGCGTTTTCAACTTTTTAGAAGAAAGGTATATGTTCACAAATGATAACAGAAATGTTGCGTAACATTTCCTGAAATGTTTACCTCAGCTTGTCTTAGCTGTTGTTCTTGTATATATTGTGTATAAAAGTGAATTTCATAACAGATAAAAATAACAATATAAACTGTTATAAATATATCTAAGTGTACACAGCTTGTTGTGACTAATTTGTAATATGTTGTAATTAAAAAAAATTTCGTTTTTTGAAGAAAGCAAAATTTTCACAAACAACAATTTCATAATGGATAAAATCGTGAAATGCATTTACGACCTTGAAAGCAATAATAATATAAACCATTATAAATATATCTAAGTGTGCACAGTTTCCATTGTGACAAATTTGTAAGTTTGTACATTCTAATTAAAAATTTTTACTTTGTTTTAGACAAATTGTAATGTTAAATTATAAGCACAACTAACTCTATAATTGTTTATAGTTATTTTTGACGTTTGCTGTTGACATCATGGTATTTTAACTCAGTTTTTAGAAGAAAGCTACATTTTCGCAAACAACAATTTCGTAATGGATAAAAATGGTGAAATGCATTTACGACCTTGTGGCTTCATTGAAAACAATGATAATATAAACCGTTATAAATATATCTAAGTGTGCACTGTTTCTGTTGTGACGGAGTTGTACACCGTGATTAAAAATCGGTTTTGTTTTAGACAAAATATAACGTTCAGTGCTAAGTGTAACTGACTCTATAATTGTTATTTTTGGCATTTGTTGTTGACGTCAAAACCTGTGCACCTCTTTTCAATGGTATTTTGCTGCATTTTCAACTCAGTTTTTAGAAGAAATCTAAATTTTGGCAAACGACAACATTGAAATGTTACATAACATTTCTTAAAAAATGTTGACCTCAGCTTGTCTTAGCTGTTGTTCTTGTATATATTGTGTGTAAAAGTGAATTTTGTAATGGATAAAAATCATAAAAATGCAAGAAAACAATAACAGTATAAACTGTTATAAATGTATTTAAGTGTACACAGTTTCTGCATTTTCAACTATGTTTTTTTTTTTTTTTGTAGAAAGCTAATTATTCGCAAACGACAACATGGAAATGTTGCATAACATTTCTTGAAAAAGTTTACTTCAGCTTATCCTAGTTATTGCTCTTGTAAATATTGTGTATAAAATAGTGGTCGACTAATATGTGTTTTTCAGGTCTGAAGCCAATACCGATTATTACAGATCAAGTAGACCGATAACCGATATTTTTAACCGATATATGCTGGTGTAAAAAATAAAAAATAATGTCCAATTTAAGTATAACAAGGGCTCTAACAAAAACTTTGTTTTTTAAATGCTGTTTTTAAATTGGCAAATCGTTTTTAAAATGACCGATAACCATAAAAATGCCATCACATTGGTTACATTAGCAGAACTGTCGTTTTTGTGGTGGACAGTGGCTATTTTGTTGTTTTTATTAACATAATGACATATTAAATTTGAATTCTTAAGTTTTGTTGTTGTTTTGTAGGAGTATCGGCACTAGCAAAGTGACTATACTGGGATACGGGCTGCTCACGACAGATGCGCGCCCCCTGTTGGAGGCCCTGAACAAGCAACGTTTCGGCGTCATCCTGGTGGATGAATCCCACTACCTGAAATCTCGCAACGCAGCGCGTAGTAAAATATTGGTGCCAATCATTCAGAACGCCAAGCGTGCCATCCTTCTAACTGGCACCCCGGCGCTGGGCAGACCAGAGGAGGTACGGTTTCCTCCAAATCTGTTTGTCATTTGCTTTGATTTATTAAGCCATTTGGTAATATGCAGCATGGTTTTGTTTGAGCTAAACCAGGAGGAGATCTTGTCATTAGCTGACATATTTCCCATCCTCCAGTCATCGCTCATGTCACCTAAAATTGCGAGTATGATAATATCATGAACTAAAAGTTTTGATAAGTTTCCCCCTGTATATTATCACTAGGTTATTAAAATCATCTATTGTACTCACTATAAAATCATCTGATTACAACATGAAGTTCTTGTTCCTGCGCACCACATTAGTTTACGTTAGGAATAAACATTTATAGTCATTCTCGTTTCTTTTGTAAAGTGACAGCTTGAAATTTGTCACGCTGTTACTATCTCGCTGGTCTAATGACCCGCTTGCAGCGAAATTAAATTAATCAATCAAACAAGAGATCATTTTCAATGTTTATCCTTTTTTACAACGCAGACTAGGAATTTGACACCAGTCAGATATTTTATCCCATCTAATGTGGTTTTGTCCACCTTGATCTGTTTGCCTCGATATTACGCTGGCGTGGGTGTTTATTTAACCCAGTGACCTCTGTTGAGGCGGACTATCAATGCCAAGAGGTGACATGAGTAAAAATGAGGGGATTTTAAGTGATTTTAGAGGCACGGCTCTGAATGAGAAGGAAGGAAGAGAGAGCTCCCTTTCACAGGTCTCAAAAGCACAACGCTCATCTCCGCTGTTATTACTCTGTCCAGAGGTGTGCCAGTAATATTTGTAGTTTCCACAAACACCCTTGTCCTCACACCGTCTCGCTCTGTTCCTGTCTCTCTCTCTTTTTGCCTAGTCTTCATCTTTTTTTTACATTGTCTGGGTCTTTGCTTTCATGTCACAATTTGTAACTCTGCCATGCCGGTTTTAGAAATGCAACAATAAGGCTTCTGAATTCTAGTAGATTTTAATGATTGTGGATTCAATTAAAAGGGTTAATTCAACCAAAGAAATTAAAATTCTGTCATCATCTACTCAACCTGGAACCAAGTTGTTCCAAACCAGAGTAAATGAACTATCACTTAAATTGAAGCCATTTGAAACTGATGGTACAACAATATACTCCTGTATACCTGGGTGTGAATTAGACATTTCCAGTTAAAAAAAAAAAACATGGCCAGTGAATTCTGGCAGACTTTGGTCAGGGTGGACGCCATATTTAGTTTGAGGTTTACCAAAATGATTCTTTGACAAAAGTGTCGATCCTTCATTGAAAATGTTTTATTTCCTGATTTCTAGTTCAGCTTATCTGTAAATTGAAAATCTGTTCTTACAAATGAAGTGGATTTTTGTGCAAATCATCACCTTAAAACCGTTCGTACAAGCACAACGAGCTTGTTGTTCATAACTGTTGTTTAAATTGTTTGTAAAACCATTGCAATTTTTTTGCAAGTCATTCGTAAAAGCAGAACGAATTTATACAAAATGTTCATGAACCGATTCTTGCGAGCAGAGCGAATTTCTTCGCAAATTGTTTGCAAAACCATCTATAGGAGCAGAGCGAATTTCTCAGCAAATCGTTCAGAATAACCGTTCTTATATGTAGAGTGAATTTCTCTGTAAAACTTTTGCAAAGGCAAAACAAATTTATGTAAATTGTTTGTAAAACTAACGATCTTTGTGCAAATCATTTGTAAAACCATTCTTGCAAGCAGAACACATTTGTGCAAAGTCTTCACAAAACCACTTTTACGAAAAGAGGGAATTTCTTAGCAAATTGTTTGCAACACCATTTTTAGGTCGGGAAAAAAATAGAGTATATTAAATTTTTCTGTCAATTATTTGCAAAGCCAGAACAACATTGTGTAAATTGTACATAAAACATATATGAGCAGAACAAATTTTCTTGTGAATTGTTCACAAAGCCATTCATAAGAACAGAACTAATCTTCGTGCAAATATTCACAAAACCATTTTTACGAGCAGAACACATTTGTTCAAAACATTCACAAAACCCATCTTACGAGAAGAGTGCATTTCTTTGCAAATCATTTGCAAAAGCATTTTTAGGAGCGAAGAAAATTTCTCAGCAAATTGTTCAGATTAACCGTTCTTATGAGCAAAGTGAATTTCTCTGTAAAACGTTTGCAAAGCTAGAAAAAAATTGTGTAAACTGTTCATAGAACTTTTTTCTTTTTACGAGCAGAACTAATTTTATTGCAAATTGTTCACAAAGCCATTCTTAAGAACAGAACTAATACTTATGCAAATATTCGCAAAACCATTCTTACGAGCAGAACAAATTTCTTGGCAGATAATTCGTAAAACTGCTCTTACTAGTAAACTATTACTCTGTCCAGAGGTGTGCCAGTAATATTTGTAGTTTCCACAAACACCCTTGTCCTCACACCGTCTCGCTCTGTTCCTGTCTCTCTCTCTTTTTGCCTAGTCTTCATCTTTTTTTTACATTGTCTGGGTTTTTGCTTTCATGTCACAATTCTTAACTCTGCCATGCCGGTTTTAGAAATGCAACAATCAGGCTTCTGAATTCTAGTAGATTTTAATGAGAGTGGATTCATTTAAAGGGATAATTCAACCAAAGAAATTAAAATTCTGTAAAACATTTGCAAAGCCAAAACCAATTTATGTCAATTGTTTGTAAAACTTACGATCTTTGTGCAAATCATTCGTAAATTGTTCATAAAACTTTTTTTATGAACAGAACAAATTTTCTTGTGAATTGTTCGCAAAGCTATTCTTAAGAACAGAACTAATATTTATGCAAATATTCGCAAAAGCATTCTTACGAGCAGATTTCTCTGAAAAACATTTACAAAGCCAGAAACAAATTTGTGTAAATTGTTCTTAAAAATTCTCTTATGAGCAGAACGAATTTTATTGTTTTCAAAGCCATTCTTAAGAACAGAACAGAACTAATCTTCATGCAAATATTCGCAAAACCATTCTTACAAGCAGATCGAATTTCTCTGCAAATCATTCGAAACCATCTTTACGAGCAAAACACATTTGTGCAAACTGTTCACAAAACCATTCTTACGAGAAGAGTGAATTTCTTCGCAAGTCGTTTGCAAAACCATTTTTAGGAGCAGAGCAAATTTCTTGACAAATCGTTGGGAAATAAATATTCTTATGAGCAAAGTGAATTACTCTGAAGACATTTGCAAAGCCAGAACAAATTTGTGTAAGTTGTTCGTAAAACTTTTCTTATGAGCAGAACAAATTTTATTGTTTGCAAAGCCATTCTTAAGAACAGAACTAATCTTCATGCAAATATTCGCAAAACCATTCTTATGAGCAGAACACATTTGTGCAAAATGTTCACAAAAACATTTTTCCAAGACGAGTGAAGAAATCGTTTGCAAAACCATCATAAGGAGCACAGCGAATTTCTCAGCAAATCATTCCAAAAAAAACAAAAAAACAAAACATTCTTATAAGCATAGCGAATTTCTCGGAAAAATTGTTGTAAAACGTTTCTTACAAGCAGAACGAATTTTATTGCAATTTGTTTGCAAAGCCATTCTTAAGAACAAAACTAATCTTCGTGCAATTATTTGCAAGACCATTCTAATGAGCGGAATGAATTTCTCTGCAAATAATTTGTAAAACCATTCTTACAAGCAGCACGAATTTGTGAAAATTGTTCGTAAAACCATTCTTACAAACAAAATTCCATGCAAATCGTTCAGAAAACTACATACGAACAGAAGGAATTTTAACGCAAATTGTCGTAACACCATCCTTATGAGCATAGTGATTTAGTGCAAGATGTTTGTGAAACCATTGTTATAAGCATAGCAAATGGTTCGCAAGATCATTATTAAGAACAGAACTTTGTGCAAATCACTCACAAACCATTATGAGCATTGCAAATTTATATGGAAATCATTAGCAAAACATTGCAAGCAAATTCTTTGTGCAAATCATTCTCAAAACCATTATGAACAGAATGAGTTCAATGTACAAATCATTTGTAAAACCATTCTTATGAGTAGAACAAATCTGTGCAAATCACACACAAAAAAAACATCATGAACAGACTGAATCTGAGTAAATGGTTCATAAAAAATGTTTTATGTAGTGTTACATTCAGTTCAATATGAATGGTTTCCAAAACATTAGACATTAAATTCGTTCTGCTCGTGTTTTATGAATGAATTCCACTGAACAGACTGCAGTTCCACTTCTCAATCTCTGTTTTATTCACATTATATTAAACATTGTGTTTACTCCCTCTAGTTTTTATAGCAGAACTACCAGTCACTGATGGCCAGTTAATTGACCAATACATTATGCAGGAAATACTTAAGGCTTCACTTTGAGGGATGTTACGTTCTGTGCGCTTTCCTGGTACATTGTGAGAGCTGCTGTTTTCTGTCTTTAAAACATTCTCTGGACAAAAACATTGGCAAAATGTACGTCATTACACACGCAAAGACGTCTCAAGACGACTCTTGTGTGTAAATTATGGGAGTCTCAACCTCCGTTGCTTCTCTAATTCCTCTGAAACGTCTTGCTGGACTTCTTATGAAAGACACAAGTGTTTTCTTAATTCATCAAGATAATCGCTGTTAAGTTTATACTAACTGAGCATAATGTGCACTTTGAGATTTCTCTTAGAGGAAATGCATTTGCATTTTATGAACTTAATACCTGATTTAATCAGCTTTAATCAGCAGAGTATTCGTTTGCACCAGCTATAAACAGAAATCTGCTGACCGATTTTCAATAAACTCATGATTGCAAAGGCCCAAGGTCAGAACTATAAAAGTGTCCCTCTTTTTAAAGTTATTTGTTTCTATTGGAAGTTACTAGTGTAAAGTTAGTTGTGTGTATGACATTTATGATGTCACATTGATTTATGTTTTGATCCCTTGCTCTCTCTTTTAGCTCTTCATGCAAATCGATGCTTTGTATCCACGGAGGTTTGGAACCTGGAGCGACTACGCCAAAAAATACTGCAACGCACACTACAAGTAAAATCCCTTCTTTTTTAATGTACAATACAGCATTCAAATGACAATTGAATAAAAAGCAATAATGGCAAGCAGTTTATGTAGATACAAAAGATTAACTCTAAAAATGCTACATTTTACTGTTTACAGTTACTGTTTTACTATTATTTATTCCAAGCAACTTGAAGTAAAAATATATATATATATATATATATACACTGTTTGTAAAACCATTCTTATGAGCAAAGCAAACCACTCTTACATGCGGAATGAATTGTGAAAAACATTCATAAAAATTCTTAGGAGCACATCAGATTTCTTTGCAGATGTTTTCACAAAACCATTACATAAGCAACTCAAATTTGTGCAAAATGTAAAAAAAAAAAAAAAATCTTACAAGCAGAGTAAATATCTTAACGAATAGTTAAACAGTTCTTAGAGCGAATCATAGAACGAATGTGCAAAATATTCATAAAACCATTCTTACAAACAGAGCCAATTTCTTTGCAAATCATGCACAAAAACATAACTAGCAGAATGAATTTGTGCAAAATCTTCGTAAAACTGTTACAAGTAGAGCAAATTTCTCTACTAATGTTTGCAAAAACCATTCTTACAAGCAGAGCGAATTTCTCTGCATATTGTTCACAAAAAATTTTTACAAGCAGAGCCAATTTTTCTGCAAATCATGCGCTAAACCATTATTATGCACAGAATGAATTTGTGCAAAATGTTTGCATTTTATCTGCAAATTGTTCGCAAAAGCCATTCTTACATGCAGAACAAAATCCTGCAAATTGTTCGCAAAAAACATTCTTATAAGCAGAACAAATTTGTCTGCACATTGATCGCAAACCCATTTTTACAAGCAGAACGAATTTGTGCTAATTGTTTGCAAAAGCCATTCTTATAAGCAGAACGAATTTCTCTGCAAACTGTTCGCAATCCCTTCTTAAAAGCTGTGATAGTGCAAATTGTTCACAACAACCATTCTTATAACCAGAGCAAATTTGTGCAAGTTGTCTGCAAAAACCATTCTTGTGAGCAGAACAAATTTTTCTGCAAATCGTTTGCAAAAACATTCTTACAAGCAGAACGAAATTCTGCAAATTGTTTGCAAAAAACATTCTAAGCAGAACAAATTTGTCTGCAAATTGCTCACAAACCCATTCTTATAAGCAGAACAAATGTGCAAATTGTTTGCAAAAACCATTCTTAGAAGCAGAATGAATTTGTCTGAAAGTTGTTTGTAAAACCATTCTTACAAGCAGAGCCAATTTCTCTGCAAATTGTTCACAAAAATCATTTTTACAAGCAGAGCCAATTTATCTGCAAATTGTTTGCAAAAGCTATTCTTATAAGCAAAACAAATTTGTCTGCAAATTGTTCACAAACCCATTTTTACAAGCAGAATGAATTTGTCTGCAAAAAATGTTCACAAGCAGAGCAAATTTTTCTGCAAATTATGCGTTAAACCATTATTTCACGCAGAATGAATTTGTGCAAAGTTTTGGTAAAAACAGTTCTTACAAGCAGAGCAAATTTCTCTGCCAATTGTTCGCAAAAGCCATTCTTACAAGCATTGATATTGTGCAAATTGTTCGCAACAACCATTCTTATAAACAAAGCGAATTTGTGCAAAAATCATTCTCATAAGCAAAATGAAATAGTGCAAATTGTTTGCAAAAATCATTCTTACATGCAGAAAATTCTGCAAATTGTTTGCAAAAAACATTCTTATAAGCATTACGAATTTGTCCAAATTGTTCACAAAAAACATTATAAGCAGAGCGAATTTCTCTGCAAATTGTTTGCAAGCAATGTTCACAAGCAGAGCAAATTTTTCTGCAAATTATGCGTTAAACCATTATTCCGTGCAGAATGAATTTGTGCAAAATGTTCGTAAAAACCATTCTTACAATCAGTGATACTGTGCAAATTGTTCGCAACAACCATTATCATAAGCAGAATGAAATAGTGTAAATTGTTTGCAAAAATCATTCTTGTGAGCAGAGAGAATTTTGTCTGCAAATTGTTCGCAAAAGCCATTCTTACATGCAGAACAAAATTATGCAAATTGTTTGTAAAAAAAAAAATAAAAAATCATTCTTATAAGCAGAACAAATTTGTCTGCAAATTGTTTGCCAAAAAAAAAATTTCACGAGGAGCAATTTTTTTTTGCAAATTACACGTTAAACCATTGTTCCACGCAGAATGAATTTGTGCAAAATGTTCGTAAAAAGCATTCTTACAATCAGAGCACATTTCTGTGCCAGTTGTTTGCAAAATTCATTCTTACAAGCAGAACGAAATTGTGCAAATTGTTCGCAACAACCATTCTTATAAACAGAGCAAATGTGTGCAAATTATCTGCCAAAACCATTCTCATAAGCAGAATGAAATAGTGCAAATTGCTTCCAAAAAACATTCTTACAAGCAGAACAAATTTGTCTGAACGTTGTTCATAAAACCATTCTTACGAGCAAAGCAAATTTCTCTACAAATTGTTCGCAAAAACATTCTTACAAGCAGAACAAATTTGTGCAAATTGTTTGAAAAAACATTCTTACAAGCAGAGCGAATTTCTCTGCAAATCATGTGCTAAACCATTATTACACACAGAATGAATTTTTGCAAAACTAAAACTGAATTAAATTATCGGAGAGCAGAGCAAATTTCTCTGCAAATTATTCGCAAAAAATACTAAAAATTCTACAAGCAGAGCAAATTTTTCTGCAAATCCTGTGTTAAACCATTATTATGGGCAGAATGAATTTGTGCAAAATGTTCGTAAAACCATTCTTACATTCAAAGCGGATTTCTCTGCAAATTGTTCGCAAAAGCCATTCTTACAAGCAGCTAATTTGTGCAAATTGTCTGCAAAAAACAATCTCATAAGCAGAGCGAATTTTTCTGCAAATTGTTCACAAAAAGCCATTCTTACAAGCAGAACGAAATAGTGCAAATTGTTCGAAAAAAGAATTTTATAAACAGCAAATTTCTCTGCAAACTGTTAGCAAAAACCATTCTCAGAAGCAGAATGAATTTTCTGCAAGTTGTTCGCAAAAAACTTTCTAAGCAGAGTAAATTTGTCTGCAAATTGTTCGCAAACCCAATCTTACAAGCAGAGCGAATGTGTGTAAATTGTTTGCAAAAACAATTCTTACAGACAGAACGAATTTGTCTGCAAATTGTTTGTGAAACCATTCTTATAAGCAAGGAAATGCTAATTTGTGAGTGAAGTCAGTGTCTCCCAAATTCATTCACAAAACCAAACCTAAGAACAGAATGAATCTTTGTGCAAATCATTCATAAATACAAGGGAAAACAGCAATATTTGTTATATATATGTTTTTCATTTCCATTGTTTTTGCCTTCCATGTTGGATATTCCTGATATTCACCCACAAATATAGTAAGATTTTAATTATATTAAACCATTTTCACTGATGTTTTTCACCATGAAATTAGCTTTGTTTCCCCAATAAGCTCATCGCAATGCATTCTGAGTTAGTTTTGTCTGTTAAATATACATTTTACATCTGTAACACAAGTCTATAATCCCTTCGAATGCTGTCTAGGTAGACAGCTGACTAGGGTTTGGTGCAGAGCTAATTTGTTTATGTGTGTGTGTAGCGGCAGCATTAATGTGACGCTCAGATATGAGTTGTGTCATGAAGATGAGTGGTGTTCAGAACATCTGAGAGGAGTTTTGTTCCTCTCTTCTTCTTATCAAATCTACAGCAGAGAAATGAAATGACAGCGATTCACACAAGGGTCTCAGAGTACAAATTAATCTACAGAGGAAAAGGCTCGAAAGCGCGCACACACAAATTCCTGTCAATCATCCGTATATGCGGCAGTAAATATAAAACATTCATAATTAAATCTCACGCACGTGCACACACGTACTCATTTTGAACAGAAAAGGTCTCATTACAATGATAATACCTAAGGATTTTGGTGAAATAAGGTGGATCTACAGCAAAAGTGTGTTTTATGAATGAGTAAAAATGTCTGTGTGTTTTGTTGTGCAGGTTTTTTGGGGCCAGACGGCAGTGGGACTGTCGCGGCGCATCTAATTTGGACGAGTTACACCAGCGTCTGAGCGTGATTATGATTCGTAGACTCAAGAATCAGGTGCTGACTCAACTACCTCCCAAAATACGCCAACGAATCCCCTTCGACCTTCCTAAAGATGCTGCCAAGGTATGCAGTAAACAGCTTCACACTTCAGAATATAAAAGAATATGCTTACCATGGTCAGCACCATGTTTTTTTTTTTTTTTTAAATGTACTATGCTAATACAGTGTTTTACTTTAGTTTTACTTTATTTATTTGTATTATTTTATTTATTTATTTATTTATTTGCTTTATTAATTGTTTTATTTTTTCTTTTCCTAGACTTTTTTTTTTTTTGAGAAGTCAGTGGAAGTCAGTTTATATTATTAATTATAGTAAATGAATACATTAAGTTGATTAATAATAATTCTAAATATTTAAATAAAATAAAAATACATTAAATCTAAAAATAGAAAGAAAAACACTTGCGTCAAACTAAATAAAAAGAAACACAATAGTGATTACAAAAACAAATACTCTAGATTTTACATTTATACATTAATTTTACCGGTGAGTAAATTAATAATACTGTAAAATACCGTAAAATTGAAAACTAGCTAAAACAATTGAATAAAACAAAAAATAATGATGATTACATGAAATTGAGACTTTTTTTTTTCTCATTTATATGTAGTTTTTCTTATATTCATACATTAATTTTACTAGTAAGCAAATTAATACCATAAAACAAAAATATTTAGAATGAAAAACATTTAAATAAAATAAATTACATATTTTTACACAATTTCTTACATTTTATGTATACATTTGTTTACATAAAATATGTAATTTACATGTAAACATATACATGTAAAAATTAGAATAATTAGAATAAAAACACAAAACAAAATTATAAAGCAGCAAATATTTTAAGATCGTTTTATGAATTGTTTTTTTACTAGTAATTAAATTAATAATACCAATCTAAAATTAGTTAGAAGGCAAAAAAAATCTGAATTTAACAAAAAAAAAACAATAATTACATGAAAGCATTTTTTAAAATAATTTCTGTATCATTTGTATTTTTTGAAAAGTAAACTAATACATTAGTCTAAAAATAAAAAATAAACTTCCATAAAAGAAAGAAAATCTATATTAATTTTATTTATGACATACATTTTACTAGTAAAACAAAATAAAAAAATTACATATTTTTATAAATAATTTGCTAATTTCTATTTATAAATATAATTATTTCAATTAAACAAAAAAAATAATTACATAACCTTTAAATCATTTCTGAATTGTTTATGTATATATTAATTTTACTAGTAATTAAATAAATACATTAATCTAAAAGTAAGAAATTGAACTTGCATAAAAGAAAAAAATCTATTAATTTATTACATTGATTTTACTAGTAAAACAAAAACACAAAAAAATCTAAAATTAAATATAATTATGTTTACATAAAAATCTAAAAATAATTAGAATAAGAACACTTAAAATTTAAAAAGCAGCAAATATTTTAAAATAATTTTATGAATTTATTGTATTTTTTTCCCAGAAGTACACATTAATCTTGCTAGTCATTAAATTAATAATACCAAAAATCTAAAAATATTTAGAAGGGGGAAACATTTAAATAAAACAAAAAAGATAAAACAATAATTACATGAGAAATTTTTTTTTGTTTTCATAATTTCTGGATTATTTGTATTCTGAATGTTTTTTTTTTTTTTTGTTTTTTTTTTTTTTAATAGTCATTTTACTGGTAATTTAAAATTAATTAATTAATAAGGAAAAACATTTTTAATGAAACAGGCTAATGATTAAATAACCTTTTTATAATTTTTGAATTATACAATATGTATGCATTAATTTCACTAGTAATTAAATTAATATATTGATCAAAAAATAAGAAAATAAACATGAATAAAAGAAAAAAAAACTATTCATTTTACTAGAAAAACAAAATACATTATGTATTTTTATGCATGTTTTCTTATGTATAAAGATAATTGTTTACATAACATTTTTTCCCATTTTTTATTTATACATCTAAAAATAATTTGAATAAAACACTTAAAACCAAATTAAAAAGCAGTAAATATTTTTAAATAATTAATTAGTTAAAAAAATAAAATAATTCAAATTAAAATAATACCTACTTAGAAGGCAAAAACAGAAGATTACATTTATAAAAACAACCAAAAACAAATGCAATTAGCAGTTTGTTGTTATAAATGGCATCGATATCACAGAATATTTTTTTCTATATTTTCTTTCTCTCTCCCTTCTCTTTCCACTTTTTTCCCATCACTTGTTCTGAACTAACAGAACAAAAGCAGTTAAATATAGTGATTTACCCCAGTACAGCCGCCCCGTGCCTGTTGCTAGGCAATAGTATCCGATTAACACAAATTATCATTTCATCTCACTTGTCTCTGATCACTCTCTTTTATTCCCACATCTTTTTTTTTCCCTCCTTTGGCAGCCGAGCGAGCTGCCAGCGTGTTATTCAGAGAGGAATGGACGTTAGTAATCATCACGTTCTGTTCCGAGCCGTCGCGTTTAGCGAAGCTCGGCTTATAATTGCTGCGTCGTCTAAAAAAATAAATAAAATAATGTCAGAGGTGCTCGTTCCTCCCGTTATTTCATTTTCACGTGAACTTTCTGTGGACGAGGGCGCCGGTGTGTGAGAATCCTTCAGTCTGGCTGAAGATAAAGCCATTTTTTTTCCGCAGGCGCTCGTTTTCCTTGCGATTATTTCGTTTGTCTGTCTCTCCGGCTGTCTCTCTCTCTGCGTAATGAGTGTGTGTGGGCAGGAGTGCTTGTACAGCAAGTTTGGAGTGTGTGTGTCAGATTTCAGAAACACAAAGAGCAGCTCACCTGCTGTAGGACCTCATAAATCATCTGCTGTCAGCACACACACACACACTCACGCTCTCTATCTAACTAGTTTACACATGGCGGTCCAGGGGACAGATGTTCTTTCACTATAACCCGAATCTCACCAGATCACTTTTAAAATTAACGAGCTGTGTTTTAACGAACGATTGGGCACAGCAAACACGCCCCGTGACTCGCTAGCTGACCCTCGCCCCATTTCCGAGTTTGTATTTATAAACGGGCTAGATGTTTGGCAAAGCAAGTGTGAGGTTATTTACAAACTGACACTGGTTATTTTGGTTGGGAAAGGAGTTTGTTGGTCTGTGTGTTGGAGTTTGGTTGGTTTTCGTCTCAAAATGAACGTGAAAAACTACAGCTAAATGAGTATATGTTATGTATCTGTCTATCTGTATCCATCTATCCATCCATCCATCCACCCATCTATATATTATTTATCTATCCCTCCATAGTATCTGTCTATCCATCAATATATATCTATCCATCTAGCCATCCATCCATCCATCTATATATTATCTATCCATCAGTATCTATCCATCCATCCATCTATTTATTATCTATCCATCAGTATCTATCCATCCATCCATCCATCTATATATTATCTATCCATCAGTATCTATCCATCCATCCATCCATCTATATATTATATCTATCCATCAATATATATCTATCCATCTAGCCATCCATCCATCCATCTATATATTATCTATCCATCAGTATCTATCCATCCATCCATCTATATATTATCTATCCATCAATATCTATCTATCTATCTATCCATCCATCCATCTATCTATCTATTATCTATCATATCTATCTATCCATCCATCTATCTATCTATCTATCCATCAGTATCTATCCATCCATCCATCCATCTATATATTATCTATCTATCTATCCAACAATATATATATCCATCTAGCATCCATCCATCCATCTATATATTATCTATCCATCAGTATCTATCATCCATCCATCCATCTATATATTATCTATCTATCTATCCATCAATATATATCTATCCATCTAGCCATCCATCCATCCATCTATATATTATCTATCCATCAGTATCTATCCATCCATCCATCCATCTATATATTATCTATCCATCAGTATCTATCCATCCATCCATTCATCTATATATTATCTATCTATCTATCCAACAATATATATATCTATCCATCTAGACATCCATCCATATATTATCTATCTATCCATCAGTATCTATCCATCCATCTATATATTATCTATCCATCCATCCATAGTATATATCCATCAATAAATATCCATCTAGCTATCCATCCATCCATTTATTATCTATCCATCCATCAGTATCTATCTAACCATTTATCCATTCATCTATATATTATCTATCTGTCCATCCATAGTATCGATCTATTCATCAATATATCTATCCATCCATCCATCCATATATTATCTATCTATCTATCCATCAGTATCTATATCCATCTGTCTGTAGTATCTATCTGTCTATCCATCAGTATCTATCCATCAGTCTATATCTATCCATCTGTCTGTAGTATCTGTCTATCCATCCATCTATTATCTATGTATCTATCTATCTATCTATCTATCTATCTATCTATCTATCTATCTATCTATCTATCTATCCCTCCATAGTATCTATCTATCCATCAATATATATCTATCATCCATCCATATATTATCTATCCATCCATCCATTTTTATCTATCCATCCATCATTCATCTATATATTATCTATCTATCCCTCCATAGTATCTATCTATCCATCAATATATATCTATCCATCTAGCCATCCATCCATCTATATTATCTATCTATCATCAGTATCCATCTATCCATCCATCCATTCATCTATATATTATCTATCTATCCCTCCATAGTATCTATCTATCATCAATATATATCTATCCATCTAGCCATCCATCCATCCATATATTATCTATCCATCCATCCATTTATACATTATCTATCCATCCATCCATAGTATCTATCTATCCATCAATATATATATCTATCCATCTAGCTATCCATCCATCCATTTATTATCTATCCATCCATCAGTATCTATCTATCCATCCATCCATTCATCTATATATTATTTATCTGTCCATCCATAGTATCTATTTATCAATATACATCTATCCATCCATCCATCCATCTATTTATTATCTATCTATCCATCAGTATCTATATCCATCTGTCTGTAGTATCTATCTGTCTATCCATCCATCCATCCATCTATATATTATCTATCCATCAGTATGTCTATCCAATCTATATCTATCCATCTGTCTGTAGTATCTGTCTATCCATCCATCCATCTATATATTATCCATCCATCAGTATCTATCCATCCATATATTATCTATCTATCTGTCTATCTATCTGTCTGTCTGTCTGTCTGTTTCTCTATCCATCTATCTATAGTATCTATCTATCCATTAATCTATATCTATTCATCTGTCTGTAGTATCTATCTTTCATCAATCTATATCTATCCATCTGTCTGTAGTATCTGTCTATCTATCTATCTACCAGTCCATCCATCAGTCTATCCATCATCAATCTATCTATATTATCTATCTATCCATCAGTATCATCCATCCATCTATCCATCCATCAGTATCCATCCGTCATCCATCCATATATTATGTCTATCTATCTATAGTATCTATCTATCCATTAATCTATATCTATTCATCTATCCATCCATCCATCCATCCATAGTATCTATCTGTCCATCAATCTTCATCTATCCATCTTTCTGTAGTATCTATCTATTAATCCATCCATCCGTCTATCTGTCTATCATCCATCTATCTATATATTATCCATCCATCCATCTATCATCAGTATCCATCTATCTATCTATCTATCTATCTATCTATCTATCTATCTATCTATCTATCTGTTTGTCAGTTCAGTATCAATATTATGTTATACATTGTGAAGCATATAAAGGAGCCCTGGGCTGAATAATGGTTGTGTGTCTTTCTCATGCTCAGTTTCCTTCATTCACTGCTTGACTTCCTGTCAGCCTGATGTCCAAACCCTGGCAGCACCTTTTGGATAGTGTAAGAGTGTTTGTGTGAAGGGAGACAGAGAGGATCTGCATTTGTTTTAGGGGCAGAGCAGGACTCTGTGTGTGTGTGTGTGTGTGTGTGTGTGCGCACAGGAGATTTATAGCGCCGGTACGGTGTGTTTCCATCTTCCACTGCTGCTGTCACTGTAGCGCTATAATTGGGCAGGTCACATGACCCAAGGAGTCGTTCTGCAACTTCAGGGAATTGTGTCTCCTTCCTCTCGCTCCCTCTACCCCTCACTTTCTCTCGTTCACACTTCATCTTTCTTTATTTTCTGTTTTTCTTGCTGCTTTTTGCCAAACACAGGGAAAGTAGGACAGTTTACGATATCATTAATTGTGCTGCCCTTTATGGATTCACTTTCTCTCTTTCTCTCTCTCTTTCTCACAGGAAGCGAGTGCTAGTTTTGAGCAGTGGGAGAAACTGATGAGCTCTGAGAGTGAGAATCAGTTTGTGGAGGTGATGAGTCTCATCACACACATGTATAAGCAGACCGCCGTTGCCAAGGTAAAACAAGCGTGCAAAATCCTCAAGATGTTTGTTTCTCATTTCCCATCGTCTTAATTGTGCAAAATGGCTGTAGATCTTGATGCTGTGGGAATTTGTGTGTATTTTCTTGTCTTTTTACAGGGTTGCATATGAGTTTTGTGTTCCTTCAGGTCTCAAAACAGTCATTTCAGTGTACTAGTTTAAGACTGAAGCAAATGTAGAAAAAGTGGAAAAATCGACCAAAACGGTTACGAGCATTAGCATTATTTTAGCCTGTCCTGAACATTTTGAAATTTTTAACCATGAAATGAAAAGGGAATAAATCAAGAAAACATCTTTACATATAGGTAATTTAGCCTATGTTTAGAATACGGTTATTATAGTTTTAAACTAAAACCATTAATTCATATTATATATATATATATATATATATATATACATACTTGAAATAAATATCAGTTGAAATAAAATATCAAAAACAAACATACAAAACATACTTGGTATCTAGCAGAAATTAATAAAATGAAAATAAAATAAAGAAAACTTGATGTACAAAAAAAAAAAAAAAAAAAAAAAACTATACAGACACATGTACGAAAAACACGCTAAAACAGAAACATAAAAATACTAAAACAAAAAAAAACAACAGATAAATATACAGTGCAGACCATATATATATTATATATATTATTTTATAAATACAATTATAAATACAAATAATATATATATATATATATATATATTTATATATATATATATATATATATATATATATATATATATATATATATATATATATATATATATAAAATTTTACAAACACACACACACAAACTATATTGTGCACTTAATGGAATGAATTAAACTTTAATTATGTGAATTGTATAATAAAGATACAGTGCAGACCACCTTTATTATTTATTTAATAAAAAAATAAATAAAAAATTGAGTATTTATTTTTGTCATTTTTTTAGTCTAAATGCCTTTTCTAAAAATGTAATGCTTGTATAAATGTGCCACAAATAAATAATGATCATTATTATTTTTTTATTAACTTAAAGAAATAATTACCGCTAATAATAATAATAATAATAAATATGCTATTATTATTATTAAAATATGATAAAGCATAATATTTATTATTATTTTCAGTAACAACAACAACAATAATAACAATAGTAACAATCTAAAAACAATGTCTTAAGTCTATATTTATAACATTATTATTATTATTATTATTATTATTATTATTATTATTATTATTATTATTATTAATTAAAGCACATTTCACCCCATTTCACATTACTGTAATGGGAAAAATAAATGATATTTATATTTCAAAGTATTTATGTAAATTTTATAGTATCTTTAATATCTTTATTTTTTAAATAATGGTTAAAAAAATTAAAAAAAAAAAAAAAAAAAAATATATATATATATATATATATCTTAAGTAAGTTGATCCCTTGGTTGCCAGCCTGTTTCTTAAGGTGTTCTGGTGTTGCTAGGGTGTTCTTGGTGGTTGCTAGGTGAAAAGTCTATAGTCTGACTCATGTCCCTCAATGGAAAACACTACAATTGTTTTTTGTCTTTTTTCACCAATCAGGCAAAAATCATAACCCTAACCACTTAAAAACTACTATGACTCCTCTCCTCAACAACCCTTCCTGTAAACCAAAACCACTGTACCGGATCCACCTCAGATCTGTTATTTACAGGATCCGAGTAAAAGAAAAGTCAGCCAGCCCTCATTTCAGCTTGAGCTCTTTCTCTGAATGCCATCAGAATAACGGCCATCTGCAGCGCGGTTTCCCTCCTCTAACGATGAGGGACAGCGTGAAACCGCCACTAACGACCACCATGGCAACCGGCCCTTCTGTTCTCCACATCAAACACCGCCGCATTGCCATGGGAACGAGCTCCGGGAGGGCCGGACCGGCATCGCGCCGACCTTAACGCTGACCTTTTTGATCGCCCGACATCTTTTCCTGCACATCTCGGACTTAACAAGGTGTTTTTATGAGCTCCAGACGAGACCCGCCGCAACTTTCACAAGCTTTTGCATCACTCGCATGAACTTTAACGTCACACCTCGAAGACTGAAGTGACTTCGCACGCATTTGTCGTGAAAAAAGCAACTGTCTTCATTCCGTCGGGAGTTTTGGACGTTCTTTCTTCTCGAACGATTTAAGCTACAACCATTTTATATCGTTCCTCCTGAGCACAGCGTGTGTCTTGAATGAAGCTTTCCAGCATGTGTGTGTATTTTTTTTTTCTCTTTTTTTTTTTAATTTGTCAAACCTGTGTGTTCTGGTCCCCGCTGCTCTTGTCCTCCCCGCTTTTTCATTTATTGTTTGCCGCTGAGATGCTATCTCTCTCTCTCAGGGCAGAAATGTGCGGTGTCAGGAATGGTGTCACTTTTTGAAATCGCTGTTTTTGCCAAGCGAAAATGAGTGAACCGGAGCCACCGCGCACACGCGTACACTCGAGGCTGTAAAAAAAGCCTTCACAGACAGTTTCGGGCGCCAATTAGGCGATATTAAAAAGGCAAAACTCTTCAGTAATGAGAAAGCAGAGCGTGCCTTTGAAATTCAGGAAAAGAGGACTGGCTTTCAGCGAATGACTCGAGACGCTGTTCGTTTAACAACTACGCTAACCGTAACGGGCATTAGATGACGAGTTCATCTCGCGGTTTGGGGATTTTGAGGAGTTTTGTGGTTTTTGGAGGAGGAAAAGCAGGTCTTCCTGGATAAAAGGAGATTTGGGATTGAAGTGGCAAAACAACACCTATAAATGTAGTGAAATCGCAGTAGCATTCATGGCAGATTGCAGTTATGAAACCCAGCAACAGCAGTATATGAAAAGATGCCAGTGTTTTATAAGTACGTACATTTATAGACTAGGTTTTTACAGAAGAAAACTGGTAGGTAGATTGCTAGGGAACTAAGTGGTGCTTGCTGGCCAAAAGATCAAGTCAGTAAAAAATCAAATAATTTCTATTATTTCAAATAAATGCTGTGGATTTATCCGTCTATTGAAGAATAAAATGTATCACAGTTTCAAAAATATGAAGCACCACAAGTGCTTTTCAACATTGATGATAATAAAAAGAGACGTTTCATGAGCAGCAAATCAGCATGTTAGATTGATTTCTGAATGATCATGTGACACTGAAGAATGGAGTAATTATGCTGAAAATTCAGCTTTGCGTCACAGGAATAAATTACATTTTAAAATGTGTAACAATAGGAAACAGTTATTCTAAATTGTAATAATATTTCACTGTATTACTGTTTTTATTGTTTTTTTTAATTAAATAAATGGAGCCTTTGTGAGCATAAATTTGGAAGCCCGTTCCCGCCACTAAGTAACTTCTTTTTCTTGCAATTGCGAGTTTACATATCACAATTCTTACTTTTTTTCCCTCGCAGTTGCAAGTTTATATCTTGCAGTTCAGACTTTTTCCTCACAATTTTGACTTTCTCACAGTTGCGAGTTTATCTCTCGCAGTTCTATTTTTCTCACAGTTTTGACTTTTTTCGGAATTGAGTATAAATTGTGCAAACCTGACTTCACAATTGCAAGTTTACATCTTGCTGTTCTGTCTTTTTTCTCTAAATTGAGTTTAAACCTGACTTTTTTTTTTATATCAGTTTATATCTTGCAGTTTTGACTTCTCACAATTTTGACTTTTTTCTCACAATTGTGAGTTTATATCTTGCAAATCTGACTTTTTTCCTCACAATTTTGACTTGTTTTCTTGCAATTGCGAGTTCATATTGCGCAATTCTGACTTTTTTTCTTGCAGTTGCAAGTTTATATCTTGCAAATCTGACTTTTCTCACAATTTTGACTTTCTTGCAATTCTCATTTTTTTCTTGCAATTGCGAGATTATATTGCGCAATTCTGACTCTAACAAGAGTTTCTCACAATTCTGACTTTCTTGCAATTTGACTTTTTTCTCACAATTGCATTTAAATTGTGCAAATCGGACTTTCATTGCAATTGCGAGTTTATATCTTGCAGTTCTGACTTTTGCAATTCAGAGTTTGTTGCGCAATTCTGACTTTTTTCTCGCAATCATGAGACAAACACACAATTCTGACTTTTTTTTTTTTTGCGATGCAGAATTTCTTCTCATAATTCCAAGTTTATATCTTGCAATTCTGACTTTTTTCTCTAAATTGAGTTTAAATTGCACAATTCTGACAGTTTTTTCTCGCAATTGTGAGTTTATATCTTGCAAATCTGACTTTTTTCTCACAATTTTGACTTTCTTGCAATTCTCATTTTTTTCTTGCAATTGCGAGATTATATTGCGCAATTCTGACTTTTTTCTGACAATTGCGAGTTTAAATTGTGCAAATCGGACTTTCATTGCAATTGTGAGGTTACATCTTGCAGTTCTGACTTTTCTTGCAATTCCAAGTTTGTTGTGCAATTCTGACTTTTTTCTCAAAATCGTAAGAAAAACACAATTCTGACTTTTTTTTCCTTGTGATTGTGAGTTTGTCTTGCAATTCAGAATTTTCTCACAATTGCAAGTTTATATTGTGCAATTCTGACTTTTTTCCTCGCAATTTTGACTTGTTTTCTTGTAATTACGAGTTTATATCTCGTAATTTTGCCTTTTTTTGCAATTGCGAGTTTTTTTTGCCCTTTTTTTTTTTTTTTTTTTTTTTTTTTTGCAGTTGCAAGTTTATATCTTGCAGTTTTTCTCACAAAATTCTGACTTTTTCTCGCAATCATGAGACAAACACACAATTCTGACACGCAATCATGAGACAAACACACAATTTTTTTTTTTTTTTTTTGCAGTTGCAAGTTTATATCTTGCAGTTTTGACTTTTCTCACAATTTTGACTCTCGCAATCATGAGACAAACACACAATTCTGACTTTTTTCTCGCAATCATGAGACAAACACACAATTCTGACACTTTTTTTTTTTTTTTTTTTGCAGTTGCAAGTTTATATCTTGCAGTTTTGACTTCTCACAATTTTGACTTTTTCTCGCAATTGCAAGTTTATATCTTGCAATTCTGACATTTTTCTCACAATTTTTATTTATTTCTCGCAATTGCAAGTTTATATCTCGTTTATTTTGTGCAATTCTGACTTTTTTCTTGCAATCGTGAGAAAAACACACAATTCTGACTTTTTCGTTGTGATTGCGAGTTCATATCTTGCAATTCAGAAATTTTTCTCATAATTGCAAGTATAAATTGTGCAATTCTGACTTCTTTTCTCAGAATTGTGACTTTAAATCTCGCAATTCTGAGTTTTTTCCTTGCAATTTCGAGGTTATATCACACAATTTTTAGGAAAAACCTTAGAATTGCAATTAAAAAGTGTATTTTTTTTTAATTCAGTGGCGGAAAAGGGCTTCCATAAGAGAGATCTTAAAAAAAATATATATATATATCTTTTATGCTTTTAAGTTTTAGACATTCGATCTGAAACTACACAATATTACTGTTTTTATTATATCTTTTTATTAAAGAAACGTCATATTTGTGAGCATAAGAGATGTCTTTAGAAACATTATATATATCTATATATGTAATTTTTAAAATGTTACAATGTTACAATTCCTGTTCCAGGCTGGATCACGATATGAATTTTCTCTATTTTCTTTCCATCTCTCTCAGGCCGGAGCGGTGAAGGACTATATAAAGATGATGTTGGAGACCGAACAGCTGAAGTTTCTGGTCTTTGCTCATCATCTCAGCATGCTGCAGGCGTGTACCGAGGCTGTCATCGAGGCCAAGGTGTGTGTGTGTGTGTGCGCGCTTAGAGTCTAGTGAAAGCAAAAGTATGTCAGCACCTCAACCCTGTTCATTAAATCAGCCAGCAGCAAAGCCTGTCACACCGCCGTCCCAACACACACACACTGACCCATTCAGAGAGAGAAAGAGAGGTGGATGTTTGTGTGTGTGTGAGCTGAATGAGAGATAAGGCCAAAAAAGTGTTTGTGTGAAAGGCAAAAAAACCGAATGAAAGGGCTTGACAGCACTAAAGGAGGTGAAGGGGAGCGTGTTGATTCCCTGGGTAGAGTTCATTCTTTGCTTTAACACATTCCCTCAGTAGGGCACTGGTTCATTCTTACGGCAAAAGAATAGGTCAGAGTCTTGCTGTCAATCAGGTGAGTGTATGTATATAAACCACTAGTTTAAAAGTTAGATTAAAAAACTATTTTCATGCAAAAATGTCAAGTTTGCCATCATTTACTTTCTTTATTCTGAGTGAAATTGGAGAAACTGAATATTGTGTGTTGTTGAAAAGATTCATAAAAGTATAAAAAAAAAAAAAAAAAAATAGTCCATATGACTCGTGTGCTATATTTAAAGTCTTCTGAAAGTCATCTCGATATCCATCTTAGACACTTTCATTACAATTCATGAAATAATGTCCATTTCATTGTTATTCAGTTATTTTTCTTTCTGTTAAATGTGAGTTAAGTTTAAGAACCTGATCAATCTGGTTTGTAAATGAATCATTCAGACTAATTTTGTTTACTGGATCAAACGATTCAGTCATTTTTCTTTCAGTAAAAAGTGAGTTGAGTTCAAGAACCTGATCAATTCGGTTTGTAAATGAATAATTCAGACTCATTTTGTCAACTGAACATGAGTTGAGTTCGAGAACCTGATCAAGTCAGTTTGTAAATGAATCATTCAGATTCATTTTGTGAAACTGGATCAGCTGATTCAGTCATTTTTATTTAGGTAAAAAGTAAGTTGAGTTCAAAAACATGATTAATCTGGTTTGTAAATGAATAATTCAGACTCATTTTGTCAACTGGATCAAATGATTCAGTAATTTTTCTTTCAGTAAAATGTGAACAGAGTTCAAGAACCTGATCAATTCAGTTTGTAAATTAATCATTCAGACTCGTTTTGTGAACTGGATCAATTGATTTGGTTGTTTATCTTTCAGTAAAAAGTGAGTTGAGTTCAAGAACCTGATCAATTCGGTTTGTAAATAATTCATTCAGACTTATTTTGTGAACTGGATTAAACGATTCAGTCCTTTTTTTTTTTTTCAGTAAAAAATTAGTTGAGTTTGAGAACTTGATCAATTCAGTTTTTTAAATAAATCATTCAGAATGATTTTGTAAACATGAGTTGAGTTCGAGAACCTGATAAATTCGGTTTGTAAATAATTCATTCAGACTTATTTTGTTTGTAAATAATTCATTTTTATCTTTCATTTTGAGTTAACTGATCAATCGGTTTGTAAATAATTCATTCAGACTTATTTTGTGAACTGGATTAAACGATTCAGTCCTTTTTTTTTTTTTTTAGTAAAATGTGAGTTGAGTTCAAGAACCTGATCAATTTGGCTTATAAATGAATCATTTAGACTGTTTTTATGAGCTGGATCAAACAATTCCGTATTTTATTTTAATTATTTATTTTATTTTTTTTTTCAGTAAAAAGTGAGTTGAGTTCAAGAACCTGATCAGTTCGTTTTTTTAAATAAATCATTCAGACTGATTTTGTAAACATGAGTTGAGTTCGAGAACCTGATCAATTCGGTTTGTAAATAATTTATTCAGACTTATTTTGTGAATTGGATTAAAAGATTCAATCCTTTTGTTCAGTAAAATGTGAGTTGAGTTCAAGAACCTGATCAATTCGGCTTATAAATGAATCATTTACACTGATTTTGTGAACTGGATCGAACGATTCGGTCCTTTTTTCAGTAAAATGTGAGTTGAGTTCAAGAACCTGATCAGTTTGGCTTCTAAATGAATCAGTTAGACTGATTTTGTGAACTGGATCAAATGATTTAGTTTTTTTTTTTTTTTTTTTTTTTTCAGTAAAAAGTGAGTTGAGTTCGAGAATCTGATCAGATCGTTTTTTTAAATAAATCATTCAGACTAATTTTGTAAACATGAGCTGAGTACAAGAACCTGATCAATTCGGTTTGTAAATAATTAATTCAGACTCATTTTGTCAACTGGATTAAACGATTCAGTTTTTTTTTTTCAGTAAAATGTGAGCTGAGTTCAAGAACCTGATCAATTCGGCTTATAAATTAATCATCCAAACTCATTTTGTGAACTGGATCAAACGATTCAAAAGTTTTTTTTTTTTTTTTTTTTCTTCTCAGTAAAATGTAATTTTGGTTACTAAATGAATAATTCACACTGATTTTGTGGACTGGATCGACTGATGCAGATTTATTTATTTTTTTTCCTTTCAGTAAATAGTAAGTTGAGTTCGAGAACCTGATCAGTCAGGTTTGTAAATGAATCATTCAAACTGATTTTGTGAACTGGTATCAAGCGATTCATTAATTCCTTCATTCAAAAAAAGTTGAATTTGAGAAGCTGACTACTTTTATTTATAAACAAATAATTTTGATTGGTCAGTAATTTGACAGATGCAGACAAAAATATATTACTTATACTAATTAGATTATATAAAATGTATTATGTTAATTTAATTAATTTATAAAACATGTAAATATCAAGTATCAGGTCATTTCCAGGCCTGGAAAAGTCATAGAAATTCATTAGTTTTATAAAATTATGGAAATAAAAGCTATGGTTTATTTCAATTCAGGTGTATTTCTTTGGCTTAGATCTTTAGGTTAAATCAGTTGGTCTGTTTCACAAAAACAGACTTTTACAAATCGTACTGATCAGGTTCTCAAGTTCAGCTCACTGACTCAATGATCCAGGTCTAAAAAATTCATCAACTTCGGTGTGAATCAGACTTTGGTGCTCCTCTGAATGTTATCAGCCTAAAACTTGCATTGCATCACTTGACAAATCCATTTTTGTTGTCTAACAGACATTTCATCAGAGCTGTTGATTCATCTTTTACCACAATCCGTTCTTCTTGTCCCTGTTCACACAGCGGCACGCTGAAAACACTTTGCACCCTAAAGAGCGCGGCTGGTTGCCGACACGGTGTCTTCACAGATGTCTCACTGTTTTAATGAGAGCTTGTTTTGTCAATTTCCTCTGCTTTTTGGCCCCCAGCCCCCTCTCTTTTCCATCTCTCTCTCACTTTCTTGTTTGGCTGCTCTCTGGCCAGACGTTTGATCTAAGACACTGTGAAGATTTCCATCGGCTTTTCCTTTTTTATCTGTCCTGCCGTTAATTGGTGCTTATGAATCTTATGGGGGAAGAGGAGGCCTCGCACCAGCAGGTGTGATCGCACGCAAACGGGGCGGCACACGCGCTCCGACGTTCTCACACCTGTCACGCTCCTCGCACCCCGAGCGAGAGATGGGAAGAAAAGTTAGGCAGGAAGCTAAAATTAACACGGGTGCGAAAAGTTCTGAAGTTCTGTGAGGCGGAGAGAGAGAAAGGTGTTGTACACCGCTTCACCTGTGTTTTACAGCTGTCAGATGATGGTAGAAAGACGATAATGCCCAAAATGTACTTGAAATGCACTAAAAAGTTGCCAACTGCCAACTCTGAATGTGTCACATTCGCAGTAAGTTTCAATTCGAGTGCATTAACGCTCTCTGAACAACCACAGATTTGCAAAACTCAGTTTTTATTGCGGCAGTCGATGGTTATGAAGACTTTTGTTACTTCTCACAATGCTTTTAGTTGGAAGGGATTTTAATTTAAAGGTGCAATTTTTGCCTTCATTAAAAAGCTTTTACACATACATAACAGAATGAAAATGTTAAAAACTAAAATTTATGTTGAACTCTTTTTTTTCTGCATTCTTTTCCAGGCTAGTTATATCCGCATTGATGGCAGTGTTCCATCTGCAGAGAGAATCCAACTAGTGCATCGTTTTCAAAATGATCCAGACACACGTGTGGCCATACTAAGTATACAGGCAGCTGGACAGGTATCGAGTACTCAACCTTATAAACAATCTTGTAACACCTCATTCTAATGAGCATTGTACTTTGTAACACCCCATTTTATTTGTAACACCTGCACTGTTTTTCTTTATACTTCACGCAAGCTTGTAACACCCCTTTACACAGCCTTGTAAACATGGATAACATTCCCCTGTACAGTAATTACTGCAAGTTGGAAATGCTTCAAAAAACATTGTAACATCTCTAACTCGTACACACTGTAACATTCCTCTATATAATGTTACATAACCTCATAAAAATCAATATCGTAATCATTTAACATTCCTCTGTACAGTATGTCTCAACCTCATAACACTCAACCTCAAAATCATTGTTGAAAATGCTCCATACGAACATTGTAACATCGTAACATCTTCATTTTGTAAAAAGTTGTAACATTTAATATGGCAGATACCTCATAACAGTCAACCTCATAACCATTTCAACATTCCTCTATATAGTATGTCTCATAACCTCATAACACTCAACCTCAAAATCACTGCAAGTTGAAAATGCTTCTGACAACCTTGTATCATCTTAATTTTGTAAACATTGTAACACTGTAATATTTTAACATTCCTCTATAGTGTCTCACTAAATCTTATAAAAAAATTCTTTACACTTTACACAACCTTGTAAAATCTCCAACCTATAACATTCCTCTATATAATTTCACACAACCTCGTAATAGTTTTAAGATTCCTCTATCCATTTTCTCACAACCTCGTTTCACTTTGTAAACTTTGTAACATTCCTCTATTTAATAAGTCACATAACCTTGTAAGTCAACTTCATAATCATTTTAACATTCCTTTATACAGTATGTCTCAACTTTATAACACTGAATCTTGTAAAAAAAAAAAAGACTGTTATTCTTTACACAACCTTGTAAACATAATAACATTCCTCTATATAATGTCACACAACCTCATAAGTCAACCTCGTAATCATTTTAACATTTCTCCATGCAGTATGTCTCACAACCTCACAACACTCAACCTCAAAATCAATATACGTTGATCGTTGATGGCAATACATTATATAAACTTGTAACACTTAACCTCTTAATTTTAACATTCCTCTATATAGTATGTCTCACAACCTCGTAACACTGAATCTTGTAAAAAAAGTTACTGTTATTCTTTACACTGTACTCCTTAACCTTGTAACATCTCCACTTTGTAAACATTGTAACATTCCTCTGTCACATAACCACGTAACGCTGAACTTCATAATCATTTTAAAATTCATCCTTGCAGTGTCTCACAACCTCGTAACACTCAACCTCAAAATCATTTTAAGTTGAAAATGCTTCAAGCAACCTTGTAACATCTTTGCGTTTTAAACTTCGTAACATTCCTCTATATTATGTAACATAACAGTCATTTTAACATTCCTTTATATAGTCTGCATCACAACCATGTAACACTGAATCTTGTAAAAAATTACTGTTATTCTTTACACTTTACACAACCATGTAACATCTTCACCTTGTAGTCATTGTAACATTCCTCTATATAAGTTGTCACTTAACCTCATAAGTCGACCTCGTAATCATTTTAGCATTCCTTCATACAGTTTGTCTCACAATCTTGTAACATTCAACCTCAAAATCATTTTAAGTTGAAAATGCTTCAAACAACCTTGTAACATTTTTGCTTTATAAACATCGTAACATTCCTCTATATAATGTCACATAACCTCGTAACAGTCAACCTCAATCATTTTAACATTCCTTTATATAGTATGTATCAAAGTCTTGTAAAAAAAAAAAAAAAAAAAAAAAAAAAATACTGTTAATCTTTACACTTTACACAACCTTGTAACATCTTCACCTTGTAAACATTGTAACATTCCTCTATATAATACGTCACATAACCTCATAAGTTGACCTCATAATCATTTTAGCATTCCTCCATACAGTACATCTCACAACCTTGTAACATTCAACCTCAAAATCAGTGCAAGTTGAAAATGCTTCAAACAACCTTGTAACATCTTCACCTTGTAAACATTGTAACATTCCTCTATATAATACGCCACATAACCTCGTAATAGTCAACATCAATCGTTTTAACGTTCCTTTATATAGTATGTATCACAACCCCATAACACTGAATCTTGTAAATTTTTGCTGTTATCTTTACACAACCTTGTAACATCTCCACCTTGTAAATATTGTAACATTTCTCTATACAGTACATCACACAACTTTGTAACACGTAACCTCAATCATTACAAGTTACTTTGAAATGTTTCACACAACTTTGTGAAATCTCCATCTCAGTAACATTGTAACATTCCTCTATGTAGTGTTACAAACATGTAAGGCTGAAATTTTAATGCTCCCAAACATTGTGCTGTATATATCATACTGTTCTATACTGTTCTTCTTTATACTTAAACCAGACTTCTAACACCTTAACATCATAAACACTGTAATGTTCCTGTTTGCATGCCACACAACCTTGTAACACCCTAACATCATAAGCCCTGCAACGTTTTTTCTTACAAAGCCTCATCACACTAGTACTTTATAAACACTGAACTGTTTGTTAATACTTCTCAAACACTGTTGCTTGCAGCGTTTCACAAAATCTTGTAAAACTTCAACCTTGTAACATCTCAAATGCTTAATCATCCTATCGAGCTTTGTTTTAAAGTACCTCATAACACCTCAATCTCTTTACATCATACTATCTTCATTCCCCACGCAACCTTGTAACACTCTCAAGCGTCAACCTCAAAAACATAAAAATTGATTAAAGCAAACACTTCTGTCATACAGAGATATCATTCTTCTATCTGCGTAACCTTGTAACACTCAACTCAACACTGTACTTATTTGTACTTTGTTTGTTACACAAACCTATTATTTTATTATTTAAACTTTATTATAACATTGTAACACCTCAACGCCTGACATGTTTATAAACCACACATGTAACATTCAACATTATTTCCATCGTACTGTTCTTTGTAACACCTGTTGTTTGTAACACTACATGCAAACTTGTAAAACGTCAACCATGTAAACATATGGCATGTGGTTGAGATGTTACAAGGTACGTTTAATCACCATACTGTCCATGATGTTTCACACAACCCTGTAAGGCCTCAATCTCGTTACATCATACTATCTTCATTCCTCACACAACCTTGTAACACTCTCAAGCATGTCAACCTCAAAAACATTACATTTTTTGATTAAAGGAAACATAAAAATTGATTAAAGCAAACACTTCTCTCATACAGAGATAATATTCTTCTATCTGCGTAACCTTGTAACACTCAACTCAACACTACTTATTTGTTACACTTTGTAAACCTATTATTTTATTATTTAAACTTTATTATAACATTGTATCACCTCAACGCCTGACATGTTTATAAACCACACATGTAACATTCAACATTATTTCCATCGTACTGTTCTTTGTAACACCTGTTGTTTGTAACACTATATGCAAACTTGTAAAACGTCAACCATGTAAACATATGGCACGTGGTTGAGATGTTACAAGGTACGTTTAATCACCATACTGTCCATGATGTTTCACACAACCTCGTAACATCTCAATCTCGTAACTTTATAGCACAACCTTGTAACACTCAAAACATGTCAACCTTATTAACTTCACATCCAAATATTGCTGTCATACTGTATGTATCTGATGTATCTGCTTGTGCTCAGGGTCTGACATTTACGGCAGCCTCTCACGTGGTCTTTGCCGAACTCTACTGGAATCCAGGACACATCAAACAAGCAGAAGACCGAGCACATCGCATAGGGCAGACAACGACCGTACACATCCACTACCTCATCGCCAAAGGAACCTTTGACACAGTCATGTGGGCCATGTTAAACAGAAAGGTAGAGCAACCTTCAGATAAGGACACAATGTCACCTTCAGTGTTCACACTGTAGATGCACTCAGAAGAGTTTCAATGTAATTTTGTGAACATTTTTATAGATTGCATTAAATGTACAATTTTGAAGTGGTACGAACTTAGTTTCCAGACTTGCCAAAGTACTTCTGAATTAATCAATATATAATGTCTAGGGAGTAAATTAAGTGGCAACACAATATCTACTATAAACTTTAAAGAGACTTGTTTGGACAATTTGCTTTTGCTGAGATTCTTACAAATGATATTGGACAGGAAACAGTTACGGGCAGTGCTTTGAATGGAAAGAAGGAGTATTTGAAAGCTGAGGTGGGAGACCAAGAGAAATGGGACTTTCTGAACTTCGCCCAGGCGTGGACGCCAAGCGATACCATTAAAGGAGATTCTGAGGACGACAAGGATGGAATGTTCTTTTCTCATGTATGTAAACATTTCATTATTGTTATAAACTAAACGTAAAATGCGACTATGGTTATCATGATACCAAAAACTAACGTGCTGTGTGCAAAAATTCAAAAACTGCACTGAAACAAATACAGCGAAATTATTACTTTCATAATCTTTTTTGATTGATTCATCAACGCTAGTGACAGAAGTGCTGCTTTTGACATCCTTAAACATGACAAGGCTTCCCACCTTCCAGTCGTAGAAACCTGAACCTCGCAAAGTGCTTTTCTCTCAGAAGTGCCTTTGGTTTCATCACTTTGCTGTCATGAGATGAAGTTTCTTAGCCTCAAACACTTTGTGTGTCACAAAAAGTGTTATTTTTTTTCCCTTTTCTTCCCATCCGCCACAGTTTGAAAGGGACAAGCAGCACGACATCCGATCGTTCTTTTCCCCCTCTGTGAACAAAGAAAAGAAGAGGAAGCGAACCGGGGATTCACCCTCCGACGGATCCCCGCTCCCCCAATTACCCGAGGGGGCGGAGCTTGTTCAGACCGCGGAGATCCGGAGCTCTGATTCGAAGCCTGACCAGGGGGAGGATTTTTCCCCACAGGTGAAGCGGTTTAGGCAGGTTAGCCCCTTGTCGCGACGCGGGGGTAAGAAGAGCCCCCTGTCGTCCTTGTGCGCCCCCCGAAGGCTCTCGGCGGGACTGCAAGCGCCACGCCACAATCAGAAGTGGAGCTGTTCGGCATGTACGTTCTCCAACAGCGGACTGCTGCTACGCTGCGAGATGTGTGAAAATCCACGAAATGTGCAAAAAGGTGAAATCTACACACACACAAACAGTTGTCTTTATTATTTTACATGGCTCTGCGTGTAACTCCTTTTGCACAGTCCGTTCTATGGCCTGAAATCACGTGACCTGTTTTTTTTTCCAAGTTCTGTTTTGTTTAACATACAACATGCAAAAATCCTAATATGGAGAACTGGGCCTTGCCGTATACCAGCATGTTCAAAATCGCTCAGGAAAACTAAGCAAGCACTTAGCATGACCCTTGACAACTACAATATGCTAAAACTATTCAAAACAGCTTAGCAACATCCTGACATTATGGCAGTTATGGCACTTTTTTTTTAGTCTACAGTAATTAATTTTAAATAAGTTTTTAAATGCGTATTATTTTTATAATTGAAAATATAATAATAAATATATTAATATATATTTTATGTATTAACTACATTTAATTTTTACTTCTATTAAATGCATAATTATTTTTTAAAGGTTGTAATATAATTTTTTTCAATTTAGCATAATTTTAAACTGATAATAATTATTTAATAATAGTAATAACATTAATTTAAAATTGAATATGTATTTAAACAAAACATGTACAGAAAACTATATGTATATATACCATAATTTTCTCTGACTTTTTTACTGACTTTTCTTTAACTAGATATTTTTAAACAAAAAAAAGTATATTTATTTATTATATATAGGTATTTTTTTTACTGTTGTGTGTGTATATATATATATATATATATATATATATATATATATATATATATATATATATATATGTAGACACACACACACATACACACACACATGAAGTGTACTTTTTATTGTTATTAAATGCCTTTTTTAAGCTTGTAGCATCATTTTTAACGATAATTTTAGCAATTTATGTCTTTAGGGCTTTATGTCTTGTTTGCCTTGTCTTTTATGTTAATGTCAGTAATTAATTTTAAATAGTTTTTTAATATATGTAATATTTAGATTAATATTTAGATTAATACTCAAATATAATAATAATAAATATATATATTAATATGTATTTTATGTATTAACTAAATTATTTTTTTCTTTTTTATTAAATGCATAATATTTATTTAAGCTTGTAGCATAAATTGTTAAATTTTGCATAATTTTAAAACTGTTATTAATAGTTTGATAATTAGAAATGTAATAATATGTATTTACACAATACATGTATAAAAAAAACTATATTTATTTACTTATACCATAATTTCCTCTTTTTTATTGACTATTCGTTTTTTAAACAAAAATGTGTATGTATTTATTTATTATATTAATAATTTTATTTTTTATTAGGTAATAAGGCATTTGTAATATGGTGTGTGTGTGTAAATTTCATTTTTACTGTTTATTAAATTCATAATTGTTTATTAAGCTTAATTTTAAGCAATAATTTCAACAATTTAGGAATGTCTTGGTTTTTATATATAAATATTATATAAATATATTAATTTTTTTTTATCTGGCAGCATAGGTTCAAATGAAAAGTACACATTTTTTTTTAACAATTTAAGGATGTCCTAGCATTTAGTTTGTCTTGTATGTTAATAACAGCAGCACTTAAAACCTAAAAATGTATTAATAAATAAATATTAATATGCATAGATTTTTTTTTATTACCATACTTGACTTTTAACATTTTTTAATTCAATATATTTTATGCAAAATATTTAAATATTAAGTTTATTTGTCAGCATAACAGTTTTCATGAGGAGTTCGACTATTTTATCAGTTTAGGAACGTCTTAGCATTTGTCTGCAGCAGTTGCACTCAAATCCTAAATAGTTTATTTCCAGGTCTAAATTAGCTTTTGAACCCCAGATTTTCCATTTGGTCTGGGACTTTTGGACCCCTTTGTATTTGACGGGCTTTATAAAGGCACGGCTGATCCGGGGCCCTGATCCTCAGTAAAGCGATGTCGAAACCTTCCTCCCCTGTGTTGCTCGAACTTACGAAAGAATCCAAAGACGAAAGAACAACAGGCAGAAACGTTGCGAAGACGAAAAAAGGAGGTGTGCGCGCTGAACGACAGAAATAGATCAGATTGAAAATGACTCATTATCACGGCCACGGTGAGGCGGAATGGATTTTGGCACCTGTCAAATCAAGAATGCCGCTTTCGCTCAGCGTCACCGCTGGAAAACTTTGTGAAATCTTCGTAAGCTTTGTTTTCGCCATCAACTCCAATGCCATCGATCAGATCGTCAGCCTGTCTTCTGACAACAGCCTGCTGATGCAAAATCAAACACAGAGATAGAAGCACATAGCAGGCCAGCTGCTGCTGTCTTATTACACACGTACATCTGTGTGTTTGTGTGTTTGCCCGCCACTCTGACGCGCTTCAACGCCCCAATCTGTACACACGTTCACTCAAAACACACTCTATACGTTTTCTTTGTTCTGTAAAGGAATAGTTCACCTAAACGAGAAAAATGCGAACGTTTGTTCCCCCTCATGTCAGTTGAAATCTTCCCTCTGTGCAACACAAAAACATGTTTGGCAAAATGCTCTTGCTCTTTTATCTTATAATGAAAGTGAAAGGGGACTTGAGAACTGTCAATAATCGTAATATTGATGATTATAATAATAATTGAATATTTAATAATACATGAGTTCATTTGCAAAAACTCAGTTTTTAACAATTTTCAAAGTCAAAATGCAGCTGGGTTGTTTTAAGTAAAGTAACTAAAAAATACAGCTGACTAACACAAAACCATACAAACATAAAAATGATTATTTTTCATTATGATAATTAAAAACATGATTTTTGAAAATTAAAAAACAGTTATCTGTTTTTGTAAATAAACATTTTTTAATAATTTTTAATAGAATTTTTCTCTTTTCTCAATATTTTTCTCTTCTAAAAACTAGATATTTATAACGATGTTATTAAAAATATTGTATTATACACATACATGATTTATTATATCCATATTATTGATACATAGTAATATAATTAATAATATTTTAAAATTAATATGGATACAATATACAATTGATACATTTTTACAAATAATAGTATATATTTATTTATTGATTGATGATTGATTAATTGATTTATATATTTATAATTGATATAAAATTAATATAATTGATTTAATAATAATAATAATAATAATAATAGTGTGTGTACATTTTTTATATATGATTTATATACATATATAATGTACTATTTTATTAGTAATATTTTAATACATTTTAATGTAATTATGAATATAATTTATTTTAATAATAATGATAATAATAATAATAATAGTGTGTGTGTATACACATTTATTATTTTCTCTATATTATAATTTATTTGAAATGATTGTTTTACTAGATGTTATTAAAAATGTATTGTATACATACATATTTGTTTATTATATACATATATTGTTTTAATAATAATAATAATAATAATAATAATAATAATAATATGTATTAACATTAATATAAGAATATATGATATAATATAATTGGTTTTAATAATAATAATAATAATAATAATAATAATTATTATTATTATTATTATTATTATTAAGAATAATAAGAAACTTTTCTCTCCTTAAAGCAATTTTTCTCTTCTGAAAACTAGATAATACCTATAACTACATGTTATTAACAAAAAATATTATATTATATACATATAATTTATTTATTATATTCATATTTATTATTTTCATAAATATTAATGTTAATAATATATTATATTGATATAATCGATTAAGAATGATATATATGCTGATGCACAATCATAAATTTGCAGAAATATTTCCAGAAATGTTATTTTATTATAATTATCTTTTAATTTTTATATTTTGCTTTTTCTATTCACTTTAAATTATTTTAATTATGTTATATGATATTATATTATTTATAGATATTTAGTTGAGATTTATATTTTTTACATTTATATATTAAAGTTAAATAAATTGTATATTTTGCTTTTTTTTAATTAATTTTAAATTATTTTAAAAAAAAATAATAAAACATTTTTTAATTCTCATTGTCTTTTATATTTATATATTGCACTTTTATTTAATCTATTCATAGTTTATTTATATATTTAATTTAGATTTTTTTATATTTTTGAAATGTATATATTAAAAGTTAAATTATAGGTTTTTATAGGGTTTTTGGGGAAAGCAGTGACATTCAGCTGATCTGTGATCATAAATTTGCAGAAATAATTTATATCTAAAACATTAAAACATGATTTATTATTTATCTTTGTATTATAATTTTTTATTATTATTGTTTATTTTTTATTTATATTTATTTTTATTTTAAAACTATTTTTCTCATTAATATGACTCTTTTCTAATAATTGCATCTCTCAGAATTGTTTTTGTTTTTTTGGGGGCCATGGAAAAACACTGATGTCAAGGTGTAGTTGCTAAATGGTTTGGAAAATAATATATATGCTAAGGTGTTCGTAATAGCGTTAGCTTGTTTCTAGTGATTGCTAGGGTTTTCTGAGTCGCGTGTCTATGCATTTTTCATGGTAGGTCACTGTCACATATTGTGTGATAATAACTAAAACTTTATTAAATGAGTTATGTCAACAAGCATACTAAAGCGTAGAAAACGTAGCTCATACGAGTGACTGAACGGCTTACAAATGTAATTGCTCTCACAGTACAACATCGCTGATAAATGACAGCAGTTGCCTGCAGACACAGAAAATGATCACATGACTGTAGATCAGTCACTGGCAGCGCATTTCTGATTCTATGGGCTTAATTTGAAGCGTAAAACAAACACGCGGTGCTGCGTCTCCGTCAGCGCAACACTCAGCCATCAAAGCATGAGTGAAAGCCACAGCGACGGCGTGTCAAGACTTCACTCGCGATTCGTTTCCTGAGAGAAAGCAGGCAGCTTTCAGACTCGTGAAATCAGACACCAGGAATATTGATCGAAACGCTGTCGTGGGCAAACAGCGCATATTTACACCACTCAAGGTGTTTATGCTTTCAAAACTCTGTAATGATCTGCATATCATTCACTGTAGTCTGCTGAAAACTCCTATCATGTATCATCTTAGCCTTTGAATGTTTGGTAAACCTTTCTTTCTTCATTTAATCATGCAAGTAGCTGTAATGAAGAACAAATTTTTGTTTTTTTGCACTAAAGCAGAACACTTATCAACATAAGATTTGGGCCGTTTGCCCAAGACATTTATAAATCCATCATCACAGATGCTTTTGTATACGTTATATAATTATCTCATGTTATATAATGATCATATAATGTTATATAATGATCTGAATTTGTTTCATAAGAGTATATTTAGTGTATTTTATACATTTAGATTATATTTTTTTATATTTACATATTGTAGTTATATTGTAGCTTTTTTGTTGTTGTTGTTGTTTTTTTTATTTTGGAGTGGAGTGGCGTGACATTTAGCTGATCCACAATCATACATTTGCAGAAGTCTTTGCAGAAATGTTATTTATTTTATTAGAATTATTGTTTAATTTATTTTATATTTTATTTTAAAATTTATATAGTTATTTTATATATTTGGTTTAGATTTTTTATATTTTTTACATTTATATATTAAAGTTAAATGAAATTTATATTTAGCTTTTTTAAAATTCATTTAAAATTATTTTTTCAAAATATCTATATTTTTTTTTAATTCTCACTGCCCTTTTTTATATTTATATATTGCACTTTATTTAATCTATTTATAGTTTATCTTATATTTTTATTTTAGAATTTTATATATTTTTAAAATATTAGTTAAATTAATTAAATTAAATTAATTAGTTCACATAGTTCACTACATTCAGCTGATCCATGATCATACCTTTGCAGAAGTATTTGCAGGAATGTTGTTTTTAATTATTTTATTTATTTGCTTTTTTTAATTCATTTTTAAATTAAATTTTTTATTCACCTGGCCCTGTTTTTGTATTTATATATTGTAGTTTATTTAACCTATTTATAGTTTATTTTATATTTGTATTTAAATATTATAGTTCTATTTATTTAATTAATTAATTATTTATTTATTGGAGTGACATTTAGCTGATCCATAAGTTCATAAGTTTGCCGAAATATTTTTAATAATCTTATTTACTTTATTTTTTTTTAATTTATTTTATATACATTTTTTTATTCATTTTAAATTATTTTCAAAAAATAATATTTAAAAGTTCTTTATTCACCTGGCCTAATATTTACATATTCTAGTTTATTTAATGCGTTCATAGTATATTTTATACATTTAGTTTATATTTTTTTATATTTATATATTATAGTTATATTATAGTTTTGTTTGTTTTGTTTTTTTTTTCTTTTGGGAGTAGAGTGACATTCATCTTCACAATCCTAAATTTATCACTTTATTTTTTTATTCATGTAAAATTGTTTTTAACAATATTCATTTCTTTTTATTAACCTTTTTTATATCTATATATTGTAGTTTATTTAATATGCTTATAGTTCATTTTACATGTTTTGTTTATATTTTTTATATTTATATTTTATAGTAACCTGGCCCTGTTCTTTTATATTTATATATTGTAGCTTATTTAATATAATCATAGTTAATTTTACATGTTTAGTTTTTATATTTATATTTATATATTATAGTTGTATTACTACTTTTTTTTTTCTTTTGGGAATGAAGTGATATTTAGCTAATCCGTGATCATACATTTGCAGAAATGTTATTTTATTTTATTTTATTTTATTTTATCTATTCATTTATTTTTTTTATTTTTTTAATTATTTATTATAAATAAAAAAAAAAAAAAAAAGTTTTTATCATTTATCATTATTATTATTATTATTATTATTATTAATAATTTTTAGCTGTTTGCCCTGTTTTTTTACAGATCTGCAATCCTAATTTTGAGATATTTAATCAACTTTTTAAAAATATATATTTTTAAATATTTTAACATTACAATATTAAATCTTTAATATGTATTTTTTTAACTACATAATGTTTTACATAATACATGTTAACAATATTATTTAATAATTGTATTATCTTTAAGGCAGTGCATTCAACTTTCATTTACTGCTGTCCTCTGAAAAATCCCATCATGCCTCGGTTTATTCATTTCGACCTTCTGTAAACCTTATTTTCCTCCTTTTGAAACATAAAAGGCGAACCCAAGAAAGCAAGCGTTTACGAACACAACAATTTTACCCATCTGCCCTTGCTTTTAACAGATCCGTGGTCACAAAGGGCAGCGTCGCAGTAAACTGGCCCGGTTCACTCAACTCATATCATCCAATTTCATGTTTTAAACGGGTGCATGATCTGCATATTATCCCCGTCTGAACCTTTCAGCATTGGTTTCTTCAGCGAGTTTACGAACACAAGCTTTTAAGCCGTCCGTCCTGGACCGTTACAGATCGGCGGCCACAAAGGTGGCACCGTAGAGCCACTCCAGACAGTGATAAGGGTTCAGATACGCAGCGGGAGTTGTTTTCTGCCAGTGTCTGGCTTTCTTTCGGCAAGCCGGCTCGTTAAGAGACAGCACAGCAGTGGAGCTTTTATTCGGCTTCTCACAAATTCAGCTGACATTTTAGAAGATCCATACGAGACCTTTCAGCGAGAGCGAGAGTGAGAAGGAGAGGGCGAGAAAGAAAGGAAAAGAAAGGGTAATGCAAAGCTCGGAGGGGATGGTGTGAAAAAGAAGAGCGACGCAATCCGAAAAGGGAACGCGAACGAGCGAATCAGAGGTGTGGAAATTCATTAGCGGCCCTCGAAGGAAGACAATCGCAATTATCAAACTCCTCCACAGCCTCGTCGACATCAAAACTTCGTCATTACGGACCGAGCGTCCTGTCACGTTTTTTTGACGATCGCCCGCCCCCCCCCTCCCCTCGAGACGGATAACGTGTTTCAGCGCCTCGACGCCGCAAAGATGCTTTTCTGAGATGCACAAGGGAGGCTTTAAATGTAGATCGTGTGTTTTTTGTTTTTTTTTTCCTCCCCCCGCCGTGTCCCGTGGCGCCATATGGCAGAGAGATGTGAAACTGCTGGTCTGAGGGAAGGAAATCAGTCAAACGCAAAACAGACAGCATCTGTTCCTCGCTCGGCGTGCTCGACGTTAACGGCGGCGCGCGTTCGTGTCCTTCCTTTCAGACGACGGCAGGGATCTGTGACGGGCCTCTGTGAGTGTGAGAAACCAGCCAAAGGCCCACATTAAAGACCGAGCTCACGAAATGAAAGGAAAATGTAACCGTTTGCTCACTCACATGTTGTTCGTTCACAAAAAGAGATATTTGGAATAATGTCCCGGTTGCTCTTTTCCATGTATTTGCAATGAGCTTTCATTACTAAATCCTAAAGGTGACCAGATTAATGTCATGTTTGATTCAAAAAAAGTGTTTGAAATAGACCCATAATAAAAACACTTTCTTTTGGTATTAGATTGTTCAGTGAATATAATGTGGATGTTTAGGGTCGTTTTTGCAATTGCAAAAATGTATATATTTTTTGGTATGGACAGATATAAATATCATTTATGCAAGCAACACAAAATATTATGAAACAAAACGTTGCTTGTAAAAAATGTTTCCTATTGAACATACAGTGGTGTAACGGCAAACCGTATTAAACAAATAAACTCAATACACGATGCCATTTATTTTATTTATATATATTAAAATTTAATATCTGAGTAGTAGTTTATATTTTTAATTAAAAATGATACAATTAAATAAATTCATAATAATTCATTCAATAGTAATTAATGAAATAATTATAATAAATATTTAAATGAAATCGTAATAATTAATTATGGTGCCATTATATAAAATTATGCATTTCTAATTAAAAATAATACAATTAATTAATAGTAATTCATTTTTAAAAATGCCATTGTTGTATTTATATATAATTAAATTGAAAATTAGATTATAAAATAGTATATTTTATTAGTATATTATTTTTTAATAAAAACACAATTTAATTTAATTACAGTTAAATTATAATCATGAATTTAAAAATGTTTAAAAGACTCAATACAATGGATGTTTGACTAACAGTATATTTTTTTATGATTTTATTAAACAATACACGGTGCTATTTATTGTAGTTTATATATAATATTTATATTCTATAATATAATAGTATAGTTTTATTAAAATATCAAAAGGTAAAAGGTGAAAACCTAATATACTAGATATTTGATAAATAGTGTATATTATTATTATTATTATTATTATTATTATTATTATTATTATTATTATTATTATTATTATTATTATTATTATTATTATTATATATATATATATATATATATATATATATATATATATTATATATATATATATATTATTAAAGTAATATAATTAAATTAATTAACAGCAATTTGTTAAAAAACTCTAGAAAAAAAAAACTCTAAAATTAATATTTTTATATACAATAAAATTGTGTATTTGATTATGTAGTATTTTTTTTATTAAAAAACAATTTAATTTAATTACAATTATAATTTATTTATAATAAAATTGATATTCTATAATAGAATAGTGTAGTTTTAATAAAATATTAAAAAGTAAAAACTTAATGCACTACATATTTCAATAGTATATATGTTAATTCAAAGTAATAAAATTAAATAAATCAATAGCAATTCATTAAAAAAAAACAAACTACACAGTGCCATTAATATATTCAAATACAATAAAATTAGATATTTGATTATAGTGTATATTTTTATTAAAAACAATTGAATTGAATTACAGTTAAATTATAAGAATTTAAAAATATAAGATTAAATATATTGGATGTTCGATTATTGATATATATTTTTATTAAAAATAATGAAATTACAGTAATTCATTAAACTCAACACAGGGTGCTATTATGTTATTATATACTAAAATGTGATTATATTTTATTTTATGATAGTATAATTTGTAGTAATATATATTACGAAGTAAAAACAATACACTGAAAATTTGATTAGCAGTATGTATTTTTTATTAAAAAAAAATAGAATTAAATTAATTAATAGTAATTCATAAAAAAAAAACTCAAATGGCTCAACAAATATCCAATTCTATTCAAATTTGATATTTTATTATAGTATATATGTTTAATTAAAAATAAAAAAGTAATTAATTTTCAAAATGTCATTCATGTATTTTTAAACAATGTAATTACAATTTAAATATAACTAAAATTACGAGACTCAAATTATAATACACTGGATGTTACATTAATAGTATTTATTATTATTTATAATTAAATAATAAAATAATGAATAAAATTATCTTTCAAAGCACTTTTTGGCAGTAATTTAATTTCAGTATTGCTAAGCAGAAAAGTAAATAATCTCAAAAATTGCAAACTCAAACTTGACCCTCTTCTGTTGTGTTCCATGGAAGATATTAGGTCAGAATTTTCCGTTTTTGGGTGAAATAATAGTTAAAGCAGACTGCTTTTGTGTTGTAAAAATGTGATGATCAAGTTGAAACAGAACCGACGTGTCATTTACGACAGTGGACAGAGGTTGACCCCATAAATGACCCCATTCTCTATTTCTCTCTTCCTCTCCGTCAGCTCCCAGCACACCTTCATCATTACCGGAGCAGCCCTCAACCTCCTCATCCCCCACTACCATCTACATCTCTGATTCAGAGCAGGAAAGCGAACCAACCACCCCCAGCACCCCACAAACCCTGCCTGCACGTCCAGACCAACAGGCCAATCAGGATGTGGCAGAAACACATGTAGATGCATCTGAAGAAGCACAACAAACACCCTCCAGCGCTGATCCAGGTCTGATCCAAACACACTGCTTTACACTAAAATTAAAATTCTTGTATCATTTACTTTAGCTTGACCGATATTGTGATCCATACTGATACTTGTTTTTTTTAAGTATACGATGGCCAATATTAAACTGATTATTAAACTAAATATTAAACTAACGTCATTACTAGCTTCTAAAGGTAAATGCCCTGTTTTATGAGAATTAAAAGTAAAAATAAATAAATAAATAAAATCCCTTCCTCCTCTCTCTCCCACTTCCCGTATTATCATTTATGCAATCAACACGTTAAAATTAAAATAAATTTTATTTTTTTTTTTTTTTTTTACGTTACGACTAATCTGATTTCGCTGCCAGAAATGCTACTAAATCCAAAAGTTAGAAACTTTTACAAACTATTTTTAATATTTCATTCATAATTTTATTGTACATTATTTAATTTCATATTATTATATCATTTATAATATTAATTCATATTATATTTCTATATATATATATATATAGAGAGAGAGAATTTAACAGTTTAATAATAAATTAGTTAAGTTTAATAAAAATATTAAAATATTTATTTATTCATAATTTATAATATAACATTAAAGTAAAATTAATTAAGACAGTTGCATTACATTATATAATTTATATGTATAATTTAGTAGCTTAATAGATTAAAATTAAAACAGATTAATAATAATAATAAATTAATTAAAACAATTGTATTACATTAATGTATTATTTAATTTTATAATGTATAATTTAACAGTTTAATATTATAATTTGACAGTTTAGTAATAGATTAAAATCAGAACAGTTTAATAATAAATTAAAACAGTTTATTAATAAAATATTACGTTATTTTTATGTATTACATTATTTAATTTTATATATATAATTTAACAGTTTAATGTTGTAATTTAACAGTTTAATAATAAATTATCAAAACAGCTTAAAAATAAATTAAAACATTTGCATTACATTATATATGTATAATTTGGCAATTTAATAATAGACTAAATTGAAAACCGTTTAATAAAAATATTACATTTATTTTTTATTTATTATTTGATTTGATTTTTTATGTATAATTTAACAGTTTAATATTATAATTTGACAGTTTAATAATAATTTTTAACCAGAACAGTTAAATAATAAATGAAAACAGTTTATTAATAAAATATTACATTATTTATTTTTATGTATTCCATAATTTAACAATTTAACAGTTTAATATTATAATTTAACATTTTAATAAGAAATTAACAAACAGCTTAATAAAATAAATTAAAACGGTTGCATTACAGTAAATAATTTATATGTATAATTTAGCAGCTTAATAATAGATTACAATTAAAACTGATTATTAATAATAAATTAATTAAAACAATTGTATTACATTTATGTATATGTATTACAATATTTAATTTTTTATGTATAGTTTAACAGTTTAATATAATTTGACAGTTTAATTAAAATCAGAACAGTTTAATAATAAATTATCAAAACAGCTTAATAATAAAAATAAATTAAAACATTTGCATTACATTGTATAATTTATATGTATAATTTAGCAGTAATAGGCTAAAATTAAAACAGTTTAATCATAATAAATAAACAAAAAGAGTTTGATAAATATTACATTATTTTTTATGTATTACATTAATTTTATATGTATAATATAACAGTTTAATATTATAATTTAACAGTCTAATATTACATTTATTTATTTTAATTCAGTAAAAACTGGGAATTATGCAAGTAATATAATACAATAATAAAGAAACCTTCGAATTTGTATGAATTTGTTTTCATCAAAGTTTTCTCTTTTTCAATACTACTGTGTATATATATAAAAATCTATAAATATAGTTATTTGTAAATATATAGTTTGCAAAACGTTTAGCGAACCGAATCTCCCGTCGAGTTCCCCCGTAAACCTTTAAGAGGAAATATCAGCCTTTGATGACAAAATTACCTTCTAAGAACAATTTCACAGTTGCGTCACCGCAGCTAAGAGCACGTCTGTGTGAAATATGGATAATAACAGGCCATTTCAAAGCTAGACAATCGCTGAGCGTTCACCTTTCTTATAAAGAGTGCAATTTCCAGACACTGCTGGGTTTGTCTTAACACCCACCTTTACGACACACACACACACACACACGCGATCCCAGCTTCCCAGCAGCATACAGTAAGCATAATGGCTCTTTAATAACACGGTGTGATTGGCCAGCCGGCGACGGCTCGGCTATTTTAGACCGCGGTAGGGTTCTGGTAACTAAGCCTCGTGGGGCGTCTTTACAGCGAGCCTGACCCAAATGAATGTAGAACAGCTCCGTGGGACCAAATCCGGACGAATCCGATTTCACAGAACGCCGGGACCGTTTGAGGTCACGCCGTACCTGCTGAATTTCAGCGTTCGTTAGCGCTCGTTTCTGCCGCGTATCACCTGACCTTTATCAGCCACCGGTACGGAGCATAATGATCATCCGCTCCTCTCGTCCTCTCATTGCCCTGCTCTCTTTTTTCCTCCTCCTATTAGTCATTCCGACTTCCCCATCATGTCTCTCTCTCTCTCTCTCCAATAGCTAATGACGTTCACTTTCAAAAGGAGTCGGACGACTCTCTTCCAGTGTACGACTGTCTGAAGTTTTGCGCCAGCAAAAACACCGACAGGATCTACATCTACGACAAGGTATAGAGTGCTAGAAACCAAAGATGATGTTATATTTGCAATAATTTTGCTGACAAACATCACAAATGTTGTGACGAAGCGTCTAATTTCCTGACACTGCCACCGTTTTGTGTGTATTTTGAGTTTTAATATTGCATCTTGTTCAGGGTTGCCAAGTTTTCACAACAAAACCCACTCAATTTCTACTCAAAAAT